>NC_064857.1:79870061-80183395 GCF_024139225.1 Suncus etruscus
CCGCTGTGCTATCTCTCCGGGCCCCACATCCTGCATCTTATTGTGGATTTGCTTGGGGCCACTGTTCTGAGGCATCTCCTGAGTTATGAGGTCAGCTGTGTCTGCTTGAACTGCAGCCTTCTGCAGCAATGGCTGCATGCGACACATTCATGTGTACTTGACAGAACCCTATGCTGTGAGTCCTGGGGTGGCAGAAGGAAGGGGGCAGGGCTGGACATGTGGGGGGGCACTCTTTTACAGGAACTCCCAGCCTCTGCTGCTGCATCATACTCAATTTCTTCTATAGAGGAAAAGATGTTGCCTACTTTCAGCTGCACTTTTAGGGCAGGTTTCCTGGGAAAGACCTGAACTGTGGGGCATAGAATTTGCATGTGAAACTCGGGAATGGTAAGGGAGAGAGATTTTTTTTTTATTTTGGGGTCACACCCAGCAGCACTTAGGGGTTACTCCTGGCTCTGTGCTCAGAAATCGCTCCTGGTAGGCTCAGGGGACCATATGGGATGCTGGGATTCGAACCACCATCCTTCTGCATGCAAGGCAAACGCCTTACCTCCATGCTATCTCTCCGGCCCCCAAAGAGAATTTCATGGAGAGAAATCTGGGGAGGACTGGACTTCTGCATGGCTGACTTCATGTGGTTGCAATTGTAAGGTCGGGGCTACTAGAGATGGTTCTGCCCCATGGATAGAGTTGCTCATGGGGTCGAGCTGACTTCTCTGTCTTGAGCACATTCATGTTCAAAGCCTGTCACCCTGTGCCCACTGTTCACAGTCTCTTCTTATGCTGCCTCCATGGGTGTTCTTGTTCATATCATCTCTGAGGAAGCTATGGGTGCAGGACCCTTGTGCTTTCCACTGGGTAAAGCCCCTGACGAGCGTTAACCAGGAAGACTACTCTGATGAGGGTGGCCTGACCTGGGTCCTTTTCTTCCATTTTTTTTTTTACTTTCTGTTTTTTGGGCCACACCCAATGACGCTCAAGGCTTACTGCTAGCTATGGGCTCAGAAATCGCTCCTGGCTTGGGGGACAATATGGGACACCAGGGATCAAACCGTAGTCCATCCTAAGTCAGCCGCGTGCAAGGCAAACACCTTACTGTTGTGCCACCGCTCCAGCCCCCTTTTCTTCCATTTCAACATGGAGACCCTCCAGGGGTGTGTGTGTGTGTGTGTGTGTGTGTGTGTGTGTGTGTGTGTGTGTGTGTGTCTATGTTTCTATATCTGTGTATATCTCTAGGTGTTTTTGTATCTCAGTCTATGTATCTCTGTGGCTGTGTGTCTCTGTTTCTCTGTGTATGTCTGTGTGTGCCCTATGTATGTTTCTCTACATGTTCTCTGTGTGTCTGTAATTCTCTGTATTGTATGTGTATCTGTGTCTCTATGTATGTATATATGCCATTGTGTGTATTTGTATGAGTATGCATGCACGCATGGGATAGGATAGGGAGAGGTAATGGGACTGAGCACCCAGGAAGTAGAGGAGAACCTAGTAGAGCTGGTGGCTGAGTGTTCCTCACCAGGCTTGGCTGCTCGCTCTCTCTCTCTTTCTTCTCTCTCTCTTTCCTCTCTTCTCTCTCTCTCTCTCTCTCTCTCTCTCTCTCTCTCTCTCTCTCTCTCGCTCAGTCTGCTTGTTGCCATTCTCTCTCTCTTTCTTTCTCTCTCTTGCTCAGTCTGCTTGTCGCCATTCTCTGTGGAACATGGTCCTGGGGCCTGAAGCAGGAGCGCTATGAAGATTAAGAAAGCCAGACATGGGGCCGGAGAGATAGCATGGAGGTAGAGCATTTGCCTTGCATGCAGCAGGACGGTGGTTCAAATCCCAGCATCCTATATGGTCCCCTGAGCCTGCCAGGGGCGATTTCTTTTTTTTTTTTTTTTTGTGGTTTTTGGATCACACCCGGCAGTGCTCAGGGGTTATTCCTGGCTCCATGCTCAGAAATTGCTCCTGGCAGGCACGGGGGACCATATGGGACACCGGGATTCGAACTGATGACCTTCTGCATGAAAGGCAAACGCCTTACCTCCATGCTATCTCTCCGGGCCCATCCAGGGGCGATTTCTGAGCTTAGAGCCAGGAGTAACCCCTGAGCACTGCCGAGTGTGACCCAAAAACAAAAAGAAAAACAAAAACAAAAAAAGAAAGCCAGACTGCCTCCAGGACTGTGAGCCCTGACATCCCTTTACATAAAATATTAAGGGGCCTGAGCAGTGGCACAAGCGGTAGGGTGTTTGCCTTGCATGCATTAACCTAGGATGGACTGTGGTTCGATATCTGGAGTCTCATATGATCCCCCAAGCCAGGAGCAATTTCTGAGCACTTAGCCAGGAGTAACTCCAAGGATCACTGGGTGTGGCCCAAACAAAACAAAACAAAACACACACAATATTTATTATTTAGATTAGAACCAGTAACTAGGAAGAAAGGCAAAAATTAACAGAGAATTACCTATCTATGTTAATCTTACCTGGTTGGGCCTTTAGATATTGTTATACAAATGCAAAAGTCTCTGAATGTGTTTTTCAGGGAGTGTTGGCAGGTAAAAGAGTGAATACAAGACCTGAATCAATAGGGCCATTTCTAAGGGTGCTAGCGTCCTGTAATTAGAAATTAACAGCCTCCTAACTCACCATTTCAGCCCCACTCCACATTATCATCTTTCTATCTAAGCATATTTGTTTTCTGCATGTCTGTGTATCCAACAGAGCAATTACTGCACATCTGCTCCAGGTCGTTAATCGCAGGGAACAGGTTACTGGCCAACAGTCTTGTCTTGTGGAAACCCTGGCAGACTTTGTCCCCTCGAAGAGACAGGAATCTACATTGCATGTCAGTCCCTGTGTCCAGGGTAACTTATTCCCCACTTCTGTGTCTGGATGAGCCCTTGGTCCACTCAGCTTCATTCTTATGGAGAAACTGAGAAGTCAGGTTGCAAATATTGGTTTTTTTCTCAGTTTCCCTGATTCCCTTATCACATCTAAGACCTTCAAGTTTTCGCCAACTCCCAGCTCCCACACATCACTTCCAGATTCATTCCTGTGTTTTCCTCTTCCTTTCCCTTTAGTTCAGGATTCTTTTTCTCTTGGACTGCATCCCTGGGTACTGAGTGGGATTCCCAGGGCAGTGGGTTTCCACTTTCTCAAGGTTGGATTTGTGCCTATGGATAGAATTTGGATTAATTATTTTTTTAAAGCTGTGTAGGCAAAACAGTATGCAGCCTGCACATTTATTTTGGTGATCGAATAAAGCCTGCAGCAGTTAGTCTAACATATTTAATGATATTCATAATCATTGTACAACATGACCAGCCAGGCATACTTATTAACCACCTGGCATAAATGAATGCAATTAGCGACACCCTTCCTTAGTCACTGTCACAATCCAAGTTCCTGTTTCCTACCAGCAGTGTCTGCTCATCCAGTAAATGTCTGTCCAGGGCCTCCAGACCTCATTCTACTGTTGGACCCTGTTACCATATCTAGGTCCTGTGGCAGCCCTGGTACCACCCAATGCTCTGTTCCTATCTCTTTCCTGCCTTGAGTCTCAGACTCAACTCCTCAGAGGCAGGGAAGTTGGAAGGCAGGGCTTGGAAAGAGGGATGGCTGGTTCTTAGCCAGGAAAGGTATAGGGCCTGCTTAACCTGCCTGAGCCTCTACATGCAGATGTGGTTGGCCTTGTGGAGATAGGGGAGGATATGTCTGCAGAACTGCCTCTCATACCAGCCCCTCACTTTTAAAGTTACCTCCCTCCACACACACACAGAAGATAACCAGGGAGGATTCAGCCTCAGGCCCAAAGCTGAAATCTCATGAAGTGATTGCACAGCCATGGGAGTAAGTCATGACGTTTCCTACCACAACAGACAGATGGACTGTCTACTGTGCTGATTCTCCGGGCACCCAGATTGGTAGCACCAGCTTAGCCCAGGCTCTTGTGAGGACAGTCTTGGCATTCCCCAAGGACCATCTCAGATGGCAGTAAGATGCTCTTCTAGATGCTTTTTTTTTTTTTTTTGGCCACACCCAGCAGCACTCAGGGGCTACTCCTGGCTCTACGCTCAGAAATCGCCTCCAGCAGGCTCGAGGGACCATATGGGTTGCTGGGATTCAAACCACCATCTTTCTACATGCAAGGCAAATGCCCTACCACTGTGCTATCTCTCCGGCCCCACCTAGGTGCTTTTTTGGCCTTCTGGTCTGAGGCAAATTATCATCGGAATGTCCCTTTACTCATCTATGCTCTAAGATAGGTGCAGTTCAGTGTGGAGAGCATTCCCTGTATGCCAGGGATCTCTGCAAGTTGCCCCCACCACCACCACAGCTGATGACCTTTCAACTTGGTCCTAGGAAACAGAAGAACTGAGGGAAGACACATATAACCTTGGCCAGCAGCCTCAGTACTGATGCTGGAGGAGGCCCCACCATCAGAGATTTTATTGGAAAAGACATTTGGAGTTTAACTTTTTTTTTTTTTTTTTTTTTTTTTTTTTTTTGGTTTTTGGGCCACACCCTGTGACGCTCAGGGGTTACTCCTGGCTATGCGCTCAGAAGTTGCTCCTGGCTTCTTGGGGGGCCATATGGGATGCCGGGGGATCGAACCGCGGTCCGTCCTAGGCTAGCGCAGGCAAGGCAGGCACCTTACCTCCAGCGCCACCGCCCGGCCCCTAACTTTTTTTTTTTAACACACTCAAGTATATCCAATATAATCTACGCAATTACCAAAATAAATAGATGCTGTTGAAAGTTATCAAGACCGCTTAAGAATGTGTGTCTTCAATCCATATAAGGGATTGTTTATTAAGGCATTAGTGGCAGATCTAATAACCACCGTCATGAAGGGCTCTGGGGAAGGCTTACCCAGTGATGCTCGGGCTGCTCCTGCCTCTGTGGCCAGGAGGGATACCAGGTGGTACTGGGGATATCATGTGGTGTCAGGGGTCAAAACAGGTTCCACGGCATGCAAGGTAAACTCTTACTTACCTTTGATACTAGCTCTTTGGCCCTATAATAACCATTGTTTTAACGCAGGTATAAGTATAAACACTTAATGTATCTTTAGCAACTAAATGGTGGTGTCCAAAGCAGTTTTTACTAATTCTGTATTTCAGTTGTGTTGTGTTGAGTGTGTGTGTGTGTGTGTGTGTGTGTTTATGGCAAGGTGGGGAGGTATTTCTTCGACAGTGCTCAGGGGCTGATCCTCCATGGTACGGTCTACCTGGAGTTAATAATGTGCTGCTGAGGCCTAGGCTGCCAGGGGCCAGCAGGGCCACCCCCAAGATTTATGGGGGCATTGGACATCATACTACAATCTCTGTAAGTGCCAGCCATGTGCTCCATTCCTTTGAACCATCTCCCTAGCCCTTACTGACATTTTTAACAGAAGGAAATTGCTAGAACTAGGAAAACTGAAGATGCATATCTCAGCCTGTATAACTTCATGGATCCCTTGAATACTGTGAACTGCTGGGGATCTGGGCCCCCATGCTAAGGCCCCCTTCAGTCCAAGCAGGAGGTAACTAAGCCCTTCAGGTGTTGCTAAGGAGCAGACTGGTTTGTTAGCTGTGAGTGCTGGCAGGAACCAGTACCTACTTCTGAGCCCATATGCGTTCTTATACCCACTACCACTTTTGCTGTGTAGATGTTGGCCATGTGAATTCAGCTAACACGGCTGCAGTGCTTAGATTTCCAGGTGCCTTACCACCAGCCATTAGCTGGAACTAGGCATCCAGTTGAAAGGTTCCAGTTGTCTGCAGCCTGGAAGAGGTGTTAATAAATCCACAGATTAATGGCTCTGGATAGCTGTTGAGAGCTCACTTTTGTTTTAAGTTCAATGTTACATTGTACTAGGTTATAGGTCTGTGAATTTCTGCGAGTAACTAAACCTTGTTTGTACTGTTAAACGTTTCATTAATCTGGTGAGTCTACAGCTGTGTTCTTTTTGTTTTGTTTTTGGGTCACACCTGGCAGCGCTCAGGGGTTACTCCTGGCTCTATGTTCAGAAATCGCTCCTGGCAGGCTCAGAGGACCATATGGGATGCTGGGATTCGAACCACCGACCTTCTACATGAAAGGCAAACGCCTTACCTCCATGCTATCTCTCCGGCCCCTACATCTGTGTTCTGTCCTCCCTTTGTTGGGGCTCAAGGACCTTTGTGCATATGGCATGCATGGTGCTCACAGAAGATGTGGTGCTGAGGATCAAATTATGTAGCATTAAGAAGTAAACCATCGGGGCCAGGCGGTGGCGCTGGAGGTAAGGTGCCTGCCTTACCTGCGCTAGCCTAGAAGACGGACCACGGTTCGATTCCCCGACGTCCCATATGGTCCCCCAAGCCAGGAGCGACTTCTGAGCGCATAGCCAGGAGTAACCCCTGAGCGTCACCGGGTGTGGCCCAAGATCCATTGGGGCCGGGAAGGTGGCGCTAGAGGTAAGGTGTCTGCCTTGTAAGCAGACAACCGCGGTTCGATCCCCGGTGTCCCATATGGTCCCCCCAAGCCAGGGGCGATTTCTGAGCTCATAGCCAGAGTAACCCCTGAGCGTCAAACGGGTGTGGCCCAAAAACCAAAAAAAAAAAAAAAAAAAAAAAAAAAGAAGTAAACCATCAAGGCCAACTTTCTGGGCTCCACCTGCAGAGTCTGTACTCTGTGACTGTGCTGGTATCCAGAGAGGTGATTAAGCTCTTTGGGTGTTGCTAAGGTGCAGCTGGTGATTCTGAAAGTTCTCAGCGGCCACTTCTGAGTGTGCTGGACCTTTTCCTCACTGTAGCTGCCCTTGCTTGTTTCTGCATCTGCCAGGAAAAGACCCTGAAAGTCTGTCTGTAATAGACTCGAGACCACAGTGCCACTGGCAGGGATCTGGTTAGAGCCTGAACATAGCAAGTGAGAATTTTCAGCAGCAGCAAGGAGAAGGGGATAAACATGGTGCAGACTGACCAGTTATGTGGCAACGTAAGACACAGAGTAAGGCAGCAGGGTGGGCGGTTTGGAAAAAGAAGGGGCAGTGCCCTCGGTAGTATCTTTTCTCAGGCAGAGAAAAGGAAATCAGGCACTCCCCAGCCCCCAGTTATTGTTGGCTCCTCACTGTCATTCCCCCACACTATCATCCCATCACCCCTTCAGCAGCATGAATATATCATCCCCTGTGGACCAGTCCTTTTGCAACACTCAGTTGCTTCTGCAGAGCTGCTGTATATCTGTGTCCACGAGCTCTGTGCTCAGCCCTGTGACCCCTGTTGGGTCTCCAAGGGCAGGGTGTGTCCCACATCTCTGAGCCTTATGGACACCTTTGATCCAGGCTGTACCATGGCTCAGATTCATTCCCGAGTCTTCAGCCACTGACTGTCTGTGGTGCTGACACCAACCCTCACCCACCCAACAAAAGTCTTCATTAAACACTCTTGGTGCCTCCTTGATCAAACTCGGGCCTGTTGTGTTGCGCTCTTAGTCAATGATCTCTGTTGTGATGATGGTGTTGAAAATATAATTAGATACTAGACTGGCACAGACAGGCTGGAAAGAAGAGATTGATGAGCCCATTAGTGAACAGAATTTATTCTACTGACACACCCAAGTCCTCAAATGGCTGAGGAAAGAGGCGATGGAGGGGTTTAATGATGTGTCCCGAGACTGCCTTCGCCTCTTCCTGGACTGTCCCACCCCTCCCTTTATGTCCTGTACATGCTGTCCCTCCTCTTTATCAGGGAGTAAGACTGATCCTTTCTGAAGACTAGGCCTTTACTTGCAGACAAGTCTGGGATATGAGCAACTGCAGGAAATTGCACCTCTGCAGGAGGCAGTGGACCCAGGTCTCACCTGGATGTTTTGTTACACATATCGACCTGGCCCATTGTAGGTGCTGGCCCAGGCCTCCAAGTCATGGGCCCGGAGTTCGACTAGGTCATGGGACTTAGTAGAGTTGAGCTGGAGATGAGGAGTGAGCTCTTCGAGCTGGGGGTATCAGAGGGATTGAGAAGATGGAGTTTGAGAGGCAGAGGGGATGTTCAGCCCACTGCACTGCAGCTGCTGAGCTGTACATATTTCCTTACGGTGAGATTAGTCTGAGGTCCACGTTAATGCAGATGCTTGTTTGGTTTAGCCCCAGGTCTGCACCTAGCACTGGCTGTTAGAACTAGGGAACCATTGCCACAAAGGGGCCATGGACAACCACTGAGGCCCTGACTTCAGTTTCCCTGCCCAGCCCCAAACCAATGGCCCAAAGATCCCCCTTTCCTCTGTGCTGAAACTTTCTCCAGACACAAAGGCTGTTCCTGATTCCTCTTCCTGCCCTCCTGCCCTGAGCAGAGATAGAATCTGCCCCTTCCACTGAGTGTAAAATGCTCTTTCTGCTGTCATTACCAGCCTGGTTTGACTTCTAGAAAAGTGGCCTGGTGGGACAGTGACCCCTGTGGTCTGCTGGATGCTGAGCTCTCAGGGGTGACACAAAACTTTGTTTTGGATTGAGTGTACTTTAGTGGCATGGGGCAACATAGAAAAGGAACAAGAATGAGATATTGACTTGCCAATGCGTGCAAAATCTCAGGGGAGACACACATGTGTGTCTTTTCTTACATTGATGTATGCATTTGTACGTGTATGCTTATCAATGTGTGCATATGTACATATTGCTTGTGTGTGCCTGTATGTGTTTACATACATAGGTGTTCATTTGTGTTTATAAATATGTAAGAGTGAGCCTATAGGCAGTACTCTATCTCTAACACAGAACTTTCAAGAGGAGCTAGAGCCATAGCGTAGCAGGTAGGATGCTTGCCTTGACTGTGGCTGACTGGGATTTGATCATTGGCATCCCATATGGTCCCCCAAGCCTACCATGAGTAATCGCTGAGTAGACCCTGAGCAATCACCAAAAACAAAAAATCAAAAAAAGCTTTGGAGAGTAACAGCTGGGCTTTATCTCCTATCCCCAGGTCACAAATCTGGGCATGAGCTCCTGAGAGGCCCTTTTTTCCTCCACATGCTCAGACTCTTGCAAGTACGTGAGGGAGAGTGACTTCCCCATGTCCCTCAATCTACCTCTCCAAGGGGACAGATGCTCCTGGTGGTGGGTTCCAGCCTGGTCAACACTGGTGGGGACATGGCCAGCAAGGGCACCTCTGCATGCCTAACCCCTCACATCCCGACCCTGTTGCCTTGCAGAGATGAGAAGAACCAGTCTATCATTGTCAGCGGCGAGTCGGGAGCCGGCAAGACTGTGTCAGCCAAGTATGCCATGCGCTATTTTGCCACAGTGGGAGGCTCGGCCAGTGACACCAATATTGAAGAGAAGGTGCTGGCGTCCAGCCCCATCATGGAGGTGAGCCTGCTGGGCCCTGCCCCTTCTGGGTGGGTGCATAAGTCCTGGGGAGCCCTCTGTGGCAGGGCTGTGCTCTCACACCTCTTCCTCGGGATCCCCATCTTCTACTGTGGGGAGGTCACAAAGGTACCTGCAGACCATGAAGAGACGAACCTGGCAGTCTCTCTTCAGTCTCTTGAGTTCATAGCTTGTGGTCCTACCAGGGCTCACCCAGGAGGGGAGAGCTCCCAGGCCCCCTCACTTGCTCTGTCATCATGTCAGCAGATCAAAGTGCTAACCACACCCCAAGTGCTACCCACACCTTAAGCTCAGTTCCCTGAGGCAGAAGCCCAGAGGAAAGATTCCCTTTCCTGAAGTAGCCTTTTTCTTTGGGGTGCAGAATAATTCCAGAGCTTTGTGCTGACAGATCATCTGTGATCTGTCATGACCTGTCAGGTGCATGTCCCTGAGCAGTGAGACCAGCATGAAGGCCAGGGTGGGCTTGTGTGTGTCCCTGTGAGGTCCTGTGGCTCTAACCTGCTCTCCAGACCCCAGCAAGTTCTGAAGAAGAGTCTCTTTAGCCAGGTTTCCACTTTTCCTCTCCTGTCTTGTAATGGGTTGGAACTAAATGACTGGTCAGCTTTGAATTCCTGCCCAGGAATCTAGAGCATCTTCATTCTAGATTCAGGAGCTGGCCCCTCCACAACCCTGACATCTCTGTCTGTTCCGGCGGATCCTGTGAGGCTCCTGGCATTACCGGTGGCAGAGCAGCTGCCTGGCCTTCCTGAGCCCTCATACCCTGCAACCCACGCTCCCAAGTCCCTCTTCATAGGACTGTCTGCCCAGCTGCTATCAAGGGAAAAATGTGTGTAACAGCAACTTTTAGAAGGACTTTGTCCAGAGTTGATTATGGTGTGTTGATCACATTCTATCCGGCACTTCTGGGTCATATGGACAAGGGCCCAGCAGGTCGGTTCTCAACATTTCTAGTTGGCACAATACGTGTGGGTGCTGCCCTTTGAGAGCATTGTCCTGTCGAGGATGAAAGGGGCTCTCTGGACCATGGGGCTCAGTGGAAAGAGAGAGCCCCCCACTTTCCTATGGAAGCACTTTGATATATTAACCTCCATCTTTTCATTGAATATGAGAATAAACCTTGTTACCATGGTGCTTTTCATGATTGGTCTTACCTGCTAAAGTTGGTATGACCAGCATTTCATTGACTTCCTCAGGTCAGTTTAGTTGGCAGCAGCCTGTTTGCTCATAGTTTTTATTCAAGCACCTAGTTGGGTCCCAGCATGATCCTCATCCAGGAGGTGACTGTGGGCCTTGGCCCTGCCTTTCTTGTTTCCTCTGCTGCACTTTAATTGGGGCTCCCAGGTCCATATGGAACCAGGCCTTTGGCTGCCCTGTGTCCCTAAATGAAAACTCTCCTCTTTTAGGCAGAACCTAAGATATGAGAGTGCCGCCTCTTAGGGAAAAAGTCATTATTCTTGGATCCACCAGGATGAAGAAAAAGTTTTGTGATCTCCAGCGGCTGGACCAGGCTGGTCCACATAGTTGGGCATGGCCACCAGTGCGTGTGTATGAGCCACACTAGAAGGACTTTTTTTGTTGTTGCTTTGTTTTGTTTTGTTTTGTTTTGCATCACACCCAGCATCGCTCAGGGGTTACTCCTGGCTCTACTCTCAGAAATCACTCCTGGCAGGCTCAGGGGACCATATGGGAGGCTGGGATTCGAACCACTGTCCTTCTGCATGCAAGGCAAATGCCTTACCTCCATGCTATCTCCCTGGAAGGACATTTTTTAAGTTTTGCTTTGTAGCGACCCAGCCCACGCGCTCCACAGCAACCCCTATTAGCCAGTATAAGAAAATGCTCAGCACAGAGCTACCAAGAGCATTCTCAGTGTCAGGGAACCATCTCCTCTCCCTTCCTGGGGCTTCCCTGGTCCCCCTGCCCAATTAATGCCAATTCTTCTCCTCTCCCCTGAGAATGCCCCTTCATCCAATTTTTTGTCTTTGAATTTGCCTCTACTGGGATCCTCCTGTAAGTGGAATCTTGCAGTATTTCAAGGATCTTTCCCTGGTGCCTCATTCACTTGGTACATACTCACGTTCATCTACTGGTAGACAGATCATGCTCATCCTTGGCTCCTTTCTTTTGTGAGTAGATAATATTTTCTCTTACAGCTGTTCCACATCTGGTTTTTCCCTTCCCTAGTTGATTGGATTTCAGCTTATTTCCAGTTTTTATCTGTTGGAATAACAGAGGGTCCGGGTAGATGTCTGTCCTTGCTATGGGTAGGACCCCTTTGGGAAGGAGAATGATCTGGAGTTTTCTGGTGCTCTCCATCTCTATGATAGCCTGAGACAGTTGGAGTGGGTAGAGTCATCTTCAGATAGGAGAAATGTGCTCCCCTATGCACACAGATAAATGCAAGATGTGGGACACTCATGAGGGTCTATGGGGAGGAGGGTATGTCCGAGTCAGCTCTCTTAGTCTCACCTGCTGTCATACAGGAAATGCTAGTGTGGTTGGAACTAGTTTTTTTTTTTGGGGGGGGGGGCACACCCATCGATGCTCAGGAGTTACTCCTGGCTGTCTTCTCAGAAATAGCTCCTGGCAAGCACGGGGGACCATATGGGACACCGGGATTCGAACCAACCACCTTTGGTCCTGGATCGGCTGCTTGCAAGGCTGCTTGCCGCCGCTGTGCTATCTCTCCGGGCCCTGTTTTGTTTTTTGTTTGTTTGTTTGTTTTTTGGAACTCAGTAGTTTTTAAATATCTTCTGCCATCTCAGGCGAAGATCAAATTAAGAGAGAGAAATAGGGGCAGTGCATTGGCACAGGAAAGGAAAAAGCTGAGGAAACCTGGTAGCTATCGTAGGCACTGTGGAAATTTTATTCTAGAAGACAAACATGTTTAAGCTTCAGTGCTGAGGGCATCTTGCATCTCAGCAACTCTAGCGGGGGAAATATTCTTCATGAGAGGAAAGTGGATAATCACAAGCGGCCTGGCAGAATATGAAAGATGAAATAATAATGAAACCACACACAAGTATGTGGGGACAACACGTTTTTCTGGCAAGCATGTGACAAAATTTAATCTCCAGACTGGGAGTATATAAAGGGTAAAGGGACAGTTAAATCATGAGAGGAATGCTCACATTTGTTTCTTTTTTTTGGGGGGGTTGGGTTTTTGGGTCACACCCGGCAGTGCTCAGGGGCTACTCCTGGCTCTATGCTCATAAATCGCCCCCAGCAAGCTTGGGGTACCATATAGGATGGTGGGATTTGAACCACCTTCCTTCTGCACGCAAGGCAAATGCCCTATCGCTATCTTTCCGCCTCCTCACATTTGTTTCTTTGCAATGTACAGAAACTATCTATGTACATTGTTTCATCTTAAAACAAATACACAAGGCTTTAGGTGGTTTGTAATTTTCGAATAGAATAGAGTTCAGTTAGGAGTTAGAGGATAAAAGGGAGGCTAATTTCTTACATATCAAAGTAGTTTCTGGCCCTAGGTGTCTTTACTGTTGTAAATTAAGGGATTAACAAGAAGCCTGGTTTCCTAATAACAAATATCCTTAACCTAAGGGAATAGTTTTCTAGTTAGGGGCGAAGACCAACTTCCTATGGTCTGATTATAGAAAGAGATAAAACTTATATGAAAGGGGTACACAATTATACCTAGTAAATTTAATAGCCTGATTCTACATTGGCCAAACCTGTTTGTTAGCAGGTATTCAAAGTGACAGAGAAAGTCCATGAGGCAAAGCCACTCTGCTATGGTGTTCAAAGATAAGGAGAGAAGACATTGTCTTTAAGATGCTATGTTTTGACTTGGCTTTTAGATGTAAACAGGCTGACAGAAAAAGACCAAACTTGTCTCTATTATTTGGTGCAGAAATTTCTCTGGGAAATGAAATTTGAAAGAGGCCCTATTTCAGCCTGTAAATTTACAAGGGAGAAATAATATTAAAGCCAAATAAATGAAAGGAAATGTAATGTCAGTACCAAGACATGAATTTCAGAAATATATCTTCAGGAATTTCTCAACTCTCCATGCAGGGCAAGAGCTCTCTCAGCGGGCCTTTAGAGGAAACCCGGAAAATCCGAGAATTGCATTTAGTGGGCCTGCTGAATTCCCCTAAAATGGAGGTGCCTTATGTCATGTTGTAGGACATCAGCATTACACAGATTTCTAAAGAAGTAGCAAGTGAGACAAGAGAGGAAACTAAGGTGTAGTCACAAAGTTGACACCAACTATGAGCACAAAGCATGATTTTATAGAAATTACCAAAAAAAAGTTAATGTTGAAAAAAATATTTCACACCTTTGTATGAAATCCCAGAATCACAAATGTGACTATTCCAAAAATTTTTGGAACTGCACGCACATGCGCTCGTGCGCGTTTGTTTGTATTAACTATCAGAGTCTTGCCATCATGCTGGGAAGGAGATTTCTGCAAGGTTAAATGGCATTTATTCAGCCTTTACACTTCAAGCAGTTCCAGGTAGGTGTGAACTGTTGAGCTGTAACATTTAACAATCCTTAACAATCTGTGTCCACGCATGGGGCCGGAGCAGTGGCGCTAGAGGTAAGGCGTCTGCTCCGCGCCCCCCCATATGGTCCCCTCAAGCTAGGAGCGTTTTTTTGAGCGCATAGCCAGGAGTAATCCCTGAGCATCAATGGTTGTGGCCCCCCAAAAAAACAAACAAACAAACAAAAAAAAACAAAAACAAAAAAAATCCATGTTCACAGTCAACATTGAGCTCCTTGCATTGGCCAGGTTGTTCTCTACAGTCAGTTTTGGGTGCTCTGGTGCTTCTAGTCTCACGTTACTAAGTATGTCCGGATCTGCAGAGCAGTCATTACAGTTTGTATTGAATCCCAGCTGAACCGGCCATGTGTAAGAAATCTCCTTTCTCCTCACCACCTCCTTATATAGGCCACTTTGCAGTTGCTTCTAGTGTGATCTGCATTGATGATTGAGGTGTGGCACTGGGCTGGTTGGTTCTGTGATTTTCCTCCTGAGCTTTCTGCTGAATGGCATTTGTTGTCACTCCCATTTTAATTCCTGACATCTCCCTCTTTTGTTGGACTATGGACTCCTCAGCAAAGTCTGGATTTGTTTTCATCTGCAACTATTGCACTTGGTTTACCTTTGCTTTAAAACGTGTTCTGGAGGCCAGGGATATGGTTCAGTAGATGATACAGCCAGCATGTTGAAGGCTCCAAGTTCAACCCTGGAACCTTTTGGTTCACCATCACTAATCTGAGCACGGCCAGATGTGGCTCCGATGACCTCAGCACTGCTGAGAAAAACATTATGAGAGTTGCTCTTTTTTTTTAATTTTTAGTAAAAAAATAAAAAAAGCCTGAGGCTGGAGTGATAGCACAGTGGGTAGGCATTTGCCTTGCACAAGACCAACCCGATTTTGGTTCCTGGCATCCTATATGGTTTCCTGAGCCTGCCAGGTGTGATTTCTAAGTGTAGAGTCAGGAGTAACCCTTAAGTGTCACTGGGCATGGCACAAAACCATAAAGCCCTGAATTGGGCTTTTTAAAAAAATAGCAAAAATCTATAAAGAGTTTAAAAGATTAAGGTCTCCCTACAGCCCTCCACATATACAGGTTGACATTTCTTTTTTTTTTTTTTTTTTTTTTTTTTGGTTTTTGGGCCACACCCGGTGACGCTCAGGGGTTACTCCTGGCTATACGCTCAGAAGTCGCTCCTGGCTTGGGGGACCATATGGGACGCCGGGGGATCGAACCGCAGTCCGTCCTAGGCTAGCGCAGGCAAGGCAGGCACCTTACCTCCAGCGCCACCGCCCAGCCCCATGGTTGACATTTCTTGTCCCCATAGTATAGCTCTGGATCTGAGAGCAGTACCAAACAGCTTCTTCACTTTGTGGCCACCACCTGTGATTTTTGTTTTGTTTTTGGGCCACACCTTGTGATGCTCAGGGGTTACTCCTGGCTATGCACTCAGAAATCATTCCTGGTTTGGGGGACCATATAGGATGCCAGGGGATGGAACTGCGGTCTGTCATAGGTTAGTGTGTACAAGGCAGATGCCCTACTGCTTGCAGCACTACTCCGGCTCCCAAACACCTGTGCTACTTTTTTTTTTTTTTTTTATGGTTTTTGGTTTTTGGGTCCCGCCTGGCAGTGTTCAGGGGTTACTCCTGGCTCCACGCTCAGAAATCATTCCTGGCAGGCATGGGGGACCATATGGGATGCCAAGATTTGAACCAATGACCTTCTGCATGAAAGGCAAATGCCTTACCTCCATGCTATCTTTCCGGCCCCCACCTGTGCTTTTATATCCTCCATTACCCACCTCAGCATAGTCAAACCTACAGAGAGGATGGGCAGAGTGGTTAAGCCTTCCCATCTCCTTCCTGGGTACCGGGGCTTCCCTGGGGAAGAACAGACTCTGCCTTCTGTGTGCAAACAGTTCTGAGACTTGAGGCCTCACTGACTCAGTACGAGTGGGGCCCAGGGACCCTGCTTGTTGCCTGGACCTGTGTTTCCTAGAGTATTAGTCCAGGAAAGCATCTTGGTTGTTTGTGGCCAGCACTTCTATTGGCCTTGTTCACAGAGACCGCCTGTGAGGGCTGGATGGTTTGGGTGCCAGATAGTGGTAGTTCTGGGGCTCAGATTTGGCTGGCCAGGGTGGAGTTAGAAGTGCCCAGAGATGTTGGAGGTTGAGCTCAGATTGGGTACTGGGGTTGGAACTCAGACCCTGAAGATGATAGGCATGAGCTCTACTACTCAACCATGATCCTGGCTTCTAGGAAGACATTTAATTGTTTTTGGTTTTAGTTTGTTTGTTGTTGCTGTTTTGTGGGGCCACACCTAGTGGTATTCTGGGCTTACTTCTGGCTCTGCAGTCAGGTATCTCCTGGCTAGACTTAGGACCACATGTAGTGCCAGGAATTATAGTGCATCAACCATGTGCAAGGCAAGTTGCTGTAACCATTGTACTGTCTGTTACTCCACTCTCAAGGTACACATTTTGTGTGTGTGTGTGTGTGTGTGTGTGTGTGTGGTTTTTGGGTCATACCCTGCAGTGCTCAGTGGTTACTCCTGGCTCCATGCTCAGAAATTGCTCCTGGCAGGCACGAGGGACCCTATGGGACGCCGGGATTCGAACCAATGACCTTCTGCATGAAAGGCAAACGCCTTACCTCCATGCTATCTCTCCGGTTCCAAGGTACACATTTTAATGCACAAGAAAACCAAGTTCTGGGCCCGGAGAGATAGCACAGCGGTGTTTGCCTTGCAAGCAGCCGATCCAGGACCTAAGGTGGTTGGTTCGAATCCCGGTGTCCCATATGGTCCCCCGTGCCTGCCAGGAGCTATTTCTAAGCAGACAGCCAGGAGTAACCCCTGAGCACCGCCGCTGGGTGTGGCCCAAAAACAAACAAACAAAACAAAAACAAGTTCTAACCTGGGATTTGGGATTTTCTCTCTAGCTCTTTGTCCCTCAGATTTATTAGACTATTGAAAAATTATGGTAGTGAGTGTTGTATATGAAAACATTTCCATAGAATATTCTTTGCCTGTTGTCCCACCTTGACCTTCCAGGTGGGGACGCTGTTGAGAGCAGAATAAATAGTTGAGGAGCGAGGTGTTCAGGGTCTTTTGGCAGAGTTTATTGGCTGGCTCCAGGCATATTTTGGAGCTGGTAGTAGGCTGACAAAGGACTCTCTGCACCCAACCTTTTTACCCCTTTACCCTCCTGTCTGTGTGGATTATTTGCTGCAGATAACTACCAAGATCTCCCCCCTCAAGGGGATAAGGGGATGGGAATCAATTTCTCATTCTGGGAGTTCTTTGAGGATATACAAATAACCAATAAAGAAGTAAACGGGACCCAACAGTGAGTATTTTAAAAGGTGTTTTAACCAGTTGAAAATGTAAGCCTTTAGGGGCCAAAGGGATAGTACAATTTGTAAGATGCTTGCCTTGCCTGCTAGGGGTGATTTCTTTTTTTTTTTTTTCTTTTTTTTGGGGGGTCACACCCGACAGCGCTTGGGGTTACTCCTGGCTCTATGCTCAGAAATTGGTCCTGGCGGGCCAGGATTTGAACCACTGTCCTTCTGCATGCAAGGCAAACACTTTACCTCCATGCTATTTCTTCAACCCCACTAGGGGTGATTTCTGAGCACAGAGCCAGGAGTAGGCCCTGAGCACTGCCAAGTTTGTCTCTGTTTTCCCCAATATAAGCCTATAAAAGGGATTGATATATAATTTTACATTCAGGGCATGTTGGAATAGCACCTCATTGAGCACAGTTTGGTTGTAAAGTTGCTGAGGAAAAAATAATCAGTGCCTTGATTCACTGATGGGTTCCTGTTATCTGGCAGTCACTTACTGATGCTTTCTGAGGAGATGGGTGCTGGGAGGACTCTTCCCACATGGAGCATTCTGTGTGGCTCATTGGTGATGGAATATTTTAGAGCCAGTGAACATTCAGGCAGCAGCTCCACTCACTTGGCCTTTCATTTTAGAAGAGACAACCAGTGTTTGAAGAATGTCCCTGTGAGCTTGTCTAAAATGGGACCTGTCCTGCCCACTAGAAAGAGCACCTCGTTTAAAGTGCTCTTTCTAGTGGAGCATAGTGTTGGCTGCTTGATCATGAGCCTGGTCCATGCAGCTTAGACCCAGGAAGGTGTGACTGCTCAGAAACCCTTTAGAAATGTTGGGTGGGGGTTTCAGAACTATTGGATGGCCTTGGTATGGTGGCTCACAGCTGTCAGAGCAGTGGCCTCTGATACTTGTAAACTAATGGCTGTAAATCTCCGCTCATGGTCCCAAGATGACTACTGCTACTGCTGCCATCACGTATGTTCTAGGGAAGGAGGAGGGGGTGAGAGAGAGAGAGAGAGAGAGAGAGAGAGAGAGAGAGAGAAGAGAGAGAGAGAGGAGAGAGAGAAGGAGCTGGGGCCCCCTCTGAAGAGCCTAGCAGTCAACCCCCCTCTATTTCCTCCATCATCCTATGCAGGACAGGTAGCTGGACAGCAAATGGTGGCTTTATTTCTTTTTTCTTTTTTTTGGTTTTTGGGCCACACCCGTCGGTGCTCAGGGGTTACTCCTGGCTGTCTGCTCAGAAATAGCTCCTGGCAGGCATGGGGGACCATATGGGACACCGGGATTCGAACCAACCACCTTTGGTCCTGGATCAGCTGCTTTCGAGGCAAACACCGCTGTGCTATCTCTTCGGGCCCAGTGGCTTTATTTCTTTTTTTTTTTTTTTTTTTTTTTTTGGCTTTTGGGCCACACCCAGTAACGCTCAGGGGTTACTCCTGGCTATGCGCTCAGAAGTCGCTCCTGGCTTGGGGGACCATATGGGACACCGGGGGATCGAACTGAGGTCCGTTCTAGGCTAGCGCTGGCAAGGCAGACACCTTACCTTTAGCGCCACCGCCCGGCCCCAGGTGGCTTTATTTCTATGTGCACTCGTGTCCCCCTGAGAGCAGGGCTCTGAGAGGAAGGAAGGCAGCATGGCGAAGGTGTTACCCTACACAGTCCCCAGCCCCACACTTGTGTTTGTTCTGCACAGGCCATCGGAAATGCCAAAACCACACGCAATGACAACAGTAGCCGTTTCGGGAAGTACATTCAGATTGGCTTTGACAAGAGGTTCCACATCATCGGTGCCAACATGAGGACGTACCTGCTGGAGAAATCCAGAGTGGTCTTCCAGGTGAGGGGCCTGCTCCTGCATTCTATTGTGCTTCCCATTCCCTGCCGACTCCCTGTGCCCGAGGCCTAGTGGTGGGCACTGTAGCAGTGCTGGGGACAAGGCCTCGGAACCCCAGGGGACTAGACCATTCTGGCAGTGGCAGGCAGTGAACACTGACAGGCAATGTTTAGCCTCTCCTGCTACTTGTCAGAGTTTAGTCCTGGCAGAAGCGATTCCCTGAGCACAGAGCCAGGAGTAAGCTCTGAGCACTGCCAAGTGTAGCTCCAAAGTAATGAGATTAAAATGACTTTTTTGATTTGTTTTTGGGCCACAACCAGAGGTGCTCAGGGGTTGGTTACTGCTGAATCTGAGCTCAGAAATTGCTCCTGACAGATTTGGGAGACCGTATGGGATGCTGGGATTCCAACCCAGGTCTACCCTGGGTCAGCCGCATGCAAGGCTGTGCTATCTCTCTCCAACCTTATTAAAATGATTTCTAAGTGAAGAAGCAATAAAAGAATCATCCCAGGGCTCTGGGGTTCTGAGAAGGGGTCTCTGGCCTGAACCTGCTGACATTCCTCTTCCTGCAGGCTGACTACGAGCGAAATTACCACATCTTCTACCAGCTGTGCGCGGCAGCCAGCCTCCCTGAGTGCAAAGAACTGGCTCTCAGTGAGTTCCCAGGCACATGGGGTTCTCATCTTTGACCTGTTACAAATGTGGGCACAGCAACAACAACACCACCACCACCACCACCACCACCACCCCGTCACTGGACTGTGCCCATTTCCTAGCCTGGCTCATCATGTGACCTGAGCCCAGGATGCCCATCTGAAGTGGAAGCTTTATTCTCCAGTCCCGAGGAAATGGGGGAAACATAGATCTGAAAGCAAACGCCAACACAGAAAATAATTCATACAGATTGAAGGGAATAGAACAGGTTCAGGAAAATTCCACCACAAGCCTTCCACTCACTAGCAAGAAATACCAGCAGGCAGATAGAATAGCTGTGGAAAAGAAACTGAAAGCAGTTTCTCCCTGAGACCCAAGGTTTTTATTGGGAAGAGAAAGACTACCTACCAGGATGGAGAATAAGTAGGGTAAGGGACCAATTCAGAGAACTTCTTCTAGCAAAGAATTCTGAATAGAATGAAACTGGTTACTTCCATACCCATCAGTAGCTGAGGAAGAGTTGGGACAAGCAGGAGAAAGGGATTTAGCAGCAACGAAAGATGGTCATAGTTCTGCAGCGTAGTTCTGCAGAAAATGCTTCCCACTTGAGGGTCAGCAGAAAGAAAGTACATTGGAGCCTAGCCCAGGTGCTGAGTGCCATCCCTACCAGCTCCACCTGCTACCTCCCTGGAAAATTGGAAATGTTTCCTATATGTAAGCTCTGAGTCTGGACCTAATGCTCATAAGGCAGGCATGGGCAAAATGGGGGTGGTGATGGTGGTTGGTTGCTGGGGATGGAGCCCAGGAATGGAGTTCAGGGCAGAGCCAGGTGATGGAGCCAGGAACAGAGTCAGATGATAGAGCCTAGAAATGGAACCCAAAGATAAAGACAAGGAACAGAGCCCAAGTTGATAAGCCCAAGAATAGAGCCCAAGGAGAGTGTCAGGTGATGAAATCCAAGGTCAGAGTCAGGTGGTGGAACCCAGGGACAGAGAATAGAGATGGAGCCCAAGGGATGAATGAGCCTAGGGATGGGGCCCAAAAACTGAACCCAGGGACAAAGCCAGGTAATGGCGCTTATGGATGGAGTCCAAAGACTGATCCAGGAGATGGAGCGCAGTGCTAGAGCCCAGGCAGGACCCCACAAATTCCAAGCTTTTCCTCTATGGCTGAGGCACATTACAGGTCCTGTGACATCAGGTAGCTGAGACAGACAGAAAAGGGCAGACAGAAGGGGATAGGGCCACCATGCAGATAAGAGTCCCTTGGAAGAGAGAGACAGCAGTGCTCTCTGCCAGGAAGCTTCTGGCACTGAGTCCACCCTGGACTGAGTGCTGTGGGGGTCATCTCCATTGCAGGTGGCCTCTGAGCCCCACTGGTCTTCTCTTCCTGCTGCTGCTGCTGCTCCCCAGGGTACTGCCCACCTGACCCCTCCTCAGGCCTGCCCCTCCTTCCCCACCACTCCCTCCCTTCTGAGGAATTCACCCAGAACTGAACACAAGTGTGTGTCATTGTGCTTTTTTTTTTTTTTTTTTTTTTTTTTTTTTGGTCTTTCAACCACACCCTGTGACGCTCAGGGGTTACACCTGGCTATGCGCTCAGAAATTGCTCCTGGCTTGGGGGATCATATGGGACACTAGGGGATCAAGCCAAGGTCCGTCCTAGGCTAGTGTGAGCAAGCCTTATGGCTTGCACCACTGCTCCGGCCCCTCACTGTGCATTTTTTACAGCCCCGAAGAGTTCAGGTGCCCGTCTTTGGAGCAGACTTGAGTCATGTACCCTTGGGCATGTCACTCCCTGACTTTGTAGATGGTTGAAAGTCCTAGAAATCTGGGACTCAGAGACAGCAGGATGCCCCTTATTTGCATGCATCATATCTTAAAAAAAAAAAAAAAAGAGGGAGGGGATGATAAAAATAAACAAACAACATCAATGCAGGGAATCTACCATCTCCTGTTTTATCCCAGTTTTAGCTGAATATTCTAATGCTCTGTCTGGGGTCAGTCTGACATCATTCAGTTTTGTCTCCATGTTCCTATTGCCCTAAGGGCAACCTCCTTTGGTTGATTGGGGGCCATATCTGGGGACCATGTGAGGCTCCAGCTCTTGGAGCTCATTCTCTCCCTCATTCTCTCCCCGGACCTAAAGACAGTCTTTCACAGGCCTCCTCACCCATCTGCCTCTGTGGTTCAGTGGGCAGATCTCCCCTCCCATGATGACATCCACCCCCTGTTCCCCCCATAGCCTGTGCAGAGGATTTCTTCTACACGTCGCAGGGCGGGGACACATCCATTGAGGGTGTGGATGATGCAGAGGACTTTGAGAAGACACGCCAGGCTTTCATCCTCCTTGGTAAGTTAAGGGGCTTGTGTGCATGTGTGGGGTGCAGGCTCTACAGGTTGTCTATGCAGTGGAAGGCCAGCCCAGTCCCACAGCATGGGTGGGATAGCAGGGGTCCTCAAACTTTTAAAACTGGGCCAGTTCAGTCCTTCAGACTATTGGATGGCTGGACTATAGTTTTAAAAAAAGCTATGAACAGGGGCCGGCGTGGTGGCACTAGAGGTAAGCCTTGCCAGCGCTAGCCTAGGACAGACCGAGGTTCCATCCCCCAGCGTCCCATATGATCCCCCAAGCCAGGAGCGACTTCTGAGCCATAGCCAGGAGTAACCCCTTAACGTCACCGGGTGTGGCCCAAAAACCAAAAAAAAAAAAAAAAAAAAAAAAGCTATGAACAATACTGGCTTGAGGGCCATAGTTTGAGGACCCCTCCCCAAGACTGATAGGAGGAATTAAGAGACAGAAAAGAAAGGAGGGATGTTGGAGAGTTGGAGAGTGCGGCTCTCATCCTACATGTGTGTGCTGCTGCCTGGGACAAGTCAGCTGCTAAGCAGAACAGGCAGCAGTGGCAAACACACCCAGTGGCCAGATAAATGTCCTCGGTGGGCCGCATGAGCTGTAGTTTGAGGACCCCTGATCCTTTTGAGTGGGACCCTTTGGAAACTGCTTTCTCCTGCTGCTCCTGCCAGCAAGGTCACGACAGTGCCCTCTGCTGGCCAAGCTCAGCCTTCTAGGCATGATGCACTTAGAGCAAAGGGAAGGGAGAGGGAAAAATCTCATCTTTGAGAGCATCAGCTCATCCTCTGTCCCAGCATCATAGAGATGATTTCTCTTTTTCTAATTAGAAAAAAGTGTGCGTGCCTGCCTGCTTGTCACTCTCTAAAACTGTGTTGGGGTGGAGGTAGACTAGGAGGGACACTACTGGTCATACACTGTCCTGGCTGGAGCTGGATGGTTCTATGCTTAGGCTTTGCAGTGCCAGGGATCATGCAGTGCTGGGATTGAACTCAGGTCCTTGGGTTTTCAGAGTGTGCTGAGCTCTAAGACATCTCCCCAATCTGGGACTGGTTGGTTTCTTCTTTGCAGTGAGCAGCACATAAGCAGGAGAGCTTTGGGCTGGGTTTTCAGTCCTTGCAGAGGCTGAGAAGATGCTAGAGCAAGGATAAGGAGAGAGAAGCAGAGCAAACTGTGATCTCTGCCAGGCACTTTATCCCCTAGAGACCAGGGGCCTTTATTCTCAAAACACACAGAGTGTGTAAGATAACTTGTAGGGAGCCACGAGTCCATGCCTTGATAGAATGTCTTTTTTTGTTGTTAACTCAAGGGATTGGTGACCTTTTTTTGAAGGACAAGACAGTAACTCTTTGGTGCTTGTGTTCCAGGCAGTTTCTGTCCCAGCTACTCAGCTGCCCCCTTTCAGGATGAAAATAGATACTGGCAGGGTAGAAACAAATGGACAGAACTGTGTTCTAATAAATCTTTATTTACAAAAATGGGCTAACCCTGGCTTTCCTCCTTTGGATTGAATGTTCAGATTTGGTTTGTTTTGAGTTTTGCTTCCCACTAGTTAGAGTTCTTCCAGCTCTCTGTTTTTTAAGTTTGAAATGTTTTTGTTTTTGTTTGTTTGTTTTTGCTTTTTGGGGGCCACACCCAGTAACACTCAGGGGTTACTCCTGGCTATGTGCTCAGAAATTGCTTCTGGCTTGGGGGACCTTATGGGACGCTGGGAGATCAAAATGTGGTCCAAATGCCCTACTGCTTGCGCCACTGTTCTGCCCCAAGTCTGAAATGTTTTGTAATTTAAAAAGAATCTATAGTTCTTTAAAGCAAAATCAGAGTCTAGGGGCCAGAGAGATAGCATGGAGATAGGGCATTTGCCTTGCATGCAGAAGGATGGTGGTTCGAATCCCAGCACCCCATATGGTCCCCCGAGCCTGCCAGTAGCGATTTCTGAGCGTAGAGCCAGGAGTAGCCCCCCTGAGCGCTGCTGGATGTGACCCAAAAACTAATAAAATAATAAAATAAAATAAAATAGGCTAGGCAGATATTTGAGCCTGAGAAACATCTTTGGAACTTGGCTTTTAGGCTAAGTGGGGGTGCCCCCTGGGCCTGGGCAGCCATTCTTGTCCACCACTGAAAGATCCTGACCCAGGATGGGAGCAGCCCTGGCCAGCTGACCCATCCTCCCTAAGATCCCCCTAGGGGACGCTTTGCTCCAGGTCCCTGTGGGCACTTTAGATTCATGGCACAGATGTTTGCAGGTGAGGAGGTGAGGAGGAAAATGACAGCAGATAAATGGACATTTTTTTTTTAATGGAGAAAGCAAGAATTCCCTGGAAGCATTGTGTTGGGGTGAGATAAAGTCCACTGTAAATCTGTAATTGTGGCCTCTCTGTGATGAAGAAAGTTAGGGGGAACGATGTGGTGTGACCCATCTGGTTTGATCAAGACAATCACAGCCAGGAAATTTCATGCCTCATCCGGGGAGCCCCTTTGCCCTCGGAACTATTGCTGTGAGTGGCAATTACTTGGTGAGGAGCCTGGATCATTTTAGGAGTTATTGGTCCAGAAGATAGAAAAAAAATCAAACCTATGTTTGTTTGGGTTTTTTTGAAGTTCTTTATAAAGAGGGTGAAATGTCCTTTCTTCTCCTGGATTCTAAGTGTCATTCATCCCCTTTCTTCCCCCAGGAGTCCGTGAGTCCCATCAGATAAGCATTTTTAAGATAATTGCTTCTATTCTGCACCTCGGAAACGTGGCGATCCAGGCAGAGCGTGATGGCGAATCCTGCAGCATCTCGGTAAGGCGCACTCCAGCCCCCAAGATAAAATGGGCAGTTTGCTCTGCTCTTTGGCTTGATATGACTGAAATGTGCCTCTACCCTTAGAGGACACTCGTAGGTTATTTATTCTCCACACTTAGGATTCCTGTTCCCTTGCTGATAATATTTTTTGCAAAAAGAATGCATCTGTCCTCTTTTTTAAATTTGCTGCCATCGAATTTCTGCCCTGCAAGGCAGGGAGTTTAGTCGTTATTCAGAAATTCTTCTTGCTGGATTAGAAAAACTAGTGAGCTTCAAGGATAGTCAATCGCTCAGTCCTTGCTGAGCTGTGCAGTGAGTTGGGAGTGACAGGGAGCAGGTGCTGGATCAGACATTGTACTTTGCAGTGGACATCCAGGAGCTGGTAGCCCTCTTGGTAGGTAGGATGGTGATGGCACTTGTGTCAATGTACTGGGTTGACCTGATTCTCTGAGTGCCATTTACACATAGTCAGTGCTGGATTTTGTTCCATTGCCCACTGACTAAGATATGTGTCAGATGGCAATGCCCAGTGTGTAGATGTTGGGGGTCAGCACTGGGATGACTGGTAGACCATACCTGGTGCTGTGTAGTGATGACAGGCTGGCCTGGCAGTGGCACTCTAGCCTGGCACACAGAATCTGCTTATTGTTTATTTAGATCCTCTCTATGCCCCTGGCAGTAGAAGCTGGGTACAGTTCAGAGTTTGAGTCTTATCTACCAACTCTGCACTGAAATGCCCAGAAGCTGGGAGGAGACAGGCTATACAGCACTGACTCAGAAGCCTGAAAATCCAGGCACATGTCCTCGCCCATCACAGTGGGAAGATGCTTGGTTGGGTACTGGGGATGGAACCCATGCAAGGTGAGAACCACCCTGTCCCTGCCATGGGCTTCCATGCCAGTGGAGAAGCATGAATCACCCTCTCCTCGTTGGTTCAGGTTGAGCCCTGCCTGGCGTTTGGGGAGAGGAAGACGTGTGTTAGGGGCACCAGTTTGCCTACTTTCACCCCACACACTTCCCTTATGAGTTAAGTGGCTTAGGATTTGGGGAATCCCTGGAGCTTTTCGGGGATGGACATGGACTCTGCAGCCTCCTGAGCAGTTTCCTTGCCAGATCCTGTGTTGGAGAGGGGCATGGTGGGACTGGGGATGTTGGACAGTCTTGGACATTGATGCTGGTGCTGGGGGACTAGGGGCAGTGAGGTTGGCATGATGATATTTGGAGAGTAGGGTGCTAAGAGGGATCATATGTATCCGGGGTGGGGGGGGGGCCTGGTGGGTGCCATCCATATTGGCCCAACATTCCCTTCTGAGTCTCATCAAGTCAGCTTTCAAGGACCTGGGCCTTCAGTGCATGGACACCCCATAACCCCATTTTTTGAAGGCAGTGCCCTGCCTCTTAAAGACAATGGCCCACAAGGGTTTAGACACCAGAGGCAGCATGTACCCCAAAACTTACTGCTCCCAACTTCTTGTGGACTTTGCATTGTTTAAGCATGAGTGTGACTGCAGGATGTGATGTCAGTTTTGAACCAACAGGCAGGATTATAATAGAAGCCAGCCACAATCAGCATGCCAGACGTGAGTGCAGTGGGCTCCCTATGCGTGGTCCTATCTCCCCCATGGTGACATAGCAGTGCCTCAGAGGAATGGGATGCTACCCACAGGTTCTTCTACAGCAGATATTCCAGTGTCCAGCAGTGACCAACTGCTTAGAAATAGAACAAGTGGATGAGAGGACATTGTCCTGCCTACCAGTTCCAGTCACTAACACCCTTTCTTTTTTTTGTTGTTGTTTTTTTTGTTTTTGTTTTTGGGCCACACCCGGTGATGCTCAGGGGTTACTCCTGGCTATGCGCTCAGAAGTTGCTTCTGGCTTGGGGGACCACATGGGACACCGGGGGATCGAACAGCGATCTGTCCAAGGCTAGTGCAGGCAAGGCAGGCACTTTACCTCTAGCGCCACCACCTGGCCCCACTAACACCCTTTCTAAGGCTTTGTGTTTGGGTCTGGTGGAAACTGCTGGTGGCCCAGAGTCATGACTGTGGTGAATTCTCTGTGGGGCGAATGAAGTCAGGTGGTCCCGGGTCTCTCCCAGGTCAAGGCCAAGGTCAGGCAATTTGGCTCAGAAATGCTGCCTACTCTTTGGTCAGTCAAATTCCAGAAAGGCCCCATAAGATACCCCTCTCTTGATGCTCTGAAGAAACAGCCAGGTCTAACTCGTTTCTCCCAGCAAGACCCTCCTACCCCCTCTATTCAGTAACGTCCTCCCCACAGGCCCAACTCTGGAAAAACACTGGTCACAAGGATGTGGAGAGGAAGGAGTGAGATTTTCCTCCTACACTGTTGTTTGATTATCTTGTAATTGCACTGGTGGGGGGAGTAGATGGATTTTTAACGTCTGTAGGAGGAAGAAAAAATGGCCTAGGGACATCGGGGTGGAAGTGGGGTGCAGGAATAGTGCCATTATCTGTAATCTTGGTCAGGGAACAAGCCTATTTTGCCATCTTGGCAGACAGCACCCCTCACAGAATGACTCCCCTGGGCCAGGCAGAGCCATTAGGAGGTGACACATTGTTCTGAAAGATCCCCTCTCCTGCAGTGGAGTTATTAAGCTCCTTGCAGGCTCAGGCCAGAACCAAAGCCTTCCAGGGCATAACTAATGATGTTTAAGAGTGGAAGCTTCAGGGGGGCAGGCAAGGGTTACCCAAGAGCCTGCTGATCCCCAAGGTTCGGTGTCTCAAAGGCCAGCAGTTAATGAGAACTTTGCTGCAATGGGAATCAAGGTACTGAGGTCACTGGTATGTGAGGAAGACTGGCCTGGCCTACGGGACCTGGTGAGACGTGGTACTGCAGATATCTGCTTCTTACCCAATAATAAAGGGGCTGGCGATGGGACATTGCCAGTGGCTGCTCTGTCCAGCTCTAAACCTGAGGTACACTGGTGTCTGGAGCTCCCAGGAATCTCCTCACATATGGAGGTGTTCTGCATAGCTCCAACATTTCGCCACCTCTGTTGATTCCCTTTCTGGCTGAAGCAAGAGCACTAAGATTGTGCATGAACCTTGCTTAGATGTTATTTATCATCTCTGAAGCTTGGTCCTGTGTTTCTGGGGAGCAGAGAGTTAGGGCTCAGCCTATTTCTTGCCTCTGCATGTGTGGCATGTGTCCTGCTGTAGCAGGGAGGAGTGAGGTGGCAGCCTGGAGAGGGGAGGCTCGCCTTCCTCTTCACCTGGGAACTACCAGGGATATTTTATAAGGCCTGAGTTGGCCATCTTCATGGCACAGATCTAGTGGCTCTGCAACCTGGTAGCAAGCAGTAAACTTCAGGGTGTGGGAACTTTACTCAGCCAGCACAACATAGAAGCAATGAAAGAGAGTTCTTCTCTTTCCAGGAGCTCCTGGGCATCTTGAATAGGTCCTGTGTTTCAAAGCCACTTGAGTTGTTTAGTTTCTAGTGTGATTTCCTCCACTTCACACTTACTAGGCCCCCTTAATGATCTGCTTGCAACCATTCATTCTGGCCACAGGAGCTCCAGACTACTTTTGAATATACAACTATTTGGAAGATTGCAGGCCATAGGTAACTGAGATAGAGGCATCCAGGAGGATTCTTCCACCTCTGGCTCCTTCCTCTTAATGGACACCAGCCCTTTCTTGAGACTTCTCTCATGCCAGTGCTCTGCAGCCCTAGATCAGGAGAGCTGGAGAATATTCCTAAGAAGCCTAAAAATTTGCCACTGGGCAGGCATCTAGACACATTTGAGCAACACTTTGTTAGTTTTGGGTCATGTCCAGCAGTGCTCAGGGGTTTCTCTGGTTCGTGCTCATGGATCACTTCTGGCAGGACTCAAGGCACCATCCATGATGCCAGGGATAGAACCCAGGTCAGCTAGGTATGAGACAAGCTCCCTTGCCCACTGTACAATCTCTCTGGCCTCTGACCATCTCTTTATCAGGCCCTGTCACTGCCCTCCCCATGTAGCAGACTCCAAGTGTGTGGGGTGCCAGGAAGGCTGCGACTGGGGCTGGCCTCCCATTGGCTGGCAGGGAGAGGGTAGTGTAGTGGTGTGGTCCTCTTCTAGCCCTGTCTCTGCTTTGTCTCCTGCAGCCCCAGGATGAGCACCTGAGCAACTTCTGCCGCCTGCTGGGTGTGGAGCAGGCGCAGATGCAGCACTGGCTGTGCCACCGCAAGCTGGTCACCACCTCAGAGACCTACGTAAAGACCATGTCCCTGCAGCAGGTGGTCAACGCACGCAACGCCCTGGCCAAGCACCTATATGCGCAGCTGTTCAGCTGGATTGTGGAGCATGTGAACAAGGCCCTGCACACGTCCCTCAAGCAGCACTCATTCATTGGGGTCCTAGACATATATGGGTAGGCTCCCAACAGCCCCCTGCTGGGCAGATTGGCGCCACATCTGGAGCCCCTAGTAATACCCACACACCTCTGGAAGGGGTCTTGAGAAGGAGCCATAGCTGGCTTTAGGGGACCTGAGTCCTGGGATATTCATGTCCTATTACTGAGACAGCCTGAGCAAAAGTGAAGACTAATTGCTCCTAGCTAAGAGTCTCTTTTTATCCCAGGCTCAGAAAGGAAAACCTCCCGCTCTCGCTCTCTCTCTCTCTCTCTCTCTCTCTCTCTCTCTCTCTCTCTCTCTCTCTCTCTCTCTCTCTCTCTCTCCTTTTTTGAAAGTTTAGAAGACATTTTTGTTTGTTTGTTTGATTTTTTTTGGGGGGGTCACACCCAGCAGCACTCAGGGGTTACTCCTGTCTCTACACTCAGAAATTGCTCCTGGCAGGGTCTAGGGACCCCATGGGAAGTCAGGATTCAAACCACCGTCCTTCTGCATGCAAGGCAAACTATCTACCTTCATGCTGTCTCCCTGGCCCCTAGAAGACATTTTTTTTCCCTAAAAGACATTTTTAATAGAAAATTTGACAGTCAAATTTATATGGCAACTAGATTTTGGTGTGAGAGAATGCTTGTCAGTATCCAGAATTTTATATTAGATAGTTTTCCCAGTTACCCTCACATCAAACCATCCTCAGACCATTTCTATAGCAGATACTTTTCTTCTCTCTCTCTCTCTCTCTCTCTCTCTCTCTCTCTCTCTCTCTCTCTCTCTCTCTCTCTCTCTCTCTATCTCCCTCTTTTCCTCACCTTTCCTCTCTTCTCCTCTCTCCATTCTCAGCATTTTATTTTCATTTCTTTTTGTTTGTCTGTTTTGTTTTGTTTTTAGGTCACACCCAGTGGCGCTCAGGGGTTACTCCTGACTGTGCTTAGAAATTGCTCCTAGCAGGCTCAGGGCATGCTGGGAATCAAACCACCATCTGTCCTGGGTTGGCTGCATGCAAGGCAAATGCCCTACCATTGTGATATCTCTCTGGCCCCTTCACCTTCATTTTATTTGTGTTACTTTAGGGGTGCTCCTAAGCAGTGCTCTGGCAGCCTGGGACACCCCAGGTAGTAGGGTTCAATGTTTGGGCCCCTTCTGCAGTTCTAGGGACATAAGGACCACCTCTGCGATGCAGGAAGCTCCATGTGGTGCCAGGGTTTGGACTCAGGGCCTCTGACCTCTGAATTGGCTCCTGGGGCCCTGGTATGCTACTTAAATCTGCCCATGGGCCTCTTTCAACCCTCAGAATTCTGGTGATGCTGGGATTGCTTCCTTCACTGCTTCACTAACCTTGATGATGTGACACTGACGATGCTCAGGGGTTACACCTGACTCTGCACTCAGGAATTACTCCTGGGAGTCCTGGGGAAACCATAGGGTATGCTGAGAGATTGAACTCAGATTGGCCACATGCAAGGCAAGCACCCTTCCCACTGTACTGTACTATGTCTCTGGCCCCACCATCATGACCTTTTTAAGTGCACAAACTCCATCATGTTAAATAGGTTTCACATAGTTGTATGATAAATCTCTAGTTTATGGATTTTTCTTCTTTACTTGGGTTTTGTTTTACTGGGCCTCATCTGATGGTGCTTAGAGCTGTCTCCTCTGTGTTCAGGGGACACTATGGGCAGTGTCTAAGAGACCATGTAATGCTGAGGATCAAATGTGGACCCCCTGGACATGAAGCTTGCACTCAGCCTGTCCACTCTCTCCAGCCTGGCCCCTCAAGATTTTTTGAATCTGCAAAACTGAAATGATTTTGGAGGCAGCTTCTAGAGTGTTCCGGAGACCTTCGGATCCCTCCCAGCAGTTCTTGGAACCTCCTGGGCTGCACTTAATGATGCGTTGGGGATGATGTGGTGTGAAATTCTGTCCTTTTTGCTCCAGTGAACCTAAACTCTGGCTAAACAGCTCCCTGGTCCCCTTGCCCCCACTCCTGATGACAATCATCATGTACCTGCTATTGCCACTAACTCTCTCATAAGGGTCACACCCTGGACATGACTGTCCTGGTGGGTGTTCGTGGGTGCCCATGTCCTAAGACCCATCACATCACCCACTGCCGGAAAACTCAGAGTCTCCCACCTGAACCTGGACACCAAAAGCACCGTAAGATCAGACTCTCAGGCAGCACCTTGGAGTATTATGGAATCAGGCCCCTGCCCTGCTCTAAAGCAAAGAAATCCCTACTTGTCTCTGTCCATGCCTGCACCCCCATGAACAGACCCAGCTGCAAATGCTTCAACCTACTTGGGCAGGCTCCTGGAGCAGCTCTTGCCACCTGTCCACCAGCCCTTTCCTCAGCTCTGTGATTGGCTACCACCCATCAGAGCAACGGACCGATTGATTATGGGCATTGCCATGTATGACACACTGCTGTCTTCAACCTCACACATCTAGGTGCCAGAGCCACTAGCCATGGGCTCCACAGGCCCTGTGAGCAGACCCTCAAGGGCAGGTCCCATAGGGCATGTGCGGGTACAGAGAAGCATCTCTATGGTACCAAAGTCCGACTGTTTTCTAGTTTAGCTGCATCCCTGTAGCTTAGTGGATGGCCACTGGATTGGATTCCCAGGTTGGCCACAGTGCTCATGCGTCATTTCAGGAGCATTGAGAGGGAGAGAGAGCCCCACAGGGGTTGTTTGGTGACCACTCAGCCCTGCTCTCTAGTCTGCTTGAGCCAAAATTGTTGGATTCTACCTTCTGGAGGGGCAGAAGTGCCCCATGTTTGTCTGGTGCAAAGAGCATCACCAGACTCAGAGATGCCTGTTCCTGCCTTCCAGGGTCTAGGGGAAGGAAGGACAAGCTCATCCTCAAGTATCTCGTGCCACTCAGTCCTGGAGGTGCAGGTGTCTGGGAGTCTATCATTAGTACACAGTGACTGGGGGACTTCTTGGGGTCACAGCTTTACAGACACCCCTTGTTTTCTGAAGCCTGTGGTGGCCCATCAATGCCCTGAGATCAGGGTGGAAGGCCAAAGAAATTGTGCTCTCAGCTACATCTTGAAGATCAAAGGAAATCAAAATAGGCATAAAAATTGTGCCTCCACAAATACAGATCTCAGGTTTCTTCATGAAATCTTGACTCTGTTGTTGATCAATGGGGGCAGGATTGAGGGTTGGAGGCTGCCGGAAATGAGCCTGGGACTTAGCAGGCCAAGCATGTATCCTCCCTGTCACGTATGAGAAGTCTCTGGCTGGCCAGGCTTATTCTAGGATTTGACTTTCCTCCCACCCACTCAAGGATTCTGGTCTAAATTCTCCTAGTATTGATTTTATAGGAGGAATCCAAATCAACTCTTTTGTGACACTGTAATGTTGTGAACTCTAAACAGATCCGTTGTGTTTATTTTAACAAGTTCTCTTTATTGATGGGAAGAATCACTGTACAGATGATTCTTTCAGAGAATCGGCTTCTCTTTCTGAACATGTTCATCTTAGGCATTTTCTAAGCCACCCATACCACTCATTCATCGCTGGCCCTTGGGCACTGCAGTGATTACACTTGCCGCCAGAGGAATTGTTGCCAAATAATATCTTAGAAATCAGGAAATTATGAGCTAATTTCAGGCCATTTCAAATTCATGAGAAGGTTCTTTGTAGGTTGCTGGCTGGCATCGTAAACCTTCAGAGCTGATGAGTGGGATGTACTTAAATCCTTTCTCTATGTGAACTCTGCAAGCAGCTTCCTTTCCCTTTCCCTTTCCAGTCCCTAGCCAAGGGTGAAGCTAGGTCTTTTATCTGCCTTCTAAGTTTCATTGATGCAATTTCCTGTTTTGGCTATTGTCAGCTAGCCCTCCTGGGGAAAGAGAGGAGTATGTGGGGCAGGACTGAGTCTGCAGGACTCCCCTGACCTGGGAGCAACCCTGTCTAGTGGCCTGAGCAGCAGACACGGGCCTCCCTGTGGAGGAGATGGGCCATCACTCTATTAGGGACTGTGTCTTGAACCTAATTCAAGGCTGTTCTTTCACCAAGTGTTTTGCTCCCAGCAGTTGACCCCTTGGATGTCACCCTACTTTCTACTTCCCCACATCCCCAGCCCTACACCTTGTGGGGGAGGCAAAAGCTTTTCTTCCTGGGCACTGAGCTAGGCTGACTAGGGGGTCACCTGTCTTTCTACCTACAGCCACTTCCCACCCAGCCCAGAAATATAGGGCTGCTTTAATATTTTTCTAAGGCCAGTAGTAAGGATATGTGGTCAATGTGGAAGGAAGTACATCGTGTTTTGTGAGGCTGGAATTGGTCAGTGGTCTGTGAGGGGGTATGTGTGTGCTGGGGGGTTCCAGGAGTCTTTCTAAGTCCCAGCCCAGGCCCACCAATGTCCCACTCTCTACTTCCTGTGTGCTCAGATAGCGCCTCCTCCAGGAAGGCCATCTGCTAGCATACAGTTTTTCTCCTTAATGTTTTAAGACACAATTTTTCTTTGCTGTTAAGAATGTCGTCTTGGTGGGGCCGGGAGGTGGCGCTAAAGGTAAGGTGCCTGCCTTGCCTGCGCTAGCCTTGGACGGACCGCGGTTCGATCCCCCGGTGTCCCATATGGTCCCCCAAGCCAGGAGCGACTTCTGAGCACATAGCCAGGAGTAACCCCTGAGCGTTACTGGGTGTGGCCCAAAAACCAAAAAAAAAAAAAAAAAAAAAGAATGTAGTCTTGGGGCCAGAGAGATAGCGTAAGGCATTTGCCTTGCATGCAGGACAGTGGTTCGAATTCCGGCATCCCATATGATCCTTCAAGCCTGCCAGAGGCAATTTCTGAGCATAGAGCCAGGAGTAGCCCCTGAGCGCTGCCAGGTGTGACCCAAAAACCAAAAGAAAAAAAAAAAAGAATGTTGTCTTAAGGAGCTGGAGTGATAGCACAGTGGTCACACATTTGCCTTGCATGCAGCTGATCCAGGACGGACCTCGGTTCGATCCTAGGCATCCCATATGGGACCCCAAGCCTGGAACAATTTCTGAGTGCAAGGCCAGGAATAACCCCTGAGCTTCACTGGGTGTGGCCCCCGAAAAACAAACAAACAAACAGAAAAAGAAATGTAGTCTTGGGCAGAGGGAGAGTACAGCAAGTAGGTGCTTGTCTTGCCCGTGGCTGAGCATATCTGGGATCTCTGCCATTGGTGGGGGTGCTCAGAGAAATTGGGGTTTGGGCTGGAGTCCTAGCTGCCCTGTGGAGGAAGGAATGGCTCTTACTGGGTCCCCTCCTCCATGCTGCAGGTTTGAAACCTTTGAGGTCAACAGCTTTGAGCAGTTCTGCATCAACTACGCCAACGAGAAGCTCCAGCAGCAGTTCAACTCGGTAGGATGGAGGTCGGGTTGAATCTGGAGGTCTAGGGCTGGGGAACTAGGCCTGGGTGGGTCAGAGCTGAGGTTTCGGGTCTGGGCATGTTAGGGCTGGTGGTTGAGTCCAGACACACCAGGGTCCCAGGCTTTCTCTCTTCCTGTAGGAGCCAGCCCAATTGTCTTTTGCTTAGGTCAAGTTCTCTAGCCCTGCAGTGCCCCTGGTTTTGGGGGCATCTTCATTTTCTGGGGCACTCACCTTGCCCAGGAGGTTGTCCAAACAGAGTGGATGGATCCAGCAGGGAGACACCCCTCCACCTGACTGAGAGGTTCCTTTGCCCAACTTTATTCCACTTTGAGCCTGGCCTTCAGGGTCTCAGTAGCCACTGGCCCAGTCTAAGACTTGGAGGGAGCAGCAGTAAAAGTGAGGGCTGAAGGCATCTAGGGGAAGGTTCCCTGGGACCAGGCACCCCAAGCGTGTCTTCTTTGACATGTTCCTATCTGTGCTGCACCTTGTGCCAATTAAGCTGCAAGTGAGTATGGAACATTCCCACACTCAACTGATAACCTGGGATCATGTCTGTGACTCTCGTGCCAGAATCTTTTCTGGTTTGGGCACTTCTCATTCTCCAGGACTCGCAGGGCTGAAGATCCAGGGAAGTGAAGGTTGGAGCATCCCTGAAGGCCTCTAACTCTTATCTCTGACTTCTTCCTCCAGCACGTCTTCAAACTGGAGCAAGAAGAATACATGAAGGAGCAGATCCCTTGGACCTTGATTGATTTCTATGACAACCAGCCCTGTATCGACCTCATAGAGGCCAAGCTGGGCATCTTGGACCTGCTGGATGAAGAGTGTAAGGTGAGGCAGAGCTGGCATGGCTGCAGGACTGTGCTAGGAGGGAGTAAGGGCAGAGAGAGCAGCCCTAGATCATGTGAGATGGTCTGGCTGCCCGTCATCTACAAGTTCTGCCTCTAGTGCACAGGAGATACTCGCCTGCCCAATATGGGTGTGGATGGTGCACAAGTGGGGATAATCAGTCTCTGCATTCATCCACAGCTCCTGGCTTCTTTAATATTTTCAAGAAAAAATACTGAGTAATTGGGGTCCAAGTGATAACACAGTGATAGGATGTTTGCCTTGCACACATATGACTCGGGACAGACCTGGGTTCAATCCCTGGCATCCCATATGGTTCCTTGAGCCTGCCAGGAATGATTTCTGAATGCAGAGCCAAGAGTAATCCCTGAGTGCCACCAGGTATGGCCCCACCAAAAAACAAATAAAAATAAAAATACTGAGTAAGGACCAAAGCCACAATCCAGTGGTCAGGGTGCTTGCCTTGCATATGGCAGACCTGGTTCAATCCCTGGTACTACCTATAGTCCCCTGAGCTGGCTGGGGGTGATTCCTGAGCTCAGAGCTGAGGGGTAAGCCCTGAGCACTTTGGGTTCACAGGAGACTGAGAGAGAGAGGGCAGAACCTGGGAAAATGGTGAAATATATAGCCTAAAAAGTCTTAAATAGATCGTCGTTACCAGCCTAAGTGGGAATGGGAGATGTTAATCTTATCTTTACAACACAAATGGGTCTTAAATTTGTAAGGCATACCTGGGAAACAAATGGAATCCTCTGAGACTTTAGTAAGAAAAACAACGACCCAGTTTTCCTATAAAGACTCAATAAAACGAGCCACACTTCACTTCTTCCTGTTTCAATAAACTGTTTATCTTGGGGCCAGAGAGATAGCACAGCGGCGTTTGCCTTGCAAGCAGCCAACCCCTGAGCACCACCGGGTATGCCCCCCCAAAACAAAACAAAACAAAAACTGTTTCATCTTTCCAACTCTGAGTCTGAGCATCTTTTTCACTCAAATTTTTATTTTATTTTTTGTTTTAAAATGGATTTTTCTATAATCAATTTTGTTTGTTTTAACTCATATCCAGTGATGCTTACGGCTTACTCCTGCTTGGGAGACTGTACAGGATGCTGGGTATTAAACCCAGCTTGGCTACATGCAAGGCAAATGCCTTACCTTCTTTCTTTTTTTATTAGGGAACAGGGGGTTGGGCCATACCTGGTAGTGCTCAGGGCTTATTCTCAGCTCTGCACTCAGGGATCACTCTTGGCAGGTTGGGGAACCTATGGGATGCCCTAGATTGAACCCAGATTGGTAGCATACAAGGCTAGCAACTTACCTGCTATAATATCACTTTGGCCCCCACTGTTTGTTTGCTTTTCAACTCTGAGACACTGTGCTGTTCATGAGAGTGTTTCATGCATACTATAGTCCAATACCAGCTCTCCACCAGAATGTCTGCTTCCCTTCTGTGTCCTCTCCTCCCTTTCCCCTCTGCCCCCACGCCTGGTAAGCTCAGTTCTGTTGCTTTTATCATTAGTTATCCCCTGATCATGTTTTATTATTTTTATTTTGTGGGGACCCATACCTAGCATTACACAGGGATGGATCCTGCCTCCATGCTTAGGAACGCCTGGGGAGTTTGGGGGAATATCTGCTGTGCCCAGATCTAACCAGGGTCAGTTGTGTGCAAAGCATATGCCTTTACCCTGTGCTGTCTCTCTGGTTTCCCTGGTTGTTTATATGTCCCCATAGCAGGAAAACCAGGTTGTATCTTTTGATGGTGGGGACCACACATATCCGCTCAGATGTGCTTTCTTACCCCAACATCCTGCTCTACCTTGACTCTGCCACACCTGATCTCTGTGTCCCAAGCCCTGACGTGCTTCCTGGCACACACACACACATCCACACCTCTTCCCTATCATCTCTTTTCCCCCACTTCCTTCCCCATACCTGGTGTTTCTAAACATAGGAGACTTGGAGACAAGTGCAAAACAGAACCTATTTCAAAGATGCTGAATTAAATATTTTTCATTTTGTCTTGCCAACACAATTAATAGCTGCCCTCAGGGAAAAGTTTTCTTTTCTTGGCTTTCCTCTGGCACTTAGCACTGGATGCTCAGTAGTGGTTATGCCAAATGAGATCTTGAGAAAACTGTGTCCCCTGCGGAGTCCTTGAGAAACTTCTTCCCGAGGGTGGAGGCGATTTTCTCATGGCACCGATTTTATTCCATTCCCAAATGCAGCCGGTGGGAAAGCAGTACTTGGTGCAGGGGTCACCTTCAGGCAGAGCAAGTCCCAGCTGCGGTGGGAACTGTGAAGACCCCTGCAGTCCTCCCCATGACTGGGGAAGTGGTGCCTTGGCACCCAGGATTGGGGGAGGGAGCATCTTCCCTTAGAGGAGGGGCCATGACATATATACTGACTCACAACTGTGGCACATTGAGATGGTTTTCCCTGCTCTTTGAGTTTCTGTTTATTATTATTATTATTATTATTATTATTTTGGACCACCCTGGCAGTGCTCAAGGATTATTCCTGGCTCTTGATGGTACACTGGGGATTGAACCCGTGTCAGCTACATGCAGGGCAAGCACGCTACCCACTGTACTATCACTCTGGTTCCTACATTTCTGTTTTTACTGTTGTTTGTGTAGCATGAGCACAATAGTGTGAATGAGTATGGTTTTGATACATGAAGCCATTGTACCCTCACCACCTCCCACATGCCCAAGGCCCTTCCCATTGTCCTTCTGTCCCTCCAGACCCATCTTCACTTTCCACCCACCCCCCATTTGTAATCTTTGTTCTGTGGTGCATATCCAGGGACCCATCATCATTCCAAATACTTTCTGTTCCCTTGTTTGATTTCTTTCCATACCACAGATGGGTGAGATCATCCAGTATCTGCCCCACTCCCTCTTGTTTTGTTAAACATGACACTGTCCAATTCTATTCAGGGTGCAGCCAAGTGCACAATTTCATCTTTTCTCATCACCATATTGTACTTGATTGTGTTTACATATCACAGTTACATTATCTGTGCATCTGTCATTGGAGAGTTGGGTGTTCTATAGCTAAGCTATTGTACTTAGCCCTGCTGTGAACGTAGGTGGGCACTCATCTTTCTAAATTAGCATTTTTAATACTTGGGCTAGATGCCAATAAATGGAATCACTGGATTATACAGAAGCTCTGTTGTATCTTAATTTGAGACATTTGAGGCCTCCAATAAAGGGATCAAAGGGAACCCCCTGCAGCATCCTCACATCAGTGAAACATCCATCTAACCATTTACTGTGCCCGGACAGAAACAAGGGCCATGTCTCAATCTCCAATATATGCTGCTGTAGTACTTAGTACCTAGCAGCCAGGGGGAGGCCAACACCAAATTCTCAGCTTTCAGTTGAGGGCAGGGCAGAAGCAACAAGGCTAACTTCTTGAACCCAACCAGCTTTATTTGTACCCCCAAGACAATACACGAACCCAGCAATGAACAGACTTGTTGGGTGTATGGAACATACACTGCAAAGAGCTTCCCTGTGATTCAGGAGTGGTCAGGGGAGGACAGAAGAGATGGGGTGATGGCTCATGGGGGCAGGGCAAGGAGAGAGTGTGTGTGCCAGGAACTGATTGTGGAGGTGCATGAGACTTGGTCATGACAACGGGTCCCAGGCCCTCCCAAAGGGGAGAATCCTCTTCTAGCTTATTCTACTTCTGCTCCCGTGACTTCATGATTCATATTCCTCCCCTCTCTAACTACTTCAACCCCACCACCACTACCCAGCATGCCTCACTGGCATCCGTGGCTCACACATCATTTGGGATCACACTGGAGAGCAGAATTCAGTCTCTCAGGAGCTCATCTTCCTGGTAGGTTCCCTCCTCTTTCATGACCTGCATTTCCCTTTTCACAAAGCAGTTGTTTCTGGGGTTCCACAGGTGCCCAAAGGAACCGACCAGAACTGGGCCCAGAAGCTCTATGACCGACATTCGGCCAGCCAGCACTTCCAAAAGCCTCGCATGTCCAATACGGCCTTCATCGTCATCCACTTTGCTGACAAGGTTAGTCGTCTCGGGAGCATGGGTGGGGGGCTCAGCGTTCGTCTATCTGACTTGCAAGTGGTCTGAAATCTGAAATCACCCTCTCTTCTGGCCATCACTGTGGCACCCCTGAACCCTGGCAGAACCCCTCAGGAATGTGCTTCCCAGCCAAATGCTTCACAAACTTCACTGGGTGCAGGGTGGTGGTGATGGTCTGTGCCCTGGGAACAGAACAGTAGGATTGATAGACAGGAAAGAGAAGGAAATCGAGGGGTGGGGAGTGGGGGGCAACCCCTGTCCTTGTTCTGGGGAATCCCTGGAACCTTTCCTGACTTTTTCCTCCACATAGAAGGGAGGAGACCACCTGGTAGCCCCGAAAGGGACATCTTATAAAACCTCCCCATTAGAACACGATTATTTTTCATTATGAGAGTCCCAGATTCCCTCTGTCTCTGGCTCTCTTTCTCTCTGCTCTATCTCTGTAAATTCCAAGCACATTGTGGACTAGCCTATTAAACAGGCACATTCCCAGGCTGCTGTCTGCACAGGGAGCTTGGCTGAGCAATGCACATTCTCATGGCTGCTATATCCTGCCCTTTTCAGGTGGAGTACCTCTCGGACGGCTTCCTGGAGAAGAACAGAGACACGGTACATGAGGAGCAGATCAACATCCTGAAGGCCAGCAAGGTGGGGAATGAGGGCTGAGGGAGTCCAGGCAGGACAGGGGCGATGGCTGGGTAGCTGTTTCTGCCTGGAAATGTGTGAGGAAATGGCGAAGCTGGGAAAGGGATCAGCTGATGGTAGTACAGGAGTATTTCTGGGTGAAGGTTACATGCAATTTTCTACCCATCTAGAAGGAAGTGAGGTTCTGCCCGTCTTTGGTGGTAACACCTCATAGTATCTTGGAAAGTTAATTTTGTTCCCTTCCATTTCAACTACATTCTTTATTTTTAATTTTTATTTTATTATTACTAGTATTGGTTTCTGGGCTACATTCAGCAGTGATCAGGGGTTACTCCGTAGCTCTGCACTCAGGAATTACACCTGGCAGTGCTCAGGGGACCATATGGGATGCTGTGGCTCGAACTATATAGACAAATATATATAAGACAAACATACCTGCTGTACTATCACTCTGGTCTTCTAAATCTTTTATTTTTAAAATTTAATTTGGAGGCCATACCCAGTGGTGCTCAGGGTTTACTTCTGGGTCTTTGTTCAGGCATCATTGTTGGCAGGGGACCTGGTGTGGTGCCAAGGCTTGAACACACAAGATTAGTGCTCTACCTGCTAGATTATATCTTCAACCCCAAGTTTATTCTTTTATAGTCTATAATTCTGCATATTTGTCCAGTAGAGTAAGCATTTTTTCAAGGAGTGTAGGAACAGGTGCTCTAAATTTCAAGAATATTTTAATTGTATTCAAAAAGAAAGTGTAGGGGCCGAAGCAACAGCACAGCGGTAGGGCAGTGCCCTACTTTGCACCCAGCTGATCCAGTATGGACCTCGGTTCGATCCCCAGCATCCCATATGGTCCCCAAAGCCGGGAGCAATTTCTGAGCACATATCTAGGAGTAACCCCTGAGCATCACCAGATGTGGCCCAAAAATAAAAATAAAAATAAACCTGTCCCCCATATCTCATTACACAGACCCTCCTGCCCAATCTCAGACAACCATTGAACTACTGCCTGTTCACCAGAGATTTACTTAATAAGTCACTAAATTACTTCCTGTTCACCACAAGCCTGTTTCATATTCACCACTAAACTATTTCCTGTACATCACAGACCTACATTATATTCACCACTAAACTATTTCCTGCACCATGGTTATTTCATATGTAGGAATCACACCCAGAGGATATTTTTCACTCAAGTGTCTGGGGTTCCCCAGCACCTTGGGACCAGGCACTTGTTCTTTGTGGGGACAATATCCCCTGGCATGGATAGACCCCGCAGACTCTATTCACCCTCTCTGAGTCTGGGTTGGTATTTCCTTGTAGCCATTGTGAGAGCTTGTTTCTCTGTGGATCTTGGTTCTTTGGGCCCTCTGCTGGAAAGCTCCCTGGAAAGAACTGCCACATAAAGCACAGAAGGTCTTGTCATGTTTTTCTCTGTATCTGTCTCTAGTTCCCACTTGTGGCCGACTTGTTCCATGATGACAAGGACCCTGTTCCTGCCACCACTCCCACCGGGAAGGGTTCATCCAACAAAATCAATGTTCGGTCGGCCAGACCTCCCTTGAAGGCCTCCAACAAGGAACATAAGAAAACCGTGGGCCACCAGGTCAGCTGGGGGAGTGGGGGAGAAACAGGGTGGGGCATCTGGGGATGGTGATAGGAAAGAGGAATTGGCAGGACTGGAGCCCTAAACTCCACTATCCCCATAGAAAGACCAGGGGAGAGACCCCGTGTTAGGGGCAAGAGGGCCTAGAAGTCTAGGGGAGACCAGAAAACACAAACACTCCCACTGCAGTCTTTATCGATGTTATTAGATCCACTGTGCTGGCAGCCCAAGCACCCCATGGCCATCCTTGCTGCCAGTGAGTCCTGCTCTGGGTTGTACCCATCTCCAGCCTCTTGGTTCCAGGCCCTCTGCTTTAGGGGTATCAAGCAGCCTCTACACACCTCCTGCCTCTCAGCACATGTGAACCATAGCCCAGAGTGGGGACACATGGGACTTCTCCCCAGGTCCCGAAGACTAGAGGGGCCTGGTCCAGGTTGGCAAGGAGTCCAGCAGTGTGACATGCGGGGATTTTCTTCCATCCCTCACCACGCCTGGCACAAGGGCAGGGGTTCACTTGATTCCCTCCTGCCCCCAGTTCCGCACATCTCTGCAGCTGCTCATGGAGACCCTGAACGCCACGACCCCACATTACGTCCGCTGCATCAAGCCCAATGACGAGAAGCTCCCCTTCCAGTAAGTAACTCCACCTTGCAGACTCTGTGCCAGAACTATGGTAGCACTGGGGCTCTGTGTCACACTTGGGTGTAGATGAGTTAGGGACTACAGTGGGGCCCTTGCACTGCCCAGGCTATGCCATTGGGTTCTTCAGGGGGAGGAGGGAAGTGCAGGCTGCTTGCACCCTGTATTGGGGAGACACAGCAGCTTGTGTCTAGGTAAGTGCTCCCTGCAGAAAGCCCAGCCAGCCCTCGTGCACTGAAGACACAACTTCCTGGCATATGGGACATTTGGCTCTTCCTCGCTCCTCCCCACCAACACAGAGCTGTGAGAGTGACCTCTTATGCTCACCTTCCTCCTCCTCACCCTTCAGTCCCACAATCCAAAGTCTCCCCTACACCAACTCAGTGCTCCTCCTTGTTCCATCATTGCCCTAGATGGCTGCACCCCAGCCTGTTTCTGGGACTCAGTCAATACCAAGTGATCACTGTCCTTACATTGGTCTAGCCCAGGTCCCCCTGCTCCCAACCATCTTTTGTTTTTTTTTTTGGGGGGGGTCCCTGTTACTGCAAATAGCAGCACCTCTCCTCTTCCCTCACTCTCCCATTAGATTGGCATTTCCCAGTCAGAACCCTGTGGGAGGGGCCAGAGTGATATCTCAGAAGAGCATTTGCCTTCCATGTGACTGACCCAGGTTCAATCCTCACCACTGGATATGGCCCAAAAAACAAAATATAAAACAAACAAACAAAAGACGCTTGAGCCTGAGCAATAGCACTGCAGGTAGGGTGTCTGCCTTGCACATGGCCCACCCAGATGCAAATGCCAGCATCCTATAATGTCCCTCGAGCCTGTCAGAAGTAATTTTTGAGCCCAGAGCAGGAGTAACCCCTGAGCACCATCAGGTGTGGCCCCCAAACAAATAAACAAACCCTGCAGGGTCTCAGTGCCACCTCAGGGAGCTTCTGCCTGGCCATAGGAAGGTTCTCTGATGTCGTTGACCCACCTTGAGCTGCTAGTCAGCAGGGCTCCAAGTGCTACACTGTATCATGGGTGACTGAGGTCACAGTCAGATATGCCCCGTGCTTCGTACCCTTCTTCCTGGGCTGTTCAGCCCACGTCTTTCCTGTTACCAGCCTCACAAAGTCCCGTGGAGAATCTTGTCTAAGATGCTTTTTCTCCTGTCGAGAATGCTGCACTAGGGCCAGGAATATAGGACCAGGGTTAGCCTTGCATCCTGCTTTCCCTGATTTGGCTACTCAGACCACATATGGTTCCCCAAGCACAGTCCAGGGCCATGCCTGAGCTCTGAGTCAGGAATAGCCTCAGCACTGTCAGGTATGGCCCAAACCAACTCTTCCACACACCCTCTTTCCCCAAAGCTAATTTCTTCACATTTTTTTGATTCCTTTTTTGGACCTAGGATACCTTCTTTTCTGTATAGCAGGGAGTGGGAGGAATGACATTTCTGCTTCTCAGAATCTGTTTCCCAACTGCTCTGGGTTGTGACTATTTCTTTTTTGTTGTTGTTGTTTGTTTTGATTTGGGTTTTGGGCCACACCCGATGATGCTCAGAGGTTACTCCTGTCTATGAGCTCAAAAATCGCTCCCGGGTCAGCCAAGTGCAAGGCAAATGTCCTACTGCTGTGCTTTTGCTCCAGTCCCAAGTGACTATTTCTTAAAATACAAAAACATCTGTCTAATTTGTTCATGAGTGTAAGATGCTTAGAATCAATCTTACATTTACTTGGCCTTTTAAAAATTCATATATATTGTCAGTTACATTATGAGTTTATTTTCACAGCCTTTTCTATTTGTGATAACACAAATATAATTTTTTCTTTCTGCATAAACCCATAATAATTTCTTGGGGCTGGAGCAATAATAGTACAGCACGTGGCTGACCAGGTTTCATCCCTTGTACCCCATCTGGTCTCTCAAGCCACACCAGGAGTAATCCCTGAGCACAAAACCAGGAGTAAGCCTTAAGCACTGCTTAAGAAACCAACATCGGGGCCGGAGATATAGCATGGAGGGTAAGGCGTTTGCCTTTCATGCAGAAGGTCATCGGTTCGAATCCCGGCGTCCCATATGGTCCCCCGAGCCTGCAAGGAGCAATTTCTGAGCATGAAGCCAGGAGTAACCCCTGGGCGCTGCCGGGTGTGACCCAAAAACAAAAAAAAAAAAAAAAAGAAACCAACATCATGACATTATATTTTGATCATGTTAGAGTTGAACTTACAATTTTTTTGTAATTGATTGCAATTTATTCATTTGGGGCCAGTGAAAATATCTGTATTAGTTTAATCCTATTACATTTGTGAAAAAGAAATTTAAGACTCTAGCATTTGTCTTCCCTGGAGACTGTTTTATATGGGGTAGAGAATGTTTATTTTCTTATTTAGCTGTGATCAATAAGTGTCTATTAAACTTACAAAATGTAGAAACAACACCTGGGACTGAGGCGATAGTGGAAGGGGCTGAGTGCAAATGTGACATCAGGTCCCAGTTTCAATCCCCAGCACCACCTGTTCTCCAGAGTACCACCAGGAGCCACCCCCAACCACTACCCTGGGAGTAGCCCCTGAGCACTGGCCTGTGTGCTCCCCCAGAAGAGATCGTGAGAGCCAGCAAGCCTGACTTGCATTCAGGTGGGCCAGAATTGGAAGAATTAAGGGGATATCTCAGATTAACCTCTATAAGATGCCACTGTGTCCCCCTCTCCTTGCTGCTCCCTGATTCCCAGGCCATGCTCAGCAGATCCCTCAGGGACTAGCATTGCTCACTCGCAGCCTCCAGCAGAAAGGAGACTGTTGGCAGCAGCTGCATGGAGGACTGAGATCGGGTGTGACGAGCAGAGAGGGAGGGGCCAGTTGGGCTCCATTCTGCAGCCCTCAGCTTTGACCTTGAAGGCTCCTTCATGGGGATCTGCCAGGCTCCTCCGAGGGGGGACCTTGGGGACTTCAGAGAGCCACTATCCTGCCCTTAGGATCCACTCTCCTAAGTCCCACCTCTTCCTCCCAGTGAGCACAGCAGAGGCAGGATGTGGCTCAGTAGAGGTCACTGGCTTTACATGAATGCGGCCCCGGGTTCACCCCAGCACCATCCAAAAACTGGAATTAAAAACCCTAAACAAAGTCTGCTCCCAGTGGTTTGATGACAAACTGGACCTTCTTTGTCTCCTTGCTTCCATTGTGGTACAAAGATTGTTATGTGGAGCCCAGCAGCAGTGCAGTAGTTAGGGCCACCTGTCTGGGTTCAATCCTGGCACCACAGGGTCCCCTAATCATCACCAGGTGCAATCTTGGGTGCCCCCCAGTACTGATAAGGGAACCCCTGGTACAAGTTGGCCTGAGCAACTTAGCATCTTTGTGCCTCTGCACAAAATACCAACCTGGTTGGTTTAGAGTCACAGGTGTGACAGCTGCTCCCCAAAAATAAGTGATTATCCTGGTAGGGAGATGCTGAAAGGGCTGCAGATGTGCCTGGCATGAAGAGGTCTGGGCTTAATCTTAGCTCCAACTAGTCCTCCTGAAATCACCCAGACCTGGGGCCCCAGGCCTGAGCAGAAAACTATTGACTATCACCCTAGATTCCCTGAACACTGGTGGGGAGGCTCCGTGCATACAGGGGCTGGAGTGATAGTACAACAGGTAGGACATTTGCCTTGCACGCAGCCTGTCTGAACTCGATCTCCAGCATTTCATATTCCAACTTCCATATGACATTCCATATCGCATCTCTGAGCCTGCCAGGAGTGATTTCTGGGCATAGACCCAGTAGTAACCCCTGAGTGCTGCAGGATGTGGCCCCAAGAACCAAAAAAAGAAAAAAGAAAAGAAAAGAAAGAAAGAAAGGTAGGGAGAGAAAACGATTCTCATGAAACTTCTAGGAGATAAAAGATGGGTCATCTGTGAAACTATGATTTACCTGTATTCATGACAGGACCAGAGCTTATTTCTGATGGTTCTAGAAACACAGTGCTGCCCACCTTCTGCTCCCCCATGCCCAGTGCTCTCAGCCTCTGCATCGCTGACCTTGGGACTTTGTGGTTCTTTGCTGTGGGGTTCTTTGAGCACTGTTGGAAATGGAGCTGGTCTGGCCTCTGGCCACCAGATCTAGAAGCATCACATAGTTGTGACAAGAAAAGCACCTTCAGACATAGCCAGATGTTCTTTGGAGCCCAGAGTAGAGAGGGGGTGTGCTGGAAAGTCTGTGTATTCACATCTCTGGGTCTCTACCACCCACCATCCCCGGCATCGGGTAGGCTGACCTGGAGCTTCGGGACAGGAAGAGCTCGTGTCCCTCTTCCCTGGCTTGCCTCTCATGGCTCACTTTGTCTTTTCACAGCTTTGACCCCAAGAGAGCAGTACAGCAGCTGCGAGCGTGCGGAGTGCTGGAGACAATCCGCATCAGTGCAGCCGGCTACCCATCCAGGTATCTTGTGCCCACTGCCCTCTTAAGGCTGCCTGAGGACCCCACTCTTCTCACCCCTGTCAGCTAGAAAATGCTCCTCAAAATTTTCCTCTTGCTGTGGCCCAAACCAGATACAAATAGAAATAAGAATTTCCTGGGGCCGGGCAGTGGCGCTAGAGGTAAGGTACCTGCCTTGCCTGCACTAGCCTTGGATGGACCGCGGTTTGATCCCCCGGCGTCCCATATGGTCCCCCAAGCCAGGAGCAACTTCTGAGCACATAGCCAGGAGTAACCCCTGAGCGTTACCGGGTGTGGCCCAAAAACAAAACAAAACAAACAAACAAAAAAAAGAAATGGGACCAGAAATGGAAATTCTGTGGGGAAGGCACTTACTTGCCTTTCACACTGCTGACCAAGATTTGGTCCCAGACACCCATATGGTCCCCCAAGCACAGAGCCATAGCAATCCCTGAATACTTCTGGGTGTGGTGCTAGAACGCCACCAACTTGGGATCAGAGTGATAGCACAGCAGAGAGGGCATTTGCCTTGTATGTGGCCAACCCAGGTTTGACCCCAGCATCCCATATGGTCCCCTGAGTGAGCCAGGAGTGATACCCAAGCACAGAACTAGGAGATATTCCTGTACCACCTGGTGTGGCCTAAAAACAAAGCAAAACAAAACAAAATAGAACAATCTTATATCACTTGCCATCTAATTTGCATGAAGCCACCCCAGTGTTCTAGTATAGTTATGCCAGGACTGTGGATTCCCCTCTGGGATTTATCTGAAATATGGGGTGTCCATAAGATGGTCCGAGGACCAGTTTGCATGAGCACACTGGTCACCTAGAGCTAAGCAGAGCCAGGCGCTCACTTCCAGCCAGTGCTGCATTTCTTGGGGACCCTCTGATCTGGGAAGTCAGCATGTATCGGGAGGTGGAAAAGAACCATGAAGGACAGGCAGGTCCAGGGGCAGCCTTCCAGAGAGCTGACACTGATGCCAGTTTTGCTTGCTTTTCTCTTTAAGTGGTCAAGGAGCATATGCGTGCGTGCGTGCGTATGTGTGTGTGTGTGTGTTATGAAGAGAAAAAAGTGGAAGGAAGGAATAAGGAGAGGAGAAAGAAAGAGAGGAAGAGGGAGAGAGGATGTAAAGGGGAGGGAGAGGGGGACTCTTCCAGGCTGTCAGGAACCCTTGAGAATGGGCCCCAAGGTTGTTCCAGGGAGCTGAATTCTTCAGCCATGAGGCTGTGGACTGACACTGTTCACACACCATGGGCTTCAACCTTTTACACCTGAGAACAGCACCTGTCCACATATGGTTCATGGATAGGCAGCTGTAACCAGGTGTTGGACCAGTGGCTCCCAGCCTTTCTGCACCTCCATACCAACCCCAATTCACAGACCCTCAGCCCTGCTGTGGACAGCTGGTCCTGCACAAACCTATTGTGTCTGCTTTACTGGCACGCAACTTGTGTCCCCTGAGGCCACCCAGCCAGATTATGGATGCAGTTGGGGAGGGGGCATTGGGCCCCTGATATCCCACTTCCCCTTTCAGCAAACCTGTCAATCTCTATCCTCCCTAAGATTGGTGGCTCTCCAAGTCTGATTTAAAACAACGATGCATCATTCACCTTGAAGCTCACTGCCAGCCTGAGAAATATGATCCTTCCCCATGTGTGAGCTCAGTGATGGATGCTGTGTGTCCAGGAGCTCCCCCTCCTGTGTTTCCTCTCTCTGCAGCATCTGCCTCCCTCTCCCTCTCCCTCTTCAGGGCTGCTTCGTGTCCCGCAGGAATTATGCAGTAAATGCCACTTAACTAGTGGAAGCGGGGCAGTGTATGTGGGGAAACCACAGTCTGTAGTTAGTCTGAAAGAAGGGACTCTATCTTGCTGCACTTCTTCCCTCTCACCTGCCCTTCCCAGTGCCTCCGAAGTGCATGCTGGAAATTCCAACTTTCTGCCCCAAACAGGTGAAAAATCTCCTCAGAGTGCAGGCTGGGGCAGAGCCCCCAGAAGTGGCCTGGCTGACTTTTTAAACCCAATTATACATGCACACTCTTGGAGCTCCTTGCCTGCAATCTGCTTTGGATTCCCAGGGATTCACCTTCTTTCGGGCTCTTCCAGGCCGGCTCAACGCTGTGTCAGGGGTTCCTAAAGGGATGTGCCTTCCCTGAGGGAACAGCTCTCCATCAGGGTTCATTCATACTGGAGTGTGCAATTTTTTTTTCTTTTTTTTGGGGGGGGGGCGGGGTCACACCCGGCAGCACTCAGTTGTTACTCCTGGCTCTACGCTCAGAAATCGCCCCTGGCAGGCACGGGGGACTACATGGGATGCCGGGATTCGAACCACCATCCTTCTGCATGGAAGGCACACACCTTACCTCCATGCTATCTCACCGGCCCCTGGAGTGTGCAATTTCAGTGTGTATACGACTGTCAGGGTATGCACTGTTTTCTTTCACCCACCACCATCTCCTAGTTGCTCTGTTTCTTTCCACCTTTGGGCCCAATATTAACCTTATGGTAGAGATGTTGCTTCTATGGAGGCTGTGCATACCATGGTCTCTTGAGGACCATGGGGTTATTTGTTTGTGTTTTGGAGCCACATCTGGCCATGCTCAGGGGTTCCTCCTGGCTCTGCGCTTAGGAATCACTTCTGATGGGCTCAGGGGGACTGTCTGGGATGCTGAGGATTGAACCTGGGTTGGTCATGTGCAAGTTAAATGCTGTACCCACTGTGTTATTGGTCTGCGCCCCTCCCCCATAGACTTGTGTTTTCTTTCTCTCATGTCTCTCACTGACAAGGGGATTGTGTGACGATGGAGCCAGAGTGGGGTGTCCACAGCAAAGGTTGTGTGGAGCCTTCATTAGCATGGAGACATCTTTAGTGACCAAGGAGAAATCTTGGGGTACTCTTAAAGATTATAGGATGTCCAGTACAGTCCTGTGAGGAGGTTGCTGACTTTCTGGCCCAGTCTGTCTCCTTATTCTTTGGTTTTTACATGGGGACCTACGTAGGAGCCACGACAGAAAACACTCGACTCAGAGCGGGGGACGATTCCTTCGAACTTTATCAGGGTGTTGTGTGCAGTGTTGTTCGGGATGAGGGTGTTACCTGAGGTAACAGGTCAACAGTGAGGGGTGCCCATATGGTAAGGAGAGAACCAGCATGGAAATGCCAGGCCACATGCCAGGGCAGGTTCCCTTCCTATTTCAGCACCAGCATCTGAGAGGGCATGTCCACAGGCTCTGGTCACTCCTCCCAGAAGTGTCCCCAAATCTGCCTTTCCCCTCCGCACTCCCCCTGTAATCTGTTTCCAACCACACACCACAATTCTCAGAGGGCATCATGGAGTATTCCAAGATGCTCTGAAAAGGCTAGCTTGGCACTGGCATTAGTGAGAATGCCATGTGACCAATGGCCTGGCTTTCTTGTAGGTGGACCTACCATGATTTCTTCAACCGATACCGGGTTCTGGTGAAGAAGAGGGAGCTGGCCAACACTGACAAGAAAGCCATCTGTAGGTCGGTCCTGGAGAGCGTCCTCAAGGTGAGCTGCCCACAACACACCCACAGGGGAGCTGGGATACACAGTCACACAAACTCAAATGCTCACGCAGACACTCACATAATCACTTGCAATCATACACATCCACAAACACATATAAGTCACTCAACCATTCACAATCACTCACACACACACACACACACACACACACACACACACACACACAAACATGCTCACATTCACTCACCCACACACATACACCTGATGCAGATGCAGATGGTAATTGGGGAGGGACCAATAGCCCCATTTTGGGGTTCCCCAGCTTCTCGAAACCCTTTTCAGAAAAGTTTCCCTCAGCAGCGCCTTTGAGCAAAGCCCCTTCTGTGTGGAAAGCCGCCCCTTTTTTGGCAGGCAGGAGGGAAGTGAGATCCTTATACAGCCCATGGTGGGTTGAGGCGGCTCCTTATATGTCATTAGTTCCATGGGACAGAGGTAGTGTGGGGGGGGGGGTCCATAGAGCTGTCTCCCCTCAAAGAGCCAGTGTGTAAGGAACCTTCTCATGAACATAATGGCATCACCCTCACAGTTCTCACTGCTGGGGGAAGTCTGTTCTCTGGAGGGGCTCTTAGGAAGATCAGAAGGATATGAGGTCACCATGGCCAAGGTGACACAGCCATATCAGAAACACTGGCCTCTCTCTCTTCTGTTGCTGCGGAGGTGGAGACATTTGAGGAGCAACAGGATGCGCCCTGGTACCTGGGCTTGGCTGAGGTCTCATTGTGGTGCTTTCCTTGGGTCTACATCCTCATGTTCTATATCCATAGCTGAGAGAAACCTATCTCAGAGCTGCTGGGAGTCTCTGTCCTTGCAAGGGCAGGCACTGGCCCGTCAGCATGAGGGCCCCCACTGTCCTGCCATCTGTATGCTCGTTTCTTCTGTCAATTCCCCTAAGCTGCAGTGTGAGCCTGGCAGCTGCACACAGCCAAGTAGCCTGTTCCCTGTTACCTCTGGACGCTGCCATGATGGGCACAGATGTGGCTCATGCTTGGCTCACGGATGCTCAAAGGTGGCAGCTGGACACTGTGCCCCGGATGCAGAGGGGTCAGTGAACATTCAGCCTGATGGCTCACAGCTCGCCCACCACTCTCTCCCCTCACAAAGGACCCTGACAAGTTCCAGTTTGGCCGCACCAAAATCTTCTTCCGGGCAGGCCAGGTGGCTTACCTGGAGAAGTTGCGGGCAGACAAGTTCCGGGCAGCCACCATCATGATCCAGAAGACCGTGCGGGGCTGGCTGCAAAGGGTGAGGTACCGCCGGCTGCGGAGGGCCACCATGACGCTGCAGCGCTACTGCCGAGGGCACCTCGCCCGCAGGTGAGTTGAGTCAATCCGGGACACGAGGCGGTACATTGTGGGCAGGCCAGGTCCTGGGCCCTACCTGTACCCCAACTCCCTCAGCACGGGTCTCTTCTACCCACCTCTTCCTGGTGGGTGCTCTATGCTTCGCCTCTCCTAAACAGCCCCAGACAAGGACTAGCAGGTTCTACCCAAAACCACCACGTTCCCATCATTCACCTTTCAGATTTCTAGAAAAAGACCAGTTCAGCCATTGCAGTTAGTCCGGTGCTCTGCTTTGTCATTTGTGCCTCACTTTCCCCCGTTTTTAGATTCTGAAGTGAGGGGTGGACATTCAGACCCAATAGCCCCAGATAGTCCCTTGGATAAGGTGCTGTACCCACCAGCCCTCGGGGGTGACTCATTTGATCACTGCAGTGGTTCCCCAAGGCCAGAGTCTGCTGAGCCTGCCCCATGAGTGTCATCATGCTAGTGCACTGGGGTCACGAGTGCCAGCAGTGCTGTTGGCCAGGGTGACTTGGGGACCATCATACCATCTCAGACCAGGCTCCTTAACCTCTAAGGCAGGGGTCTGTTACACTGAGGCCTGGCACAGAGACACCACTGGAAAGTACAGGCTGGGGAGCCCCTGTGACAGCCCTGCAAATCTCCTTTGGGTCTCCACTTTGAACTGCTCACTCTCATGGCCAAGGGCAAGACCCCTACACAGCTGCCCTGAGCAACCAACCCCACTATTGTGACGTTACCCCAGGGTTGTGAGGCTGGAAGAGGACCAAAGAAACACCTGGGCATGGGCCTGAGATGGTTCATCTGTTCATTGACTACAGCCTGGGACCTGATGCATGGCACCTGGGAATAGCTGCAGGGGCAAATGGCCTTGTAAGCACAGTACTGCCCAATGCGATGGTGGGGAGAGGTACAGAAAGGGCATTTGAGGGTAGCAGGCTTGCCCAGGCTCATCAACTTGGGGTTGCCAAAAAATTGTTGAATGGGCAGCACACATGCATTGCATATGGGTGGTCTGGATTTAGTTCTAAGTATCACATGGTCTCCTCAGTACTGTCCAGACTGACCCCTAGCATAGTGACAGGAGTAGCCCCCAACACCACTAGATATGGCCCAAGAAAAAAGCAAAATCTTTGTTTGTTTGTTTTGTTTTGGGGTTACTCCTGGCTACGAGCTCAGAAATTGCTCCTGGCTTGGGGGATCATATGGGACACCAGGGGATCGAGCCGCAGTCCATCCTAGGCAAGTGCTTGCAAGGCAGATACCTTACCGCTAGTACCACCGCCCCGGCCCCAACCTTTTTATTTTTATATTTTTTGGTTTAGGGGCCTTACCTGGCAATACTCAGGGGTTACTTCTAGCTCTGTGTTTAGGACTAACTCCTAGCAGGTACTCAGGGGACCATATGAAATCTTGGGGATTGAACCTAGGTCAGCCATGTGCAAGGCAAGCACCTCACCCACTTTCTTTCCAGCCCCAGCAAAAGAAAAAAAAAATCATAAATAAACTTGGCGAATGCACTGGGGAGGGAGAGGCTGCTGGACTTGCACCTGAGATTCAGGTGTGCCTGGCCTGCTGCAGCCTTTCAGGGCAAAATGGGCGGGGATCGGGGTGGGCCTGTGGGCAAGCCCGTGACCATGCTTTCCCTGACAGGTTGGCTGAGCATCTGCGAAGGACCCGGGCAGCAGTGGTGCTCCAGAAGCAATACCGCATGCACAGGGCCCGCCTGGCCTACCTGCGTGTCCGCAAGGCTGCTGTGGTCATCCAGGCCTTTGTCCGTGGCATGTTTGTGCGGAGAAACTACCAGAAGGTGCGTATTTACCACTGAAAGGATACATACACAACTGCAGCTTCAGCTTGCGCCACTGCTCACAATTCTTACCCACACTCCACTGGTCAGGGAGACTGATTTCTAAGGGATCACATGACCTCTCTCACTAACTCCTTCCTAGGCCATCGTCCATATCCTGTCAGGGCTCTTAGGAGAAATAGAAGCAGTGGGAGATACAGAGGTGTGTGTGTGTGTGTGTGTGTGTGTGTGTGTGTGTGTGTGTGTGTGTGTGTGTGTGAGTGTGTGTGTGAGTGTGTGAGTGTGTGTGTGTGGAAACAGTGAAAGATACAGAGGGGTGTGTGTGCAGTAAAAGTAGTGGGAGATACAGATGTGTGTGTGTGTGTGTGTGTGTGTGTGTGTGTGTGTGTAGACATAAACATACAGAGTCATCAGAGGCCAAAATGATAGTATAGCAACTCAGTATCCTGAGCCCCATGATGCCTGAGCATAGAACAAGGAGTAACACCACTGGGTGTAGCCCACTCGTTCCTCACCCCAGACAGCATTTTTGAGAAGAAAGCAGTTGCCTATGGGAGCCCCAGTTGCTGTGTGCAAACAGGACATGCAGGGAGGGCATTTTTCTTCCATTAGGCCAACCTTGGTTCGGTCCTGGGCATCTACCCTGTTGTATATGAAAACATTTCCATAAGATTATTCTTTGCCTGTTGTCCCACCTTGACCTTCCAGGTGGGGTGGCTGTTGAGAGCGGAATAAATAGTTGGGGAGCGAGGTGTTGGGGTCTTTTGGAGAGTATGCTGGCTGGCTCCAGGTGTTTTTTGGAGCCTGCAGCAGGCTGACAAAGGACTCACTTCGCCCAACCTTTTACCCCATAATCCTCCTGTCTGTGTGCATTATTTGCTGCAGATAAATATTACCAAGATCTCCCCCCAAAAGGGAACAAGGGGATGGGAATCAATTTCTAATTCTGGGAGCTCTTTGAGGATACACAAATAACCAACAAAGGAGTAAACGGGAACCCACAGGTGGGGCCACACTACCCCAGAGTGATTCCTGAGTGCGGAGACAAGAGCAATACTAGAACACCACCAGGTATGGCCCTAAAAGAAAATGAAACAAAACAAAAACTTCTCCTGAGTATCTCAGCTGATCCCTCACTCCCCAGTGTGGAGATTTTACAACACAGTTGCCCCAGGCAAGCCCAGTTAGAGCTGGATCACAGTTCCTGTACTCGCTCCTCTCCTCTTCCTCTTCCTCCTCTGATCTGCCTGCATACCACTCACCGGTGCCTGTCTCCGCAGGTCCTGGCAGAGCACAAAGCCACCATCATCCAAAAGCATGTGCGTGGCTGGATGGCTCGCAAGCACTTCCAGCAGCTCCGGGGTGCGGCTGTGGTCATCCAGTGTGCCTTTCGGATGCTCAAGGCCAAGCAGGCACTGAAGGCCCTCAAGATAGAGGCCCGCTCGGCTGAGCACCTGAAGCGCCTCAACGTGGGGATGGAGAACAAGGTGGTGCAGCTGCAGCGCAAGATAGATGACCAGGTCAGTGCGGGATGGCACACTTGCCCAGTACATTGGAGACACACACACACACACACACACACACACACACACACTTCCTGGTGCGTTGAAGTCACACAGTTGCACACACCCTACCTGGTGCATTGGAAAGACACATACTGTATTTTCCAGCATATAAGACAACCCCCTAATTTTAGACTCACACCAGCTGCCCCTGGGACCTGCATGTTTCAGAAACCTGGCTGCAAAAAGGATTTTACAGAGGTGCAGTGAGAGGTCTTGAGCTGGGTCATTTGAACTACTCCAGAATATTCCAAAGGCCCCTCATCCAAAGCAGGAAGAGCAGGTTCTGAAAAGCAGCACCAGACTTAGGCGCTGAGAACTCTGGAACCTGGGGTGAGGTGGGCAGTAGAGATGGGGGAAGGGTCCACATGGACTCTCCTCTTCAAACCCTCAGAAGGTGCCAGGTCCTGCCAGGCCCTTTGTGACTCAGGCTGACCTTTGTAGTGGAGACACAAGACAGACACAAGGGGCAGAGTGGAGTGCTGGGTACTCCCAAGGGCCAGGTCTAGGGAGCTGGACTTTGTCAACATTCAGTGAGAAGTGGATTTGAAGGCAAGGAAAAGGGCTTCTCTCTGGAACTGGCTGCCAGAAGCACCCAGCAGAGTTAAGGTGGACAGTCACTGCTGCTGCTGCATGTACAGCTACATTCTGTCCTGGCAAAGCACAGGCAGCGGACAAGCAGTCTCCAGGCACCTCCGAGCTTCCCAGGCACTGTCTCAGCTATCAGTCCTTCTCTGACATTGCTGATTCCTGCAGTTGATTTGAGAGGGTAAAAATAAACTGGTGCTTGATAATCCGTGTGCTTGAACATTCAGAGAGAAGCATAAATGACCTATTTTTAAAGAGGGCCTTTTGCTCCAAGCTTCCTGCTTACAAGTACCAGTGAGTGGTGGCAGATGTCACTCACCCTAGGCTGGTGCCTTGTCTGCCGAGGAACATCAGAAGTGTGGGAGGGGTGGATAAGAGCTGGCATTGCCCTCCACGTGCTAGGCACTCTCTTCACACTCACCTCACACTCACATTCACACTTACCTGGTGAGTCCTTGCTGTGAACTTTTTAGATAACATTCATCCCATTTCTATGGTCTACATGAAGCCTGGAGAAACCTGCCATCCAAGGAAAGCCAGCCTGTTTGGAGGTGCACTGGCTGGCCTTTTCCAGCAGGTGTGGGACCTGTGTGTGTTACAGAATGCCCTTGGCAGCTCTGTGCAGAGTCTGAGTTTGCTTAGTCCCATCACCACTGCCTGGACTTGTGCTTGGGGTCAGACTTGGAGTGGCTGGCTCGGTGGTTTAGGAGTGACTATTCTGCTGTTGTTCAGTGGTTTAAGGCTGTATTCTCCTGGAACTGCTTATCTCAGTTATACTCACAGTCAGAGCTGAGAGCCTGGGATGACAACTGACATCTGACAGGGACTTTAAGCCTTGAGTGGCCTCCAGCATCCACGATCTTTCACGCAGCTTCTGGTTCAGAAACTTGCTAATAACACAGCTTGTCTGTCACCACCCCTCCGCACTCCCTGTGAGGATCCTTAGGGAGGAGGAGAGAGGCCAAATAAGACAGAGGATAAGGCACTCACTCGCCTTGCATAGGTCTAACCCAGATCATCACAGAGGGTCCCCTGAGCACAGCTGAATGTAGCTGCAAAACAAACATAAAATAACCTGGACCAAGCAAAGTGGAAGGTGGAGGGTAAAAGCAGCATACCTGCCAGAGAGATGAGAAACCAGATCAGCTGTATTCTGAGTGAGACACAAGAGGAGCAGGACTAGGGGGCCTTGGTCCAGGATATGGGAGGAGGGACCTGGTTTTAGGGAGTCACCCCTGTCCCTGGTGCTGATGCCCCTGTGACTGAGGTTAATGCTGTCCCTGGTTCTGATCTGCTCCCTGAACTCTAGTGAGCCTCATCTTCCCCAGTGGCTCTCAGCAGTTAGCAGAACAGCGACAGTACCTGGGACCACCGAGTCCTCCCAGATTCCCAGAGCAGGCCTGTGAGTTGATATTTTTCAGTCCAGGCATACCTCTGACCTCAGCTTGCTCCCAGGCCAGCCTTGTCCAGGGCCATCACATTGAGTGACAAACAGGTCCAGTCAGACTAGCGCTTCTTCTGTGATGAAGGTGAAGCTGCTTAGATCTTTCCAGGTGTGAAGTTAGACCCAAATATATCTGGGTTCAGTGATCAGCCTTGCAGAAGTCCCTGGATCCATCTGCCTCGTGCAGGGTCTTTCCTGTGCTAAAACTTTGAGACACACTATACATGGCTCCTGTACCTCACTTATCCCCCACCACACACTGTGAAGTAGAATCTGGGGCTTCCCCCAGCTTGTTGATTCATCCAGTAGCTGAGTCCATCCTGGAGCTGCTATGGGTATAGTGATGGTGAGTAACCAAGGACCACTTGCTGCTAGCTGAGTTATTCACAAAATCCAACTCCACCCACTCCTCCCTATACCCAGCACTGGCCATTTCAGTTCTCTCTGGAAGTATCCAGCCCTCCCTCCCCACCAAGACAACACTCACATATAGTCACATGAAGTCAGGGTCCATCGAAGCACCATCCCTGCAGTATCTGTATCATGAGCAGGGACAGGACCTCACTTTGGCCGTCTCCAAGGAACAAAGTGTCCAATGTTGGTCCTGCCAAGTAAGCTGACAGGTGTGGAGGAGATTCCCTGCCTCATAGAAGGTCTCCTCAGAGTGGGGGGGATGCTGATGCGGCCCTTTACCTCCAAGCCCTGATTATGTTGCATTTCTCTATTCCTGTGAGTCTGAGAGCAGGGAAGGTTCCTGGGAAAGAGTAAGGACAGCAGCCAGCAAAGGCACTATAGTTGGGACCCAGCCTCCATGCTGGGATACAGGGTCCCCATCTCTCTCCAAGGTGCAGTTGACTTTAGCCAGGGAGACATATCAGAGGTGCAATACTGACCATGAGAGTCCATCCCATGTCCTTCCAGCCATGTAACCCTGCTCTCTGCTTCTCTCCCTTTCCTTGTCCTCCCAGAATAAAGAGTTCAAGATGTTGTCGGAGCAGCTGTCGACAGCCACCTCCACACACTCCATGGAAGTGGCAAGGCTGAAGAAGGAGTTGGCCCACTACCAGCAGAGCCGTGAGGAAGACAGCAGTCCCCGGCTACAGGAGGAGCTGGACAACCTGCAGGCAGAGCTGGACAGGGCACAGTCAGAGCGCAAGGTCCTGGAGGACACGCATGCCCGGGAGAACAGCGAGCTGAGAAAGGTAGGGCAGGCGGCGACCATGGACTAGCCAGCAGAAAAGCTTGTGTGTGCCCATGTACATGTCATGTATATCCATGTGCGTCTCTGTGCACAAGCTTTTCCTCCAGCTCTACAGTTGTGGAATTTACTGAAAGTTGTCCCCCAGGCTTCAATCCCCCTTCCTTTTGCATTGACATACACACACACACACACACACACACACACACACAGTGGCCTCACTTTAGGATCTGGCATCTTAAACTGGGACAGGGATCCAGACATGGACCCATCTGAGTCACATGTGGCCTATGTAAAGGCTCTGAACACATGATGACAGGAATTCAAAAGCCACCACATCATGAATCAGAGGCATTTCCAGCAATGCTAGCATAATATTGCATTTTTCTGGTGAACACGGGTCACGTGTGGGAGTGTTTAAAAATCTCTGATCTAGGGTACCCACATGAAGACATGTCAGCTCACCCAATTCTGAACACCCGGTACATACCAAAGGGATACAGACTTGGGTGGACTCTAGTGTCTCACATATAGCCTAGAATCAGCCGCTGAGTCCTTGTGGCTGAAAAATGGCACCAAGTCATTGGCTTTCCTTCTTGGCTTTATCTGCAAGGATTAGAACAGCCTGCACTAACCCCTCACTCCCATACCAGGCAGCATATCCATCCAGACCACATCCTCTGGAGTAAGGTGTAAGCTCACCCAAGGCCAGTCAGTCTCTGTCAGTGTGAGTCCTCTGGGTGCATGGCAGGTGATCCAATGCCCACAGGGATCTGTCCTCCTGGGCCTCAGCTGTGTCACTCACCATTAGTGGGGCAGGGAGTGAGTTAGCAGGCTGTGAATGAATGGCTAGGCTGAGCCTGGTCTGGGTGAATATGCCCTGTACACCGAGACTCCCTCTATCTTCCCTTTCCACCCACACTGTGCCCCTCAAAATGAGACTATTTGGGCCCATTACAAAGAGCACAAGCACATTACCAGTGGTGCCTATCCTTGGGGCACTTTCCCAGAGAAACCTGAATCTCTGCTGCTCTTGCAGCGCGTGGCTGAGCTGGAGCAGGAAAATGCGCTGCTGAAAGACGAGAAAGAGCAACTCAACCAGCAAATCCAGCGCCACTCGAAAGGTGAGTCCAGGCATCAACCTTTCCATCAGCCTCTCTTGCATGCTAGTGCTGGATGCTCCGCAAACTTGTGGCCAGCTGGGGAGGAGGGCTCAGTAATCTTCTGGTCTTGACAAGCCTGCCAGACACTGGGCTTTGAGGGAACCTGCTCTGATTCACCCACAAAGGGTAGCGCTACGGAGGGCAGTGCTACTCACCCACAGAGGGACTTGAAATGTTTGTTGGGGCGGAAGCGTGTCTCTGGCTCTGCTCCGCTAGGACTCACTGGGCCTCTGAGTGGTGTCCTTCATCCATTTCTTCACCTGTCCTGCAGATGGGCAGGACTGTCTCCACCTCTGAGGCAGGGGTGAGAATTTGGGCACTTTCCTGGAACACCTGGCTGGTGCTTGACCCACAGAGCACCTCAGGGCTGTGGTCTCTGCTGCCTGCATTTCGGTGGATACCAGGCCCATGAGGCTGCTCCCTCCCCATGGGGCTTTACTGAATTGAGAGGGCTGATGATCAGCTCCGCTTCACTACTATCGAACACCCACCCACCCCCAGGATGCCTGGCACAGACACCCTCCTCCCCATCCATGTGGCTTTCACTCCTCTCCCTTTCCCTCCTTCCTACTCTTTCCTGTGTCTGGATCAGCAGACCCATTCGCCAGGCCAGATTCCAGTCCACCAGTGTGTAGTCTGGGAGATGGGAGCTGAGACATCCTTGAAGGGCCTTTTAAATTTTTCTGCTCTTGATGGGAATCTCAGGTGGGGATGGAGAAAGGCCTTCATGCTAATGCCCCCAGCCAACCTATATCCACTCTTGCCCAGGTCTCCCTTCTGCACCCCCTACCCACCACTCCCAGTCCCCAGAGGGAAGGATCAGGGGCATGAACCAGCTTTTTCCCTGATTGTTGGGGCCACTCTGAGCTAGTCAGGGAAGTTTCTTACCCTGTAGGCCTAAGAAGAGCTGTTCAGTTCTGTCTCCCCATCTTTAGCTCCCCTTTGCCCTACAGAAGCAGGAGGCATAGGCCCAAGAGCCTCAGGCCTGAGTTTGGGGCTTTAATCAGCAGCTTTGGTGCAAGAACAGGCTTGAGCTAGCCACATGCAAGTGGCCATGTGTAAGCCGGCTGCGTACTCAGCAATCCCACTGTGCCCACCTTCCAGATGAGTCTGCCCGGAGCTCTGCCCAGGGCGAGGCACTGGTAGTGAAGAAGGAGCTGGAGGAGGAACGGTCCCGCTACCAGAACCTTGTTAAGGAATACTCGCGGCTGGAGCAGAGATATGATAACTTGCGGGACGAGATGACCATCATCAAGGCAAGACACACCCCCAAGCAGTGCCCTGGGGGTGCCCTCTTAGGCCCTGTGCTGCTACCCTCCACCCCCACCTGTGCAGGGTACCATGTGAACAGAAGGGCTCGACTTGGCTGCCCTCATGTGTCTACTTGCTGTCATGTGGGTGATTGTCTTGTCAGGAAATTGCTAGGCAGCCAGTTCATTCTCATTCAGCACGTTTCCCTTTTGGGGTCTTAGCAAGATTGCTGAGGATTCAATGGGAAATGGCAGCCCAAGCATAGGCGTTATCTCTCTTGTTTCTTGCCCCAAGTTGAAAGGATAATGGGGTGTGGGAGTTTGATTCCCAGCTCCATGAGTGATGAGACAGCACAAGTTCATGGGGGTGGAGTGGGTGATGCAGGTATTGGTGTCTGACCTTTTCTCCTGCTCTGGGTCAGAGGCAAAGTACACTGGAAGTGTTTTATTATTCAGCATGTATAGCAGCAGATTCTCCAAAATGCACATTCAGGCAAGCCTTGGAAAGGTAAGTATGTAGAAACCAGGAAGAGAGGATCAAATTGAAACGTAGCTCAAAGTCACAATTTTCTGCCAAGATGCTTTTTTCACTCTCAAAGCCAAATCAGATGCAAGGGAGAGAATTTATGTTTGGGTTTTGGGGCTACACCTGGCTGTTCTCATGAGTTACTCCTGGTTTTCTCCTCAGGCATCACTCCTGGTGATACTTAGAGCACCATATGGGGTGCTGGGGATCAAACCCTGGTTGGCCACATGCAAAGCAAATGGCTTGTATTGTACTGTCTCTTCAGCCCCAAGCAGGGGAGAGAAGTATTTGTAAAAGAAGAGTATAAACCTAAACTGTAGGTTCCAAACTAGTTTGGTCTGCCACCCCATTTTCAAAAAAATGCATCACTCAATACCCCATGGAAATCTTTCTGCTTTTAGTGAACAAACAGAAAGTATCTTCCAATTGCACCCAGAGCTGCTTCCAGCTCCCTCCCATTGTTTTCGTCCCACTTGGGGAAAGATGGGTTTGAGGTGACCCATTTCCCATCTCTTCTTGCCTGCTGAATCTGGGCACCACCCACAGACTAGGAATATTCTCTTCCAGCAGGAGGCTGGCCCAGGGCTGGAAAGAGTCCTATTCCCTCCTCCACCTTTCCCTCTTCCCTTCCCTCCATCCACCCCTCTCTCTCTCCCTGCTGGCCCCTTCTTAGGACCAGGCTGAGGATTCACTTAGGAATGGGGTCAGCCCTGTTGTGCAGTTATTCAGGGTCAGCTGGCCTTATAGCTGGACCTTAGAGCAGCCATTGAGATGCTCATGTTTGAAGAAGGATGGTGTTTGTGTGGCAGATGAACCTGAGGTCCAGCACTCAGGCTATGGCCTGAAGAGGGATTGTTCTAACACTCAGTTTCTGAGGGGTTCCCCATTTCCCTCAACAGCAAACCCCAGGCCATCGGCGGAATCCATCTAACCAGAGCAGCTTAGAATCTGACTCCAATAATCCATCCATCTCCATGTCCGAGGTTGGTGACACAGAGGATGCCCTCCAGCAGGTGGAGGTGAGGAAGGCAGGCACTGTCTTTATTGGGGTGCAGGGGCTCCCCCACTGAGACATAATTACTGTTGTGTGGTTGTGACCAATATGACCAGTACATACTGGGCTCAGTCTTGACATGAGGATCCAGTGGACTATTTACATGTGGTGCATTTTCCTGGATACCACAGCATCATCTGATGGCTTGTTCTTGAGGACTGTGTTCAAGTGGACTGTTTTTACATAGAACATGGGATCATCTAAATTGTGTGTTACATTGAACACAGGATCCCATGGACTCACACTGAACACATGAACACATGAACTACATACCACACAAAACACAGAATCAAATTAACTGCGTTCACATGGAATACAGGATCTCATGAACTGGGTGCCACATGGAACACCAGATCTCTTGAACTGGGTGTTACATGGAACACAGGATCCCAGGGACAGTGTATTTACATGAAACATGATATAAAATGAGCCTGCCCCAGCAACTGTAAGTTAAGAAATGATTGGTAGTGGAAAGACAAAAAGGGAAAAAACACACATACACACAACAGAAACATAGACCACCCTCCCAAAAAAAATAGAAAAAAGAAAAATAGAACTGAGTGGTGGCTGGCATTGGCTTGCATCTGTGCTGTGTCTGGAAGGGAAGCTGGATACAGAGGGAGGGATGAGGGTGCCTGGTACCCCCAAACCACCCCTTATCCACTTGCTGCCCTCCCATTCAGGACACTGGCCTGGAGAAGGCAGCCATGGACCTGACAGTTTTCCTGAAGCTGCAGAAGAGGGTCCGGGAGTTGGAGCAGGAGCGGAAGAAGCTGCAGGTGCAGCTAGAGAAGCGAGATCAGCAGGACAGCAAGAAAGGCCAGGTAAGGTGGGCCTGAGCCCAGGTTAGAGTCAGAGCTCGCTGGGGTCACCGGGCACCTCCCACAAGCCCCCCCCCCAAACAAAGGGAGCTGCCCTTCCCTTTCGAGGCTCTCCACTGGGATTCAGGCAACCGCAGGGCTTCTCACCAGTGTGAGGCAGAAGTGGAGCTAGAGGGGGGAGTGGGGGCCACCCCTTCAGAGCCTGCTTTGGGCCTGTTTGGTCTTTGCTTCAGCCCTGGGGTGACACAGTCTGTTCACCCACCTTTCTGTGCCTGGGCCCCTGGGTCTAAAAGGAGCCCCACGAGTGTCCCACAGACAAGTCACTCCATCTTGGGGCCCAATGGGCACCTCTGCTTTGCTCAGCCCCTGCTGGTACCAGGCTCTTGTAGGGATTCAAGTGTTCATGGGCTGGGGCTGGAGCAATAGTACAGTGAGTAGGACATGTTGCTGACCTTGGTTCAATCTCCTACATGATGCCAAATGGTTCTCTGAGCCTACCAGGAGTAATTCCTGATTGTAGAGACAGGAGTAACCTCTGAGCATCGCTCAGAGTATGGACCCCAAAATAACAAACAACAACAACAAAAAGCCAATAAGGTATTCATGGGGACAGGTGATAAAAAAATTCCAAGAAAGCCCCCTTCATTGAGGAGACCAACAGGATGCAGGTGGTGTGGTGAATGCCTGTAGGGGGACAAGGTCACCCAGGATGCAGCGCTGAGACCCATGTGGCCTGGAGGAGGTTTGGGGACCCCTTCCTGATGGGATCCAGGCTGCTCAGGATGAGGCTAGTTCCCCTGCCAGTCTCAGTGGGCACATTTCAGCTGGGACCTCCTGCGGCTGAATTGCCCAATGCAAGGTGTGTCCTATTCCTGCTTCTGCAGAACCTGGTTCTGCATCAACCAGAAATTGCCACATGACTAATGGGAGGGTCTCTGAGCCTGACAGTAGCCCCCTGGTTTAACCCCTGGATCACGCAGAGGAAGGGGTTCATATCTAGCGGTTATGCGCCATGGATCACAATGGCCAAACTGACCCTGTCCCCACAGAGGTACCATCCAGGAAGTGGGGCTTAAGACTGAGGTGTATGTACAGGATTGACCCCAGCACTGTATTACATGGACTTAAACAAATATCTACACACATGCAAGTGGCAGTGGAGAGGGCATGGCTGTTGATGTGGAGGGTGGGGTGGGCAGAATTGGTGCCCAGTCCTCATGTAGGGGCTGCAGCACAGCCTGAAGGGGAGATGGCGTAGGCTCTTGTCTGACAGGTCTGTGTGTGTGCGTGCCTGATGGGCGTATGTGTTTGTACCTTTCAATAGGGTGAGTGTGTTTCCCCACATGTGTGTGAAGTGTATGTGTGTGTGCACTCCTCCAGATACATGTGTGAGGATATGTGTGTGCGAACCTCCATATGTGTGTATGTGGTATATATGTGTGTGTTGTGTGTACATGTGTGATGTTAGTGCAGGTACAGATCCACAGGAGAGCTGGGCAAGCAGTCTGGGGGCTCTGAGCATCACCTGTGGGAATGGCTGGAACCCTGCTTACCTTCCTCTGGTCTCCACACAGATGGAGCCAGTGAAGAATGAGGTGGACTTGGCCCAGGATGAGGATCTGGCCTACAACAGTCTGAAGGTGAGACTCCAGGCTAGTGCAGGGAATGCTCAGATGTTCCTCTGAGGCCACAGCACAGCCCTTCCCACCACAGCGCAGCAGATGGGGGTGCGGACCCCAAGTCAGCATCTCCACTAACAGGATGCTGTGTCTGTGTCATGGGATTTTCCAGAGGGCCCTTCTATTGAACTCAATATTGACACCAAGCAGGCAACAGGGCAGTGAGGCCCCACTTCATGTGCAGGTGCCTGGGGCTTGGGGTATTTTAGGGTCACACATTCCTGTCCAGTTCAGCTATCATTGAGGGATTTTCCCTTTCTGAGTTTGCTCAATGGTGAGAACAGATCCCGCCACTCAGAAACAAATTTTCCTCACTGTTACTGCTTCATTATGACAAGACATTATAACAAGCCTGAAACATACCAGCAAAGCTATTCCCATGATGAGCGCTGGGGGAAGGAGGCAGGTGCTCCCACCCACCCTGGTCCCTCCAGTTGCTTCATCTAAGTGCCCTGAACTCAAAGGTTTCAGTCTGCAGCCCTGACTGGCTAAATAAATCATTGGATGGATGGCAGGTAGAGTGCTTGGTTCAATCCCTGCATCCCATAGGATCCCTCGAACACCACCATGAGTAATTCCTGAGAACAGAGCCAGAAAAATTTCTGAGCATCATCAGGTGTGACAACACCCCTACCCCCATAAATCATTTATTGTTGATGATCCAGATGCTCAGTGTCCATCTGGGACTTGGCTACTTCCTCTTCTGCTGGAGGTTCAGTCTTGGTGTTGATCCAAGGATCACATGATGCCAGAGATGGAGCCTTGACTTCCCACTTGCACTCAGCCCAGAGCTGTCCTTTCAGTAGAGCGAGCTCCTGGTTCTAAGACTACCCTCACTCTAGATATTGTTTTCCTCTTCTTGGACCTCTGAGCAGTGAATTCTCTGCCCTTGTCCTTGCAAATAATCTGCCCTGAGCCATGACAGCCAAGCAGGGCCAGGGAACCCTGGACCTGCCATCTAGTCTCCCTCCCTTGAACAACCCTGAAAATATCTCAGGTTCCAGGGTTTCCCCAAGCCTGATTAGAACCTAGCTCTTTTCCCAAACACAGAGCCCCAGCGCTGTCCTCCAAAGGGTAGTCCCCTTCACAGAGGAAAACACTGGCCTGGGTGCCAGCCAGGCCAGTGCTTCTGGGCCCCCACATTCCCATAGATGTGCCCTTATCACCTTGTTTCTGCAGAACATGGTTCTGCATCAACCAGAAATTGCCACATGACTAAGAGGAAGGTCTCTGAACCTGACAACAGCCCCTGGTTTGGCCCCTGGTCTCACTACATGAGACCTTCACACCATCTTCCAGCCCAGTCCATTACAGTCTTATTAGCTAGACAAACTCCAAGGACTCACTTGAGGAAAGGGGGTTCAGCTCCTCTCCTCAGCTTCCTATCAGGGGACATGTTCTTGTTCAGCTGGAGATAAGATTGGGGTTGCTCCTTCCGAGGAGCCTGCCCTGAGTATGAGTAATGGAGCATTTCATTTGGGCTCTCCCAGAGACAAGAGCTGGAGTCAGAGAACAAGAAGCTGAAGAACGACCTGAACGAGCTGAGGAAAGCCATGGCCGACCATGCTATGCAGGCTAGCTCGCCCTACGGCTCCACAGATGGCTACAGCCTGCTGCTGGACCAGCTCCGGCTGGCCAACGAGGAGCTTGAGGTGCGCAAGGAGGAGGTGCTCATCCTGAGGACACAGATCGTCAGTAGTGACCAGCGCCGTCATGCTGGCAGGAGCACGGTAATAGGATGGCATCACCTGGTTTTACTCAGAGCTCATGCCAGCTAGGAGGCTGGGCTCATGCCCTTCATATCTGTCTTAAACTGAAATAAGATAGACTCTTCTCCTTGGGGCTCTCTTCTAAAGTGGAGCAGAGAACTGGCTGCCCCTTCACTCAACATGGCCATGAAAGACTTTGCCAGAAGTTTCTAGAATCTTCAAATGTTACTTAGTAGATTTTTGTCCCAAAGGAAAGGGACACGGAATGACAATACAGGTCATAGGACAGGAATGATAGCACCGAGGGCACTTGCCTTGTACACTGCAGACCCAGGTTTGATCCCCAGCATCCCAGGTGGCCCCCTGAGCTTACCAGGAGGTAATTCATGAGTGCAGAGCCAGGAGTAACTACTGAGTGCCACCGGGTGTGGCTCAAAACCAAACCAACAATAAAACCACTGGTCACAGTCTGCTTGACCTTTCCAACCAACTGATCACAGCCTGCTTGACCTTTCCAACCAACATTTCAGCCTCATGCTGTGGTCCTGACTGTTTGCTCTGCTCCTGAGGTAGAGAAAGCACCTCCTCCCTGTGGCAGCTTCAGCCTGATGCTTGTTCCTAAAGTTTTCACATCTGGGACAGATTGTTAAGGGTCATTCTGGCCTCTTGCAGTGCCTCATTTTTTACCATGGCCTTGGGAGAGCAGGAGGGGTTGGTAGGCTGTGGTGGTGGAGGAAGCCCCGGTAGCGGCTTCTCATGTGTCTCTCAGCACTGAGTGTCCGTGTCTCTCCTCTGCCTGCTCCTTCCAGATTCCTCCCATTGTGACCTCTACTCTGGTTTTGATTTTTGAGCCACAGCCAGCAGTGCTTAGAGTTCATTCCTAGCAGTGTTTAGGGGACCTTATGAGGTCCTGGGATTGAACCTGGGTTGAGTGCATGCAAGGCAAGCATCCTACCCACTGTACTATCTCTCTGGCCCCCATTGTTTTTTCTTTTTTTCTTTTTTTGGTTTTTGGGCCATACTTGGCAATGCTCAGGGGTTACTCCTGGCTCTGCATTCAGAAATCGCCCCTGGCAGGCTTGGGGGGCTATATGGGATTAGAATTTGAACCACCATCCGTTCTGGGTTGGCTGCATGAAAGGCAAATGCCCTACTGCTGTGCTATCTCTTCAACCTCTCTGGCCCCCTTTGTGATCAAGTCATATTCCTGTTCAGATTTAAGCGCCATTTGAGCTCTGTGTCCCCATCCCATCTCGCTCTCTCCCCATCCCATCTCATCCCTGTGGCAGTTGTGTGTATGATATGACCTCTTCTCCCTACCTGGCCCTCCCAGGACATTAATGCCAGGACAAGTTGGCCCAACAGTGAGAAGCACGTGGATCAGGAAGATGCCATCGAGGCCTATCATGGAGTCTGCCAGACTAACAGGTAACCCCAGCCCAACCCCAAAGTAACTGAGTCTTCAAAGGGCCCTATCTATTAGGAAGGCCCCACCCAAAACCTCACTGCTTTGCCCCTGGAGACTGCAGGGCTCAGACTTCTTGCTGGTCTCAACCCCTGGGAAGTCTCAGTCAGTTTGGGAATTCGGTGGCCTGGTGAGGCCACTAAAGCTCAAAGTGTTGGAAAAGCTGCAGAGGAGGGAACTGAAACAGGGAGGATGGATTAATGAAGAGTTGACCACTGGAGCCTTGCCAGGCATGGGTGAGAGGGCTGGTCCTCCATTTTGCTGTGTTCCCACCTTCCCCAGCCCTCAGAGCCCCTCACAACAAAGGACCCTGATCCCTGTTGTTTTGAGATGGGCTGGGGGCCTCAAAACGGGTAGCAGAAGATTTGCAGATAAAATTTTTCGCCCAAAAGGAGGGAGAGAAGGAAATGAAGGCTAATCTTCCCATGCTGAAATAGAGTTAAGATTTTGTCAGTTTCAATTATCCTGAGTGAAGATAAGGCATGAGACAAGAATTTCAGAAAAAGGCCAGGTTGGGAAAAAGAAAGGACAGCAGGAAGTGGGTATGTAGTGCTGGCGATCATCTTCCCCATCTCCAGAACTTTGCTGCTGCCAGGGCCACTCTCGACTCCTCCCAGCCATGCCAGAACCTTGCCCAGGCCAGTGTTTGGAGCAGTGGTTGTGTGGGTGCTGACTTGGGAGTCTTGAAGAGGTGGGGAATGGAGTAGAGAAGAGAAGATCCAGCTGCTATTAGATTGCCTGCCCTTCTAAGCAACACACCAGGCAGCAGGGACCAGGTGGGACCTCAGCAACATGCTCCTTTGGATACTTGCCTGCACCCTCACCTGCTCCAGCCTTGCCAAGTCTTCCTGCAATCTTCCTGGGAGATCCCTGCAGCCTCTCATCAGCTCCCAAAGCAGGAGGGCTTGGGAGCGGAGAGTGGCTTCTTGGAGGGACAGGAAAGAGGGGTGACCACCTGTATCCTGCTGGTCAGCCAGAGCAGGGAGATGCCATTTATTTTATTTTGGATTTAGGGCCATCCCAGTGGTGCTCAGGGGGTTCTCTGGCTCTGCACTCAGGAATCACTCCTGCTAGGGCAGAAGCCATAGAACAGCGGAAGGGCACTTGCCTTGCACATGTCCCACCTGGTTCAAGGCTGTTTGTGTTTACTCTGAGAGGTGCAACTTTGAGGCGGCAGCCTCTGAGCAGACAGTGTACCCCACCCCACCCCCACGCCTCCCCTAGGACTTACTTGACTTTACACAGCAGCTTTGCCTACTGTGTGTTGGTACTCTGAGCTGTGATCAGTAAATTATGTGAGTTCAGAGATCCTGCCAGTGCCCTTTGTTCTGATCATGGAGAGTCCTGTGTCACCTTTGGCCTTTTCTGGAACGTAAATTAATAGAGGCATATGGTGGAAGGTTCAGGAGAAAAACCAGATAGTCGTCTTACACTGCACAAAGCAGCAGCTATCCATTTGCTCCAGGCCAGGCCTGAAGCCCTTTCTTTTCCTTCTAGAAAGTCTTTATTTGTGGCACCACAGTTTTCAAAGCTGCTGCAGGTCAGATTTCATTCATGCAAGAGACATTGCAGTCCCCACTCTCCTCCTGAGTAGCCAGTTGTCCCCTGCTTTCACACCAGCCGCTGGGAACTGCACTCGGCACTAAGGCTGTTCCCTCTCACATCACCAGGTGGCACTGCCTCCCACCTCTGCAGGGGAGACCCTCATGGGCAATTTGGGCCTTTCACCTGGCAACTGGTAGAAAGAGTTCCAGAGTCTGCAGGCTGGTTTTTTGATTTACCTGTGTACCTGGATTCCTGAGCCACTCCCATGAGTGGGGCTGGGCTGCCTTTTTTTTTTTTTAATCTAAAGAAACTGTATTACATAGTTGACATAGTTATCATAATACATTTGTTTCCAGCAAGGTTATTTGGGAAAAATAGAAAGAAAAAAGAAAAAGGAAGAAAAGAAAGTTTAAAATAAAATAAAGAAAAAGATGAGGTTAGACTGATAGCATAATAGTAGGGCGTTTGCCTTGCACTTAACCAACCGGGGACAGATCTGGGTTCAATCCCTGGTATACCATATGGTCCCCCTAGCCTGCCAGAAGCGATTTTTGAAAGCAGAGCCAGGAGTAACCCCTAAGCACCTCTGGTTGTGGTCCTCCCCCCCAAAAAAAAAGTACAGTAGCAAGTAATTTTCCATTTATTTTGTTTCCAATGAAGTCATTAATACAACGGCAGAAGGTTTAGGAAGCTCTTGATGTTAACTGTTTATTCTGATAAATTGGGGGATGGCAGCATCAAACAAATAAAGTTGTCTAGAAATTCAAAGCACTATTACTGATACTACTTTTAGGAACATGTACTCAGCTGCCAGCCCTTCTGGAAGAAGGAAGATATGGTGGAAGGGTACCCACATTCCAACCCAAAAGTCCTGGTGATATCAACTCCAAAACTGGTATACCTGGAGTTTGGTCAGATTGGTGTTTCCCTGAAGGGAATCCTAAGAGGGTCAGTGATGAGTCAGGGCCATTGGGAAAAATGATTCTGGTGATAGACGCAGCAAGCATGGCTTTGGCAAGGCAGGGGTGTGGCCCACCCTCTCCTCCTGAGATGGCTAGTTTTCTGCTGATCTTGGTTTATATCTCATTCAAGAAAAGAGAGAGTCTATGGAGCTGGCCTGGTTCAAACATGTCCCCCTTTTTTAAAGGTCTTGTTCTCATCTGCATGTCTGTCCCAGCACTGAACTCGCCTCTACTTTATTATATTTGGGGGACCACACCCAGCAATGCTCAGGGATTACTCTTGGTTCTGCACTCAAGGATCATTTCTGGTGATGCTTGGGGAACCATATGGGGTACTGGCGATGGAATCCGGTCTGCCAGTACAAGGCAAGTGCCTTACCCACTATACCATCTCTCCAACCCTGGGCTGCCTTCCTCCTCGTTCTCATCTTCAATGGTCAGCAGAATTTTGGAAATCTGTGCATCCTCAGGGCTCATGTGCTGCTCATATAGCTCAGCATCTCCCAGATGGACCTTGATGGAGGGTGAATGGTAGGACACAGGGCACCAGCAGGCATGGGGGAAGCAGTGACCTTGCCTGGCACTGGAGGACCAGTCAGTCAGAGGTGCAGAATTGGCAGGTCCTGGCTGAATGTTCTCCCAGATGCTGAGTGAATCAGCAGCACTTTGTTCTCCCAGTTCCGCCATGCCACTGCCCTCCCTGATCAAATCTCTCATTGCCTTTGGTCCTTGGGGCCATGACTTGACAACAAGGCTATTGGGAGCTCGGTGTTGTGTCTGGGGATGTGCTTGTGCTGTGGGCAACATGCTGCTTCACCACCAGAAGCTGAAGGGGAGGGTTTCCAAGTATCACTTATCCTGGTGTCACTGCCAAGCAAGCAGAATCGTCATCTTCTGAGCATCTAGGGACTCCCAGTATCCCAAGCACTGCCCAGCTGGAGCACAGTGCCCATGGCTGCACAAATCAAGTGTCCCCCAGGAGAGATGGGCTGTTTGGGGAGGAAAGTATATGTGTACCTGTACTTATGTGCTTGTGTATGTATATATGTGGGCATTTGTGTGCCTATGTGTATATTTGGTTGTGTGTATATGTATTTGGCTGTGGGGCTAACAGGGAGAAATGATAAAGAAGAGGCTTCATGTTTTACTGATTTAAAACTTGCAGAGAACCTACTGAAGGGAAAGTTCTCCAGTGACTGAATGTGCAGACACCTCCAGTTTTATGAGCTGGGGGAAAAGAACTCTGGGACAGGAGGAGGTGAGGGGTTGAGATAGAATCAGAGCAGATAGATGAATACTCCTCACCCTCCTCTCGTCAGTGCTGTCTGCTCCAGCCTCTTCATAATCCTTCTCAAGGGCAGCTTTGATAGCAAAGATGCCAGAGAAAGTTTCTGCTGATAGCATCTGAGCTTTTCAGAGCAGTGTCTGGCCCCAATGCTGAGGGGTGGAGAAGGGGTTGGAGATCTCTGCACAGCTGCCCCCTTTGACTCATGCATTTGTTGCTGCCAGTGTTTGGCTGCTCCCTGCTGCCCTGCTATCCATCCCTGGTCCCTTGCTTACGACTCCTCCTGGCTGCAGGTTGCTGGAGGCACAGCTGCAAGCCCAGAGCAGAGAGCACGAGCAGAAAGTGGAGCAGCTGCAAGCACAGGTGGAGGCACTGCGGGAGGAGCTGGACCGGCAGCAGCAGACCTTTGCCCAGACCCTTCTTCTCTCCCCGGAGGCCCAGGTGGAGTTTGGCGTCCAGCAGGAGATCTCTCGGCTGACCAACGAGAACCTGGTGAGTGGTCACCCCGCAGCCTGGCTCGGAAGAACGTGGGAGTAGGGATGACCTTTAGCCAGATGGACCACACTTCTAACCTGAGCTCTGTTGCTGGAGTGTCCATTAACCTCAGTGTTTATGGGTCATTTCATGTCCACATAACCTCTCTCAGACTTAGCAGCTTCCAACAGTAACCAACAGGACCTGAGAGAGAGCACAGAGGGGAGAGTGCTTGCCTTGTACACAACCAACCTGGGTTCAGTCCCCAATACACAGGAGCCCCTCTAGGAGTGACCCTTGAGCACTGCAAGGAGTGGCCCCAAAACAAATAGCCAGCCATGAGACCTAGCAAGGCTCAGTGATTCTGAGTGCTGTGGAGTGTCCCTTCCTGTGGCCTCATGACCCTTCCACTCATTAGTTTGCCCTGCTTTCTACCAGCTGCCAGTCAAGGTCAGAGCATGGCAAGAGAGACATGAGGCTGTAATGGGGTGGGCATGAAACTGAGGGCCCCAGAAGCCTGAAGAGCTCCTGCAAACCCTAGCTCAGGCTTTATGGCACCCTGAGGAGCTCCCAGGCACTAAGTGGGACCTGGCTCTGCTTCTGCTGACCTTGTCTGTGGAGCTGAGTTCTTGTTGCCTGTCTACTAGAAAACCCCTACAGTTGAACTTTAGTGACTCAGATCTCCAGTCAGGAACTTTGCTCAGTTGCTCTGGTAGCATCGCAGTCCTAGCACTGCCTAGAAATTGGACCTTGAGCACTGCCCGCACCTGTCCCTTCCTTTCCAGGGATGGGCACCACGCAATTGCCCCCAGCCTGAGTGTTTTCAAGGGGGCTGCCGAAAGGATGAGCTTGGGGGTTGGCACATGCTGTCTTGATTGGCCTTGGCTTTAGCTTCCCGGGGAGCAGAGATCTCCCCAGTGCTCACGGTCATGGCCCATCCCTCCTCTCAGGCCGCCCTTTGGCCAAGCCTGGCCCCAGCCCTCAGCCCTGCCCTACTCACACCGCTCCCTCCTGCTCTCAGGACCTGAAAGAAGTGGTGGAAAAACTGGAGAAGAACGAGAGGAAGCTCAAGAAACAGCTCAAGATTTACATGAAGAAAGTACAGGACCTGGAAGGTATGGATGCAGGGAGGCTAGGAGGGGAGCTGTGGTGAGGGGCAGCCATACAGCAAGGTGGGGTCTTGCTCACTCACAAACCCTGTTCTCACTTTTGGGTCCATGTAGTACACCAGGTGAGCGAGAGATACAGGGTGGGGTTGGGGATCTTACTAGATCCTTTAGGACATGGTGGGGGCCAAGGGCACAGGCCCACCGCTCTTGCCTCTCAGGACTCACAACCAGGTCTTGGGGGGGTCTGTTCTGGACTCCCTTTAAGACACTTCACCTAAGCACAAGGACCCATATCTGTGGCCTCCACCAGTGCCTGGCTGCGTCAGAAAGAAGAGATCTATTCTGTGACTGAATCCCTAAAACACAGGATCCCCCTCACCCCATGCTCACCTCCCAGATCTACCAGTTGGGTTGTCTGCTTCATACCCCACCCCATCTCGGCCCCACAGCTACCCAGGCACTGGCCCAGAGTGACCAGAGGCGGCAGGAACTTCACAGGCAGGTGACAGTGCAGCGGAAGGAGAAGGACTTCCAGGGCATGCTGGAATATCACCAGGAGGACGAGGCCCTGCTCATTCGCAGCCTGGTCACAGGTCAGCTTTCCTCCTGCCATCTTGAGGGGTCTAGCAGAGGGTCTTTCTCTGGAATGCAAAGAGCAGGATTCCGCGCTTTGACCTCTGAGTCCTCCTGTCTGTCAAGTGGATGCAGAGGGATTCAGGCAGCTATCTGGGCCTTTCCGTCTGCACAGCATCCGGTCACTGCCCCCATGAGCACATACCACCTCTTTAGACTCCCAGCACAGTTGCTGTGGGACCTGGGGAATGGCGATTCCTACCCTCACCTGCTGGCATGTATCATGTGCCCATGTGTATGCAGGACTTGCTAGGGGACCTCCTAGAACATTCTAGGCAGGACAGCCTGTGTGCTGTCCCTTATGGGCCTGACGCCAACCTGAGTGTCTGCATAAGGCTGAGTCCATATGTGTCCTCAGAGGGGCACAGCTGAGAGCGAAGCCTGGACTCAGAGGCGAGGATGGCTGGAGATGGTGGCCCAGTTCACCTGGAGATGGCACCCCTGCCTCCTTGGCTGCTGCTAGCTGGTGTGTTAGCCCTGGAGAGGGGAGCAGCAGAGGCTGCAGTCCTGCCCCTGACTAGCAGCTGTGCCCCTGCAGGAGGGAGAGAAACCAGGTTCCATTCCCACCTCAGGTTCCACAGGGAGGAACAGAGAGGCTGAGTGTGACTGAGGTCAACACTGACAAGAGAATCCAAGTCCCAAGCAGCCCAAGCAGGGTGCACAGCAGATGGGGAGCTGGTGAGGCAGATAAGGGATCCAGGGAGGAAAGTGTGGCCAGGTGTGGACAGCACTGGGCTGGGCTTGAAGGATTTTCAGGTGGGCGGCCAAATGGGGGAGAGGTGGTTGGAGCCCCACCCCGTACACCTTCAGGCTGGCCTCTCCTCCCAAGATGTCCTCTTGGTCTTGCTGCTGAAGCACCTCTGGTTGGTGGCCCTGGGGCCAAGGGAACCCCTCTGACAGCAAGCTGGGGCCCTCCTGATGCCTGAGCAGAGGGTATTTTGCAGGGAAGTATCTGGGATTTCTCAAGCTGCCACTGCATCAGGGCCAGAAGGCACTTGTCTGACTCTGGAAGTTTCTCTCCCTGCTCCCCACCCTCACGAAAGTGCACCCACAGATGTGCTACAGCACAGCAGGGGGCAGTCGAAGAGTTAGAACAGGGGTAAAGGCTCTTGCCGGGTGTGCTTCCAGCCTGCGTGCAGTGTCTCTGTGAGACCCTGAACAAAGAGCCAGGAGTGGCCCAAACTCTTCACCAAACTCTTTGAGTTTTGATGAGGAATCTTTTCTGGATGAGGCAAACTTCCTTCACACACATCCTGTGTTTTGTTCTGGTGTTTTGGATTTTTCTGCTAGGGTGTTGGTGGGAGGTCTCCCAAGCAGTGATCAGGGTACCTGGGGGCCATGCAGGCACTGTGTAAGGCTCAGGGTCATGAGCTACCAAGGACTGCAGACCTGAAGCCTTACATGCTGGCTTGGCTCCAGCCCCTACTCTCTCCCCAGCCCCATTCAACAAAGCGCATTTCAGGGGCATGGTTTCATGCCTTCTCAGAGCAGATGCTCCCACACAACACACAACCTATCCAGGCCCCACTGAGCATACAGAAGGATGCGTTACCCTAGGTTCTACCTGGGGAAGTCATGTGTGCCTATGTATGTGCAGATCTGAAGCCACAGGCGTTGGTGGGTGCTGTACCCTGCCTGCCCGCCTACATCCTGTACATGTGCATCCGGCACGCAGACTATGTCAACGACGACGTCAAGGTGCACTCCCTGCTCACCGCCACCATCAATGGCATCAAGCGGGTACTCAAGGTCAGTGCTGACAGGTGGGCTTGTCCCCCACCCTCATCCCACCCCATCACTGCTTTTTCCCATGGCTCCCACACAGGTCACCCCATCCGTGAGAGCCACCAGTCACCTGGACTCAGAAATGTTGGGGTCACTCTCCTAATCCCCAGGCATCCCCACCCAGTATTTTAGGAATGTTGACCACAGAGCTGAAAAAAAGAGGGCTAGAGTAATAGCATAGCAGGTAGGGCATTTGCCTTGCACCCAACTGACTTGGGTTCAATCCCCAACATCCTATAGGCCCCTCAAGCCTGCCAAGAGTAATCAGGAGTAACCCTAAATACCATCAGGTGTAACAAAAAAAAATTAAAAAGTGAGTTGGAGCCATAGTGCAGTGGTAGGGCGTTTGCATTGCACACGGCTAACCCAGGATGGACCTGGGTTCTATACCTGGCGTCCATATGGTCCCCCAAGCCAGAAACAATTTCTCAGCATATAGCCAGGAGTAACCCCTGAGGGTCACCGGGTGTGGCCCAAAAACAAACAAACAAAAAATAAGTGAGTTGGAAAAAGAAACTGCCTCTGCCCTGGGCAGGAGGCTCTACCCAGTGTGACTCTGGGGTCCCAGCCTAAGCGTTTGGCATCTTTCAGGCTGGCTGAGGGTCTGGATGGGGGCTAAGTGGGCCCGGGGAGGCCCAAAGAAAGCAGACTCAGTGTGGCGATGGTGTGTCAGCACTTGAGCTTGCAGGACCCCAGGGAGCACCTCGGGTAGGGGGAGCTTTGAAGAAGGGGGCTGCCCTTTCCTTCGTGCGCCCCATCAGCACCATAGCCAGCCCTGTGTGGGTATAGCACTGCCCTTCATCCCACCGGTAACCCATCCTTGGGCCTCTCTCATGAGCTCCAGCTAGAGACCAGGGATGGACTTCAGAAGTCACTTCTGGGAGGCCCCATGCCACCCACCATGTCGATCACTCTGTCTACAGTCCCATGGTCATCCTGCATTCACAGCTCTGGCAGTGTGGGTGGTGGTTTGCACCCCATATGCAGCAGTTCTTGTTCTGGTTCCTGGAACCCCAGTTTCCCAAGTGTTGGCCTATGGCTGGATGGAAATAGTATGGGGCCGTGAGCACTGTTGTCAGAGCCCCATAGGGGCCTGCCCAGCCTTTGTGGCAACATGCATAGCCTACCAAGGATCTTGCTGCAGGGTCCCCCCATCTATCTGCTGGGGCCCAGGCAGGAGTAGGAGGGGACAGAGGGTATTGGGAGCCCCTCCTACCCCTGGTGCCCCTCTCCCTACAGAAGCACAGTGATGACTTTGAGATGACATCCTTCTGGCTGGCCAACACCTGCCGCCTCCTGCATTGCCTGAAGCAGTACAGCGGGGATGAGGTGAGTGACCAGGTGACCAGGTGCCCCCCACCCCCGTCAGGAGCACCCACTGTGTAGAAAACCTCAAGACAGGGCCGTCTGCAGATCCAGGTCCTCCTCCTTGGTTGTCCCCTGGGAAAGACCTCTGGATGGGTGTGCTACCCAGGGTCTGGGAGAGAGAGGCAAGAACGAGCAGAACACAGACACCTGGCCTTGGAGATCCTGGGGCCCCATAGATGCATGAGCATCTCCTCAGGTAGCCCTTGTATCATTGTAGAGAAGCCTTTCATCCCATCCCAAGTCTTCTGCCCTTTCCTGTGTCTCACTCCGACACCCAGCCCCCTAGCTGCCCTAGGTACCAATTCCTGGGACTGGATCCAGATCTTGCTTTGTCTATTTGCCTCTGGGCTGTGCCTCTGCTCAGAGTTCAAACCAGAGCTCACCTGGATCAACTGCTTGGATGGTGAAGGCAGGGTATGAGTCCCAGAAAAGGAAGAGTCTGTCATTTCCTCTCAGTCCCCTCAATGGCACAGCCCTCTGTGGGCCCTCAAGATTTGATCATGGAGCTGCCCCAGGGTATCCCTGAGTGCAGCCCTCTATCTGTGCTGTAGCAGGAACTTGAGTTGTAAGTCATCCTTAAGTACACAGAGGAATTTGTGCCTCTTGATTAGAATCAGGCATGAGATTGGAGCCTCAGTGGGCCGTGGTATTCGAGTGTGGATGGTTCCATGTATATGCTATGATATCAACTTTCATCTGCACCCCTGCTCTTCCTGCTCAATAGTACGGACTAGGTTGGACACTGTTGGAGATGGTCGCCCTTGGAAGGAACATCAGGCTCTCTTGATACTTGTTTTTTTGGACCATGAGCCAGAGAGACAGGCCACACAAACCCTGCCACAAGAGCAGTGTCTTAATTTCATCCTGTGAGGACAGGAAACCCTGGCATCACTTCAGCCCACCTGTGAATCCTGAGTCAGGGCTAGGCCTCCTGTGGCATTCCTCATGAAAATCCCGAGAAGCTCGTGCAACTTGGTCCTCAGCCCTGCCCCGTCCTGACTGTTGGATCTCACTATCCCCATCATCAGAGCACAACCTGTGGCTCACTCTTTCCCTAGACATGCTCCTAGTCTTAATCAAATCAAAACAAACAAACAAACAAAAACAAAAAACAAAACAACACAAAAAAACTTTCTTCTCCAACCAGCTTGAAACCAATTTCTGTTAAGGTCAAGGTCAGAGAAATGGGGTAAGAGAGTACAGCAGGAAAGGCAGGCAGTGACATTTGAGCACTTGTGAGGTGAAGGGCCATCTCAGTGTCCAGCCTTAGTCACTGCCTTGCAGGTGATGACCCTGGTTTATTGAATGGTGGGTTGTGTGTTTCACAATCCCCAGAGAGGGAGAGGATTTCCATCCCTCTGTCTGGGTAGGACAAGAGACGCAGGCCCGACAGCAACTCTGATACAGGAAATATTCCACACACAGTTGGGAAGGTATAGCACGCCAGAAAACTAAGCGCAAGCTGTTCACCTACGAGCCAGTTACTCTACCATATGAAACCGCCAGCTAAGATGTCAGACTTTCCTCCAGGCTGTCTGAGTGGCCTTTATTGGAATAAGCAAAGCCCACCCCCCAAGGGAAGGGGAAAAGGCCACATGAGGAGGGAATGGGGAACCATCATTTTAACAAGAAAACCTAAGGAACCAATTGAGAGATATATAATTAGAAGTCAATATGAGGATGAATCCAAAGGCCTCTACCAACACTGGTTCAATTCCAGCACCTCATAAGGTCCTCCAACCACCACCAGGAGTGAACACAAACCTCAGCCAGGTGTGGCTCAAATCTTCCTACACTCCCAAACAGATTCAGAAAAACATTTTGTGACAGACAGACACTTTTGGAAAGGTCCCACATGAACCCATCTTTCCCTCCCTCTCTCCCTTCCTTCTTTCTTCCTCCCTTCCGAACCAAGAGATTAAAAAGTTATTCATGATTAGGTTTAGGCATAAATGATTCAACACCAATCCCTTCACTAGTGTCCATTTCCTCCCATTTCTTCCCACCCTGTGTTTGCACTTTTTTTTAAACTTTATTTATTAATTGGTTGGTTGTTGGGCCACACCCAGTAGTGCCCAGGGCTCACTCCTGGCTCTGCAGTCAGAAATCGCCCCTGGCAGGCTGGAGGACCGGATCATATGGGTGCTGGGAATCAAACTGGGGCCCTCCCGGGTCAACTACATCCAAGGCAAATGCCCCACCATTGTACTATCTCTCCTACCCGAGTTTGCACTTTCTTATACATGTTTTTGCACTGTGGTTTCCAGTGCCTTGCTGTCAAGGCTTCATAAGTAACACTTTTCTACCTTTCACACCTCTTCCTCCTTCCAGTTGAGTGGTTCCCTCCACCACAGACTTTTCTCCTTTCTTGTCCTATTCCCTAGCCCCACAAGAGGCATGTTTTCTTTTTCTTTTTTTTTTTTTTTTGGGCCACACCCGGTAACGCTCATGGGTTACTCCTGGCTATGTGCTCAGAAGTTGCTCCTGGCTTGGGGGACCATATGGGACACCGGGGGATCGAACCGCGGTCCATCCAAGTCTAGCGCAGGCAAGGCAGGCACCTTACCCTTAGCGCCACCGCCCGGCCCCAAGAGGCATGTTTTCTACTGAAGACCAGTTCTCATGTTGTTTCCATTGTCTTTGGGAATTCATTATTCCACCATTATGCTTCTTAATATCCTGCATATGAAAGAGATTATTCTGTCAGTATCTTTTCTTCTGATTAACTTCTCTAGGTATGATACTCTCCAGGTGCCTCCATGTAGCAGCAAATTGTATGACTTTATCTTTTCTTATGGCCAAGTAACATTCCATTGTGTCTATGAACCACAGTTTCTTTGTCCACTCATCTGTTCTTGGGTACTTGGGTTGTTTCCAAATTCTGGATATTGTAAATAGTGCTGAAAGAAACTTAGATGTGCAGATGTCTTTTCTATATTTTGTTTTTGGGACCTTGAGGTATATTTCAAGAAACAACGAGGCCATTTTGACAGTGCCTAAAACTGTCACCCCAGTACAGCCCAAAGCTCAGGAACACTCCTTCTCTGTCTCCTCACAGGGCTTCATGACTCAGAACACAGCCAAGCAGAACGAGCACTGCCTCAAGAACTTTGATCTCACCGAGTACCGCCAAGTGCTGAGCGACCTGTCCATTCAGATCTACCAGCAGCTCATCAAGATCGCAGAGGGTGTGCTGCAGCCCATGATCGGTGAGGCCCAGCCTGTGTGTGGCAGCCCTGGCAGAGCTAGACATGCCCCAATGAAAAGAAGTGGCCTGCCTTGGGAAGAGGGCCTCTTATGCCTAGAGGCAAGGTGCAGGCTGCTCTACAGATGTAGCTTCTTTACCTGTCTCTATAGATCACCACATTCTTTGTCTTTTATCCCCCCTCCAACACTGCTTTTCACGGGTTCTTAGGGTACAAGTGCATGCAATTGGGAAAGACAGATGTCCTTGCCTGTGTTCACTGATAGAGAAGCCTGTGTGACTTTCAGTGAACCCACAAGTTGTGTGTGTGTGTCAATGAACCCACAAGCTGTGTGTGTGTGTGTGTGTGTGTGTGTGTGTGTGTGTGTGTGTGTGTGTGTGTGAATGAACCCACAAGCTCTGTGTGTGTGTTTTGGGCCTGGTGAGACTCGGGACCATAAGGTGTGCCGAAGATCGAACATGTGTGTGTGTGTGTGTGTGTGTGTGATTAGGGCCTGGTGGCACTTGGAACCATATGGTGTGCCAGAGATCAAATGTGTGTGTGTGTGTGTGTGATTTGGGCCTGGTGGCACTCAGGACTATATGGTCTGGTTGCACTTGGCATCATATGGTGTGCTGGAGATCAAACGTGTGTGTGTGTGTGTGTGTGTGTGTGTGTGTGTGTGTGTGTGTGTGTGTGTGTGTGTGTGTGTGTGTGGTTTGGACCATATGGGGTACCAAGGATTGAGCCTGGGTCATCCACTGCAAGACATAGTGTCTTCCTGCTGTTCTCTCTCTCCAGCCCTCTCCCTGTTGTAAAGCAGTGAAAATAGGAAGTTAACTGTGGTGGTTCAGGTTCCATTAGGAGGCATCCAAATAGGACACAGCCATTGGTGGCATCCACAAGTATACCCTGTGCAGAAGTTTGGTTCCAGAACCTTCCTGTCTGAGGGTCTTAAGAGGCAACCCATCACGTCTCCCCATGGCTTGGGGAGCAATGGGCAGTGCCATATTTTAGAATCATGTAGGAACACAGAGCCCTAGCTCCCTGACATGTTTTTCTGGCCTTCTGCTTCCTTTAGCACAGTTGGACACTCTTTGGGATGGCTGTACACCAGCACACGTAGGACTGGGGGCCAGATGGTGGGTGAAACACCCACACCCAGGGCTGTCAATCCAGCTGCTGGCTCATGGAGAAGAGAGAGCTCTTTGCATACTTGTGGGGTGAATGGTCATCTCGGTGTCCAGGCCTTAGTCACTGCCAAGGCCAGGATGAATCCCCCCAAGTCACACAGTTCTCAAACCTTAGACTGAAATCTCAATACAGTAGCTAGAACAGACTTACACCCCTGGAGTGTCACCTCACCCACACTTCCAAGTGGAAATTCAATGCACTGATGCCTTGTACAGTTCTGGAAATGAGCAGGTTAGAAATTCCACGCCAGCAGAGTACAGCGACTAAGGAACTTGCCTAGCACACAGCTCACCCACTCTAAGTCCTGGCATCCCAGACACTGCTAGGAATGATTCTTTTTTGTTTTGTTTTGTTTTTGTTTTTTTGGGGTCATGCCTGGCAACGCTCAGAGGTTACTCCTGGCTATGCACTCAGAAATTGCTCCTGGCTTGGGGGACCATATGGGATGCCAGGGCATTGAACCACAGTCCATCCTAGGCTAACACTGGCTTACTGCTCCATGCCACTGCTCCAGGCCCTGGAATGATTCTTGAGTGCACAGACAGGAATAACCCCTGAGTTTTGCCAGGTGTGCACTCCCCTCCTCCCCCCCAAATTCCATGTCAGGTTCTGGAGATTGTACTGTGGGCAGGGCATTTGCCTTGATTGTGGCTGACCTTTGGTTCAATCTTGGCAGTCCATTTGGGCCCCTGTATCCTGACTCCTGATCAGTCAAGCATAAGCCCTGAGTACCACTGGGTCTTATTGAAAAAATAAAAAAAAAACTGGGGGGAAAAAATTCCAGGTCAAATACTGTTAGATCCCGAGCATGTCATCCCACACCCCTGGACCGTGTGAGGTCTGAGACAGGTCCAGTGAAGGTGACAGTGTTTCCTCCATGTTGCTTCTTCCTCAGTGTCAGCCATGCTGGAGAATGAGAGTATCCAGGGCCTGTCAGGGGTGAAGCCCACGGGCTACCGCAATCGCAGCTCCAGCATGGTAGACGGCGAGAACACGTACTGCTTGGAGGCCGTGGTACGGCAACTGAACACCTTCCATATGGTCATGGGTGACCAGGGCCTCGATCCTGAGATTGTCCTGCAGGTGTTTAAGCAGCTCTTCTACATGATCAATGCCGTAACCCTCAACAACCTCCTGCTCCGGAAGGATGTGTGCTCCTGGAGCACAGGCATGCAGCTCAGGTAAGGGCCACTTGGGCAAGTGGCTCAAAAGGAGTCCCAGGCTCACCAGCCAGAGCTGGAACTCCCGGTATTGTCTTGCGATGGTCAAACCATGACCAAACCTGTCACTGGGCATGACTCAAATCCAAACTCTTTTGCTTTGCGGGTGAAGGTCTTCAGATTCAGCACTTAGAGAGGTTTTTGTATACTCTAAAGACTTGAAGGGTTGTTTTTTTTTTTCTTTTTTCTTTTGGCCTCCCAATCAATGCTTAGGAGGTCCGAGGTCCTTCATCCCCTGCTGATTCTCAGCTAAAATGAGCCACTGGTTCAAATCAAGAGGCCGAGGGTGTGGTGCTGTAAGTATTCAGGCATTGCCAGTGGGTCTTAAGGACCTCTGTGGTGCACCTGGCAATGCTCAGGCCTTGTGGTGCCCAGAATTGAACCCAGGTCAGATGCATGCAAGGGAGGTGCCCTCCCAACCCCTACCTGAGGACTGGACTTACATGGATTAGTCAGAGGAGGAGGAGGGAAGGTATGCTTCTTATCTCGGTTCTCTCACTTGGATACCTCTTGGTACCTAGATACTTGAGGCCTCCTTTTGGCCCTTTCTGGCTCTGGCCCACATGAGACCAGTAAGGTGAGGAGGAAGTTCTGGGTGCCTCACAGATGCAGAACAAGCCTCCAGAGGGCTCATCCCAGGGGATTCACCCTTCACTTTGGCTCAAATCTCAGGTACAACATAAGTCAGCTGGAGGAGTGGCTTCGGGGAAGGAACCTTCAGCAGAGCGGGGCAGCCCAGACCATGGAGCCCCTCATTCAGGCAGCCCAGCTTCTGCAGCTGAAGAAGAAGACCCCTGAGGATGCTGAGGCCATTTGCTCCCTGTGCACGGCCCTCAGCACCCAGCAGGTAGGCCCATCCCTGCCCATGGTTGTTTCTCCAGTGTTACCTGCTCTGCCTCTAGTCACTCCCAGTGGGTTTCAGCCTGCAGGACATTTCTGGTGGGCCACCAGTCACTTGGTTCTGTGTCAAGTGACACAGATGCCACTGTAACTGCATCCTGGCAGGTCTCGGCCCTCTCTACTCACTTAGAAAGTCATATCTGGGTCCAGAGCAATAGCACAGTGGGTAAGGCATTTACCTTGCACACAGATGATCAGATTCAAACCTTGGCTCCCCATATGTGTCTTGAGCCTCACAAGTAGCAATTCCTGAATGCAAAGCCAGGCGTAACCCCTAAGAATTACCAGGTATAGTCCAAAAAACTTTAAGCAGAAAAAGGGAAAGAAAAACCACACACCCCGACTTACCACTCCCAATATCAAGTTCAGCTGAAAAATGTTTTTAATGTTTAGAATGAATTCAGGAATGTTTAAGCCTGGAAATTTAAATATCTTCAGAAATTGGCAGCATCAATTGAGTAATTTCTTTGCAACTCTAATTTCTTTGTGGTTGTGTTTTCACTTAAAACCCAGGGGTCTTATTTTAAAATGTGAGATGCCAGAGGTCTTTAAATGTATCTTCTCTTCTCCCCAGATTCCATTTCTACCCAGTTGTGGTGACATTATCCAACTGTAGAAACCATGTCTCCACCCAGTAGTCCTGCCTTTCGTGAGGACGCTAGTCAAAGTGGACTCCGACTGAGCCCAGGTCCCTGCAAACTGCCCTTTGATCTCCTCATTAACCACTCTGTGGAACTGAAAACTTCCAAACCTTTTTCCCCCTTAAAATAACTACATTTTGGTTTCATAGATTTTCTTCTAGAATGCAATTGGTATTTGGGTAGGCTACTTCCTGCTACCAAATTTTAGGGCAAAACGTTTCTCTGGCGAATGCTTTTAGGGTGTGGTGTGAACAAGAATAGTGTTATTTGTTGTCAGGTGAGGTTCCCTAAAATTCCATGGAGAAATCTCTCCTTTGCTCAGACTAAAGAAGCAGATATTACCAGATAGTTACTGGTAAACCTTCCTTTCAGGCCGCAGGGGACATGACAGGCAGGGGACAGGACACCTGTCCCATCGCATAACCCTATAAGCAAAAATGTTGACTTGGCTACACCTTCATTTTCACTCTAACAGATTGTCAAGATTTTAAACCTTTATACACCTCTGAATGAATTTGAAGAAAGGGTAACAGTGGCCTTTATACGAACAATCCAGGTAAGTTTGAAAATATTAATCAAGTTAAGAAAGGAAATGGAGGGTTTAGACTTTAATCTTGTTCTTTATTCATAAAATGCTAGTTATGTGATCTACACCATCCTATATACAGAATCCTAAATTTTTACATCTGCCTTTCAGATGTTTGATTTTATAACTTTATTATGACACTACTTTAGTTATCATTCACATTGACTGTAGGTTTTTGAAAGTGATGATGGGCAGGCACATAGGTAACCAATGGATACACTTGTTTGGTGAATCTTCAATTTCATTACCTTTTCTGGACAAACATACATGGATTCAGTATGGACATTCCTTTGGCTCACATATCTTCATGGAGCCTGGTATCTAGGCGCATATGGAGTGCCATTTCTTTCATGACAAACTTCCAGATCTCTCTCTCTTTTATTTTATTTATTTATTTATTTATTTATTTATTTATTTATTTATTTTGGCTTTAGGGCCATACCCAGTGACGTTCTGGCTATGTGCTCAGAAATCTCTCCTGGCTAGGGGGGCCATATGGGACGATGGGATTGAACCAGGTCCGTCCTGGATTGGCTGCGTGCAAGGCAGACACCCTACAGCTATGCTATTGCTTCGACCCCACTTCCGGATCTCTTTGAGTGCCTGAGGCACACGTTTCTTAAAACTCACTCTGTGTACACATACTCTGTATGTATATATACTCTGTGTATGCTTGTGGATGTTGATAGTGTACTCTCAGGTCACTACCTCGCTGATGGTCAAGTAGCCTTTCTCACTGCCCTTGCAGGAGCCATCCTGCCGGGCCTAGGAAGGAAAAAAAAGAGCCTCTCAGATATTTTTGACAACTTTTTTATTTCATGAGACACTGGCATGTTGTTGACCTCGATGGTGCCAAGTGGAATTGACAAAGGAGACAGTGTCAGCCCTGCCCAGTAAAAGAAATGAGACCCTTTTGAAAAGGCTGTCTGAGGGGCTAGAGGGATACTAAAGCAGGAAGGCATCTGCCTGGCATATGGCTAACCCGGGTTCCATCCCAGGTACCTCTTCTGGTCCGCCAAGCCCTGTCAGGTGTGGCCCCAAAAGCAAAAGAAAAAAAAGACCTATTAGGTAAATCATTAGAGCAAGTTTGACTTCCTGACCTTGCACTTCTGGAATGCTGTGTGTGTGGCACACCAAGGGGAGATATCAGATTTTGTCACATGCTTTAATAACCATTATAGCCCATGGAGTGGGCTTGTTTCCTCTAGGCTGAAAAGAAATAGGGGGAGTCTGGGCTCTGCAGGAAAGGGATAGGCTGTCCGAGTTGCTGATGGAAGAATCCGAAGAAACAGGAGGCCTTGCCAGATTCCTGGGTCTCAAAGAACTGAGCTGGCAGCATCCATGGAAATGGAGACTGGAGGCCAAAGGTCACTGGGAGGGCCACATATGCAGTGGGCTGCGCTCCCTGCTAGAAGGGCACCTCAACTGCTAGGAGAGCAGGGCAGAGATCACTTGAGAAAAGCCCATGTGAGCTCTGAGCAACCCGGCCCAGCAGAGTGCGGGTCGTGCATGCAGGCCAAAGTGCAGGCCGGGAGAGTTCCTCCCTGCAGTCTGAAGACCAGACTCAGAGTGCTGGGCAAAGCCTGAATCCAGACTATAGGTCAGAGAAGGCGCCTGCCAAATCAGACTAGGGGAGGGCACAGAGTCCATCCCAAGCCTGGCAATCTGTCCTGAACCACCTTGTGTACTCTGGCCAGCTCTAATTTATTTTTGCTTTTTTAGGGCCACAATCAGAGGTGTTCAGAGATTACTCCTGGCTCTGACTCAGGAATTACTCCTAGCAGTGTTCAGGGTCCAGAAGGGATGCAGGGGTTCGAACCCAGATCAATCATGTGCAAGACAAAGACCCAACCTGTTGTACTGTGACTCCAGCCCCATCCTGTGCTCTGAACTTTATATATGTGCTGTTTGTTGCTGGGAAGAGCATAGTGCTAGGGCACTTACCTTGCAGACAACCCAGGGTCAATCCTCAATTCCATATAACATCCCTTGAGTCCCTCTAGGAGTGAACTTTGAACACAGCCAGGTTTGGCTCTAAAACCACGTACAAAAAAATAACAATTTAACAAATAGAGGTCTGATTTAATGTTCTTTTTTTTAATCCCATTTTCTGTTGTAGGTTTTTTGGGGGGTGGAGGGGTGGAGATGGGGAAACACACCTGGCAGTCTCAGAACTGTTCCTGGCTCTTTGTCAGGAATGACCTTTAGCAGTGCCCAGAGGACCTTATGTGCTACTGGGGATTTAAACCAGGCTCATTGCTTGCAAGGCAAGTCCCACCCTCCTGTACATTCTCACCAGTTCCTGTCCCGTTTTTCTGTTCTCTAAATCCTTTCAATATTAGAGTCTACAGATACATCTGCTGTAGAGAAATCAACAGACCTCTGTAATGCTAGAAACGTGATTTTTAAACACCTCCCACTATTCAACACTGGGTGTCTGTTTTCACATGCTGTCATGTGATGGGTTTGTAATGACACAGTGACCTCAGAGCAGGAAGCATCTATTTTCACATTTCATATGACCAGTCCGCAGTGGCAGACACAGTGACCTCAGAGCTACCCCTAGGCTATATGACTTTACTCTCCCGTATGTGGAAATTGAGGCATTCTGGCTGCTCTAGGGGCTTACTATCTTACAGCACCTCCCCACCTTATCTGTTCCTGAGTAGAGCTAACAACATCATGTGACTTCATTAGCACAAAACCTAGCACCTGCCTAACATTAGTGTTAAAGCATGGGTGGGAGGGCCCAGAGAAATAGCACAGGGGTCTGGGCACTTGACTCCCCCTGTATCTGATCTCTTGAATATCACTAAGGATCACACTTCTGAACACAGAATAGAAATTGGCCTGAACACTGCCAGGTAGGTCCAAACTCTCACCCCAATCCTCCAAAAAAGAAATCCTTGCTTGCAACATGCCAACTCACTCTGGTGCATTTGCCGGGAGGGCCCTTCCCTGGTGCCTTATTTCACAGGATCCTCTCACTCCTCCAGGCGCAGCTACAAGAGCGGAATGACCCTCAGCAGTTACTGCTAGACTTCAAGCATATGTTTCCTGTTTTGTTTCCCTTCAATCCATCTTCTCTGACCATGGACTCCATCCACATCCCGGCCAGCCTCAATCTGGAGTTCCTCAGTGAGGTGTGAATGCATCTACTTTGGGTTCAAGTCCCAGTGAGGGCAAAGAAGGAGCCCGGGACAGTGCTAGCCATCAGACAGAGCCCTGATGAGGTCGGAACTCTACAAAAGATACCTAGTTTTTGTCTCTCGTACTCAGAATAAAAGCACGTGAACTATGGAAGATATTCTTGAGGGACTACAGTCTAAACACACCATCATCTGCAGCACGTCCAAGGCACCAGTCCAGAAAGTGGAAACCGACTATGTCTGATCTTTGCAGAGAACTTGAAAGTGTCCTGGGTAAAATACTTAAATTATGTCAGTCACATAAATTGCCTTCAGAGATCTTTTAACAAATAATGGTACTAATAACCATGAGACTGTCATATAAAAAGTTACACCCCTCGGAGTCAAAAAAAAATTAGCATGGACGAGTTCATGAGAAAAGATATTTTAAAAACAAAAGTACATTGCCTACTGATGCAGAGACAACTGGATTAGCTTCTAGGCCAAACTTTTGGGGGTGAAAGAGCACATCCAAGCAGTACTTGGGTGACCATGAGGTGCCAGGGAGGTGCCAGGGATCAAATCTGGGGCTTTCTCATGCACACCAGCCCACTGAGCTCTCTCCCTGGCCCAAACATTGGCTTCTGAAGGAGAAGGTGAAGATAAAGTCCCTCTTGTGCTCTGACCCTTTTGAACCACTGGATTTATGGGAGGTGTCTGCTGAAAACATGCCACTTGTCTAAAAGGCAAGCAAGGTGGCGAGATGGCCTTTGATTCCAGTGTTGTCTCTGCACTCTTAGAGCCACCAAAACCCCCAACAAAATCTATCCAAGCTCAGTGTCAGAGAGCAAAAATTCTAGTTTTACAATTAAAAAACCCAAGGGTAATTGCATAAGCCCTTATGCCCTTAATGCCATTAAACCTTTGATCAAAATAATTCATCTGCAACAGTAAATGTAAGTATATTGAAGTCTAGAGGATAAAGGAAGACAAATGGTTTTGAGAAAAAATGATTTGAAATTCTACTTAAAAAGTTCAGGGAATATTATTAAAGGTTTTTGAGGCTTTTTGTTGTTTTGTACCTCTGTGCTTTTTAAAAAACAAAGTACCAACTTACCCTTTTTAGCTTATTTTCAGTATTTTTTATTTTAACACATAGAAATCATAAATATGTCTGTGAAATAAGGATTGAAAGTATTTGATTACAACAGGTTTTATATTTTTCTGCTTTTAATTAAAAAAACATCATTTTAGCCTCTTCAAAAGTAGGCATTCCATAGAAAGCCTGACAGTCTTTACTTTTTTTCCTTCTGGAAGAGAACAGTTCCTTTAAGGACATGTTTGTCAACCATGGAAAAGCAACTTGTGTATGACACAGATTTTTCTACAGATCTCCCTGGAACATTCACTCCTACCGTTACCAGCAACTGTGCTACAAAGGTTCATGGAAACATAGCGAGGCCCTGTGCTTGAATCCTTACAGCCTAGCCCCACAGGCAGCACTAAACAAAGCTGCTGGGCGAAGACTGCAGACCACTATGTCCAAATTAGTGTTGCCTTCATCACCCCCTCTTACTCCCTGTAATAAGCCTTGGCCCACAGCAATCTGCTTTGTCCTATTGCAGTTACTGATGTCATCTGACACCCACTGTTGGGAAGGCCAGCAGGAACACCTTCCTGTTGGATCTGTGACTACCTCTTCTTAAAGTTTTTTTTATCAAGTATGATTTGCTGGGCCGGAGAGATAGCATGGAGGTAAAGGCATTTGCCTTGCATGCAGAAGGTCGGTGGTTTGAATCCCGGTATCCCATATGGTCCCCTGAGCCTGCCAGGAGCGATTTCTGAGCATAGAGCCAGGAGCACTGCCGGGTGTAACCCAAAAACTAAAAAGGATTTGCTTCTTGCTGCACTTTAAAACGTGATTTTATATGAGGATGATTTAATCCTTAAGGTTATGATTGGAGTGTTCATGGGTCCGGGAAGCAGGGACTCCAGAAATGCCATGAATCTCCTTCTTGACCCTCTTACATTTCTTATCTCCATCATCTTTGTTCACCAGCTCCCCATCATCCAGGCTAATCACTCAGTTCCAAGGACTCAATGAATAAAACTTGGTGGTTAGATTCAAAGGGTTTGGAGGAAAAATAAATGACAGCAGGTAGGGCATTTGCCTTGTGTGTGGCTGATCTGGGTTTGATCCACAGAATCCCATATGGTCTCCTGAGCCACCAAGAATAATCCCTGAATGCAGAACTAGGAGTAAGTCCTGAGCACCACGGGGTATGGCCCACAAACCCATTCCTTTCCTTAGAAATTAAAGGGAGGGACTTTAAGAAGTCTTTAATTGGGGCTGGAGTGCTAACACAGCAACTAGGGTGTTTGCCTTGCACTTGGCCAACCTGAGTTTGATTCCTGGCATCCCATATGATCCCCCAAGCTTGCCAGGAGTAACCCTTAATCATAGCCAGGAGTGACCAAAAACAAGAAGTCTTTACTTTTCCTAAGAAATGCAAAGTCTTGGGCCCGGAGAGATAGCACAGCGGTGTTTGCCTTGCAAGCAGCCGATCCAGAACCTAAGGTGATTAGTTCGAATCCCGGTGTCCCATATGGTCCCCCGTGCCTGCCAGGAGCTATTTCTGAGCAGACAGCCAGGAGTAACCCCTGAGCACCGCCGGGTGTGGCCCAAAAACCAAAAAAAAAAAAAAAAAAAAAGAAATGCAAAGTCTTGTTTTCTTCTGAAAGATAAAGCTCCATCAGTAGGACTATTTTACTTACATATTCTTTTTGTTTTGTTTTGTTTTGTTGGTTTTTGGGTCATGGCAGGCTCGGGGGACCATATGGGATGCTGGGATTCGAACCACTGTCCTTCTGCCTTACTGCTGTGCTATCTCTCCGGCCCCACATATTCTTTTTTAAAAAACATTAGGCCACACATAATTACAAAATATGGTAACCACTGCTTTATGTTTAGATCTCTGTTAACAATTGGAAATTCAAAGAACCATTTTTAGAATAATCTCTCTTGTTAGCATTTAAAAATATCATTTCAAGTCAGACATTTTCCACCTTCATGTAATCTATAATGACTTAAGTAACATAGGTCTGAACTCTGACTTGGGTCTTTTCTTTCTTATTATTTAAAATTTAGCTGTTACTTCCTCACCCTGTGCCTTTAGCAGTTACCAAGACTGACTAATTAATTCTCTAAAATAAGTGTTGTGGGAAGAATTTTGATGTTCGACCCAACATCAAGTGGAGTTTGGATCTGTCCTTTGATACAGGAGACAATCCCTTGCAGGGGTTTCAAACTCAATTTACCTGGGGGCCGCAGGAGGCAAAGTCTGGGTGATCCTTGAGTGCAAAGTCAGTAGTAAGCCTTGAACATTGAGGGGTGTGTGTGTGTGTGTGTGTGTGTGTGTGTGTGTGTGTGTGTGTGTGTGTGTGACCCAAACAACTAAAACAAAACAAAACAAAAAAAGATTCGTCTAGGGCAGGGCCACAAAATGTTGTATGGAGGCCACAGGCCGAGAGTTTAAGACCCCTGCAAGCCTTGCTGATTCACAATGTGTGGGCCAGCCCACTTGTTTGAACTCTCACACAGGAGATGGTCACGCATGTGTGTCTTCTCTATCACTTCACTATGCCATCCAGGCCAGTGGCGGATCCCAGTGCCATCTCAACTGCTCAGCATTTTAGAACCTGGACACATGCCTGGCAAGTTAGCAAGGCCCAGGAAAAACAGGTTGCTTTTCTCCTTGTTATAAAGCATGTCAGTGGGTTTTTCTTCCCTTATAGCCCTATGCCAAATTTTTAAGACTTCTGTGAAAATGAAAGACGAAACCAGGAGCTTGGAAAAATCTAAGGGGAAAAATGACCACTACTACCATCAGCTCATCAGATATTTACTTAAGAGTCTTGACGCATTGAGCTCATAGGAAAAATAAGTTAGGATTCATTTCTCTGGCACTGTTCGATTTCTGAATTTGCTCCTGCAGTAAGTATCACAGATGTCATCCTGGAAGGCCAGCATGTGTGGCAGGGTAGGACCTGTAAATTTTTTCTCACAGGTAGTTTCCCAAATTCATTTGTTGCATGAGCCAAATAGCCATAATTCGATATTCGTACACACTGGTGTTATAGAGAGCTGGGAATATTAAAAAATTTAATGTGAGGGACCAGAGAGATAGAGTGTTTGCCTTGCATTCAGAAGGACAGTGGTTCGAATCCCAGCAACCCATATGGTACTCCAAGCCTGCCAGGAGTGATTTCTGAGCGTAGAGCCAGGAGTAACCCCTGAGTGCTGCCGGGTGTGACCCAAGAACAAAAACAAACAAAATTTTAAGATGAATGCCTAATAAGGGACTTTTTTCTTCTCATTAAATGTCACTAGGGGGCCAGAGTGATAGACTAGCTTGCTTTGCAATTAGCTGGCCTGGGTTCAATCCCTTGTCCCCTAAGCACCACCAAACACTATAAGGAATGATTCCTAAGTCCAGAGTCAGGAGTAACCCTGAGTATCACCAGCTGAGCCCCCTAAAAAAAGTTACTACATACTCAATACTGTTTTTCCTAAAAAAAAAGTTGAATCGTAATAAAGATCAATAAAATGAGTTTTAGCTGCTTTTTAAAAATGTATATTGTATTACAACAATCCAGATCTGGATGTAATATTGTGCCACCAACTGATGTTTCGATTTATTGCCTGAGTGGATTCACATCATTATATAAGAGTGAATCTAACAAGTGTAGGAGAAATATTAGTGGTAAAGATATTTTTTCATTTTGAACAAATATAGAAACTACCTTTGTTTATAGAAAAATGTTTGTAATAGTCACAATAATACTACTCAGCTATGGATTAAAAATTTGTGTAAATACTTTGGAATAAACAGATGTGCCAAATCTAAATGAAATTTAAAACTCTGCAGCTGCATATTAACTAAAAATTTTATCTTTTAACATTTTCTTCAGAAACTTCATTTTAGAATCTATATTCACAAGTAGGCAAGTAGAGGCTCGGAAACACTCTGTCTGGAATGACAAGACTCACTGAGCATATATTTTGACTTTGGGGTCACATTTGGTAGTTCTCAGGAGCTGTTTCCAGCTTGATGCTTTGGAATAGTTCCTGGCAGTGCTCAGAGGACCGTGCAGTGTTCATGGATCAAACCTAAGTCCCCTGCCTGCAAATCCTGAACCCCAGACTGTTGGGCCAACTATGTGGCCCCTGTGCAATTATTTTTATTTTTGTTTTGGGTTATATACAAGCAGTAAAGCTCAGGCTACTCCTTGCCAAGTACATGGGGATTTCTCCAGAAGTTCTTGGAGTCCTGTGAGGCCAAGGACTAAGTCCAGCTCTCCTAATTACCTGAGTTAGCTCTCGAGCTCCTGAGCAGTAAATTTAAAGCTAGAAATGTCAAATAAGACAATCAGGTGTAGGAAAAGACTAGCAGATCAATCACATGGAATAGAAAACCCAGAGACATACTCAATCATATTTTATTTTTATAAATGGTAAAGATGACATGAAAACTTGGGGAGGATATATTTCCAATATCTACTGAAATTTATAAAACATGGAAAATATGAATGAAAACAAAAAATAAACCATTTCATGGATATCATACCACAAAATTTGTCAATGCCTCCAAGTTGGCCTGTAGATTACGAATACAATTTCACATTTTTGGTGAAGATGTCCAAAATGTATAGAGCAGAGTAAAATCCTGAAAGTTAAAAAAAAAAAACCCTACTTGAGAAAAAAAGGCCAGAGAGATAGTATAGAAATTAAGGTAAATTTTTTGCACATAGCTGCTTGGGATTTGAGCCCGGCACTGTATATGATTCCCAGAGAACCATATGAAATGATCCTTGAACACTTCCAGATAGGGTTGAAGAACAAAAAGTATTTCTTTAGTAGGTATTAAAATGGAGTATTAAATTCTAAGATGTGTAGAATTAACAGAGGGAAAAATTGTCCAATTCTGAGGCTAGAATCTGAGTATCTGTGGACACTATAATTGATACTTTAGTTGACTACTAAAGTTACACACACTCCAAACCATCTAGAAACTGTGTTTGGTTTGGAGGCCACAGCCAGTGGTACTCAGGGATCACTCCTGGCAGGGCTTGGGGGACCATATACGGTGCCAGGGGATGAACCCAAGTTGGCCATATGCTAAGCAAGTACCTGCTGTACTTCACCCCAGCCTTTCATTTGGAAACTTTATAAAAGTCACAAAACTAAACAATAAGACATCAGATGATGCCTTTAGACACCCGTCACTACTGAAAATTTCACGAGACCAAACAACATTCACTATATATTGGCCAAAGGTAAGCTACTTCTCAAACCAAACTTGAATGATCTATGAATGGACTTATCCTCTTCCTGTGTGGCTGATTGAAAAAGAACCTCCCTCTTCTATGGAGAGCCCTGGGCTTGCTTAAGGGCTTTTATAGGAAAATTAGTTCTGCAAAGAGCCTTGTCATTCAAGAGACCCCTGTTTAGCAGCAGTTGAGAAGGAAACAAATGCCAGATATTTGGAATCTGGTCTGACACCAAGTGCCAGGACTGGCGCTCTCAGTTAATGGTTGTTTTCAGCACAACTGGACAAAATGCCAACGCCAGACAAGATCATTCTGTGAGTAAGTGAGGTGACATGAGACCACAGTTCTGTGAACACATAAACAGCCTTGTATGCACTACCAGTACCAACCCACTCTCCTGGCTAAGGAATGACTGAGCTCCTTCTGCAGTGAAGGCTTCAGCTAGACTTTCTGCATTGCACTGCGTGAGTGTTGCAGATTTTATCCCTTTTCTTGCAAAAGTGGGGGTACATTATGTGAATCTTTAAAATGGTACTAGTATTACTTAAAATTATTTGTTGAAATATGGTAGTTAGCACTTGCAGACAGGGTTATAAAAATATCACTCAAGCTCCTCTTCCACCTCCTCCCTCCTTTTCTCTCCATCCTCCACCTCTACCTCCTCTTCCTCTTCTTCCTCCTTTTCTGAGCCTCCTTTGCTTCCTCCTCCTTTCTTTTCCTCCTTCTTTCACCCATTACTTGTCCACGTGACCTCTCCCATACCTGGCAGCAAACACCTGGAGAGCTTCCAGAGCCTCCCTAAGCTAGCTCTTGCTCCCTGGGTCACTGTGGTTCTGACTTCTATAGGCTTTAGCCCCGCCCCACGTCGTCATGCCCGCCCAATGCCCTATAACCCACCCCCATCATCTCAGCTCCGCCCTTAGAGCTGTGCTAGTACTTAAAGAGGAAAACAAAAAAACAAGCACTTGCCCCTCTTGTGGACAGTACCCAAGAGTGAATCAATATTGGAACCCTCCCTGAATGACAAAGTACACCCAGCTCCTAACACCCTTACAGCAAGTGTCCCAAGTTCCCTAAGGCGGGGCCCTTGATGGGAGAACTTTCCGCAACCAACTTCACCTTGTTCAAATAGGTGTATTTCATGGGGCAGCTAGTTGAATATCACCAGCAAGACAGCATTCCCTTCCACCAATATTAGCATTTCAGAGTAAAGGGAATGAGGCCAATGGTTAAATAATGAATGAAATTCCCACATGGGGTCAAATGAATTCCTGCAAATAACCTTTAACAAGGGAGAGAAGAAAGACACCGAACTATATTGTTCTCCTGTATGTACACTATGTCCGAAAGCTGCTGAAAATAATCCAAGAATTTAGATAAACTTCAAAGCAGGATGTTAAGCAAAACAATCTGAATTCGATTCCTCTATTTACTCTTGGCACATGCTTGTGTTTAAGGATTAAACCATACCCAAGCCAGTAACTGCGTTTTCATTAATGGCACCATTAACAGAGAGTACATAGAATTCTCACCCAGTCTGCAAAGGGTATATTCCAGTGACTCAGGTAAATGCCCCAAACCACAAGATAGTACTGAATCCATCCATGCTGCTTTCCTATGGTCGTTTGTTTTGTTTGGTGGCCATATAAGGTGCTGGGAATTGAACCCATTGGAGGCAAGTGCCCTACCTACTGTATTACCTATCGCTCTGGTCCCATGTTTTATCTATAAGCACAGTAAGAGACTCAATACTAGAAGTTAAAATATGTATGTGGGGGCCTGCGAGGTGGCGCTAGAGGTAAGGTGTCTGCCTTGCAAACGCTAGCCAAGGAAGGACCGCGGTTCGATCCCCGGGCGTCCCATATGGTCCTCTCAAGCCAGGGGCAATTTCTGAGTGCTTAGCCAGGAGTAACTTCTGAGCATCAAATGGGTGTGGCCCAAAAAAACAAAATATATATATGTATATATATATATGCACATACAGTGAACATGACTGTAAGTCTCAAATGTTCTGTGTGCATAGTTTTTTTCCTTTAGTGCCACACCAGCAGTGCTCAGGGCTTACTCCTAGCTCTGCACGCAAGGAGCACTCCTGGCAGGGCACGGGGGACCATATATATGCTGGGAACAAACCCTGGAAGATCTGCGTGGTGCCTGTCTGGACTTCTTAGTCTGGATTCCAATGAAGCCTGCCCCATTACTGAGCACAGCAAAAAGTGATTCCCAGTACGGAACTGAAGTCTCACGTTCTCTAGGAGTTTGGTTAAGGTTTGATTCCCACTGAACTCCGAGACAGGAAAGGCAGTTCCCATTCCCCTGTTCGATTAGTTCAGGGCGAACAGTTCCAAGTTGTAGAGATCCGCAGAAAATAACTCAGTGAAAAGGTACAAGAATGAGCCTAGGAAATCCAGTGCTCAAGCAAGGAATTCAGGCTTTCTGCTCCTAAGATGCAGAGCAGCTCAGTGGAAGAAGACGGAAGAAATGAGCCCCAGCCTTCCTCAGACCCTGGCTTCTATTGACAAGAATCAGGTCCCACCCTAGGGTGAGAACAGAATACCAAGTAAGGAATAATCCAATATACTCTCACCAGGTCACACCCTAGGGTGGGGTACAATTATTGATTAGGGGTAGGATCAGTAACCTAACATCTTCTGCTTCTAAGATGAAGAAGACCTAAGAAATGAGCCCCAGATCCTTAAGGGCTTTTATTGACAAGTATCAGGTCCCACCTTAGGGTGGGAGCAGGATACCTAGGAAGGAATAATCCAATATACTATCACCAGGTCACACCCTAGCGTGGGATATGATAATTGATTAGGGTAGGATCAGTAACCCAACACAGAACCAGGAGTGACCCCTGACCATCACCGTGATGCATGTGGCCTGGAAACAAAAAAAAAAAAAAACCACTCAGAATCAGGGTTGCACCCCCTAGCACGCCCTTAGCTGGGGTCCCCCCCCCCCCCCGGTGCCCCGCCGCCGCCTGCGTGCCCCACGGTCTCAGTCCGTTCTCAGAGCTCCATCAGCGGGTTTCCCGAGAACTCAGATTGCGCAGTGGTCTAGTCATCATCGACCAGGGCTCGCAGACGCGGCGCAGAGGCCTCCCCGCTAGCCCGCCCTCCACCCAGCCCCGTGCCCCTCTCGGCCAGACGCGTCCTAATCCTCTCCGGTCCGCAATGGGGCCGGATCATATAAGGAAAATACCGCGGGCTCACGGAGGGGCTACAGAAGGGGGCCGGGGGTCCCCTGGCCTGTCACACCCGCCCCACCCGCCACCCGATGGGTCCCACATCCCCAACTGGTCCCACCCGCCCGCCTCGAGGCCCAGGCGTCTGCCCTGCCCCACTCTGCGCAGGCGCACATTCCAGCGAACGCTTTAGCCAATCAGCGCATGTTCCGGCGGGAGCTTATCCAATCAACGCACGCCCAGAGCGGTCGACTTCCGTTTACGCCCGATACGCAGGCCACGCCCACTCGCTTCCGGGCCCCGGCCATCCTCGAGGCTCCGCCCACGTTCAACGAGTATCTTGACAGCTGTGTGTCTGGATGCTTCAAAACATCCTTCCTCGGGGCCCGAGCGGTGGCGCAGCGGGAGGGCGTGGGCCATGCTCGCGCTAACCTAGGACGGACCGCGGTTCTATCTCGGGCGCTCCATATGGTCCTCCCAAGCCAAGAGCGATTTCTGAGCGCAGAGCCAGGGGGAACCCCTGAGCTTCACCCGGTCTGGCCCCCCCAAAAAAAACAAAAGATAAAAATATCCTGTGGCTGAAGTGGAATATTAAGTACACGTTGCCTGGGGCACAGGGGTCATGCTAAGATCCAGGTTGAGACAGGAGAGGATGCAAGTCGGGAGACATGGAGCTGGAGAGATAGCACAGCGGTAGGAGAGATAGCACAGCGGTAGGGCATTTGCCTTGCAAGCAACCAACCCAGGATCAAAGGTGGTTCGAATTCCTGCAACCCAGATGGTCCCTATGCCTGCCAGTAACCCCTGATCACCGCCGGGTGTGACCCAAAAACGAAGGAAGGAAGGAAGGAAGGAAGGAAGGAAGGAAGGAAGGAAGGAAGGAAGGAAGGAAGGAAGGAAGGAAGGAGAAGAAGGAAGGAAGGAAGGAAGGAAGGAAGGAAGGAAGGAAGGAAGGAAGGAAGGAAGGAAGGAAGGAGAAGAAGGAAGGAAGGAAGGAAGAAAGAAAGAAAGAAAGAAAGAAAGAAAGAAAGAAAGAAAGAAAGAAAGAAAGAAAGAAAGAAAGAAAGAAAGAAAGAAAGAAAGAAAGAAAGAAAGAAAGAAAGAAAGAAAGAAAGAAAGAAGGAAGGAAGGAAGAAAGAAAAAAAGAAAAAGAAAGAGAAAGAAAAAGAAAAAGAAGAAGAAGAAAGACACGCTGTCCAGGAACTCTCTCTTCTCCAGGGTCGTTAGGCCCACTCAGCAAGTCTAGGACCGTTTGGAAGAAGCCCAGGGATGGCGCGAAGAGGGCAGCATCCCGCAAGTGGGCTGGGGTGGGGCGATGCAGGCCTAGAACTGCGCCAGCCCCACGCGGGCGGAACTGGGTGAAAGTGCGAGGGAGTGGCTTCGAGGGCGCCGCCCCCCCACTTTTAAGGGCCCATGTGGGCTGGCTGGAGGAGGCTCGACCGACCCGGAGAAGCCCCGAAGTGGCCAACCCTGCTTGCCGCCCTGCCATGGCCTTGCTCCGAGGTGAGCGCCGCAGCCTCTCCTCTCCTCTCCTTCGCCCCCTCGCACCCCTACTTTGCGGCCCAGGCCCAAGCTGCGGGATGCGGGGGCTGGCTCCCCGCAAAAGGGACTCCCAAGGGAGATGTTGAAAGTTCCAGCGACCGTGCATTTGCTGTTTTTCCAGTTGAGAGCACGTTCCGCCTTCTGCTGACCTTGAAGGGCATTGCCCTCTGCGCAGCACTGACCCCCCACTTCTCCATACATGCCCGACTTTGAGCCCAGAAAACCCTGGACCGCGGCCAGGCAGGGGGTGCACACCCGCCGAGCCCTCCCCTCCGCCCCCGCTCGTCCCGAACTGGGCCAGCTTGCAGGGAGCATTTGCCCTGGTCCTGGAGGATCTGCCGGGAATTGTTGCCCCAAATGGCCCGCTCCCCCCCAAAGTGTCCAGCGCAGCCCCGTTCGTGTCTTTCCCTTCCGTTCTTGTAGTTGGAGTGGCTCCTCGAAAATGCAGTCGCCAAAAGGACCTCAATTTTACGAGATCAGCATCGTTACAATAGTGCATTTCTCTCCTAAATGGTGCATTTCTCATCACCCATGCCCAATACAATTTTCTTTTCTTTGGTTTTGGTTTTTGGGCCACACTGGCTTGGGGGACCATCAGGGAGGCCTGGGGATCGAACCGTGGTCAGTCCTAGGTTAGCCAGGCAAACGTCCTACCGTTTGCGCCACCGCTCTGGACCCTTACAGTTTTCTTTTCTTTTCTTTTTTTTTTTTTTTGTTTTTTTTGTTTTTTGGGCCACACCCGGCGGTGCTCAGGGGATACTGCTCAGGGGATACTCCTGGCTGTCTGCTCAGTAATAGCTCCTGGCAGGCATGGGGGACCATATGGGACACCGGGATTCGAACCAACCACCTTTGGTCCTGGATCAGCTGCTTGCAAGGCAAACGCCGCTGTGCTGTCTCTCCGGGCCCCCAGTTTTCATTTTTTAAGGACCAGAACCACCAACTTCCACGTTTTTAAGGTGCTGGGCAGGAGGGTCACAGTTCCTGCTCAGTGTTGCTGTCTGGGTGAGGATCTTGCTTCCAGCCAGGGAGGCAGCTGCAAGCTGCTTGACTCCAGAAACTCGAATGGTGGGTCGAGTAGTTGAAAGATTTTCTTCACCTGCCTACACGGGTTGCTTTTGTGTAACTGTTAACTTTAGAGTGGCTTCATTTCTCTTTCTTTCCGGGTGTTGTTTTTGTTTTGTTTTTCGTAAAAGCCACATCAACTCATCCTATCCGGCCTGGGGCTTTTTTTTTTTTTTTTTTTTGGTTCACTAAATTCTCTGTCTTTTCTCGGTTTTCAGTCTTTGGAAGTCTTTAGTTGCTGAATTTTTTGGCCTTTTGAAAGACACAAGGTTTTGTTAGTGTTAAAAAGTCTTAAGTTTTAGACTTTTCAATAATGACAGCCAGTCAAATAATTATTGACATGGTATCTACTTTATGGGGAGAGGAGACCTTATCTAGTATTTTTATCTGTACATCCATATATTTTAAAACTTATATTTAGTAACATTTCGCCTATTCAAAATAACTCTGCTATTTCATCTTTAGCCTTTCTCTAGCTGTAGTGTGGGAGTTCTAAGTAGATCAAAGGTGATAGAAGTAATGGGAGAATTCTTGCTTTTGCTCTTTTTTTCTCCACACCTACACTTTCATAAAATTCTCATCTCTCATCACTGCTATTGCCCTCATTTAAAAACAAAAAGTATCAGATGAAAGAATCCTACTTTGAATAGTATATTTGATTAAGTATGTGGTTCCCAATTTTGCCTTTCTTTAGAATCATCAGGGACATTTAGAGAAATAGATGCATAAACCTACCTTTAGAGATACTGATTCAGATTACAATTTGTGGTGAGACTCTGAACTCTGCATTTGAAATGTTCCTGATTCTGATGCTACTTCTATAACCATTAGCTATCTGTCTGTTAGGCCTTTGAACAGCTATAAGAATCACTGATCGTGGCCATAGTAATGAATTAACTGAATTAATTAAACATTTGTTTTAGCTATAAAAAATAAACACCACCACCATTACCAAGAACAACAACAACAAAACCAAGCTCTTAGACTGAAGTACAGAAAAGAAACAACGTATGAAAGGAAATTTATGGAGAGATGCAATTAGCTGAATCATTTCCAATTAAGTTTGCTGTTATTTTTTTTCCTAACTGAAGATTTTTGCTTTGTCTTTAATTTGCAGAAGTTTGACAAATGGTATGTTTACATTTATTCTGAGGTTTATTGTCTTGAGATCTCTAATCAGACTTGGAGATATTTTGACTATGCAAATATTTTCCCTATACATTCTCCTCTCCTATACACTAATTATGCTTTCAGCCCTTGAAGTTCTATCCATATTCATTTTTTTTCCATTTTGGCTTTTTGACCATATCAAAATGGTTCTCAGGGTTTGCTCTTAACTCTGGAGTCCGGTATCACTCCTGGAAGTACTCAGGGGACAGTATAGGCATATTAGGGATCAAACTCAGGTCAGCCACATGCCAGGCAAGTGCCCTACCTACTTACTGTACTTGTACTCTATGGCCCTCTTTTTTTTGTTTGTTTGTTTGTTTGTTTTTAGGGTTCACACCCAGTGGTGATCAGGGGTTACTCCTGGATCTGCACTCAGAAATCGCTCCTAGCAGGCTCTGGGGACCATGTGAGATGTCAGGAATTGAACCGGGGTCTGTCTTCTTTTCTCTTTTAAAAGTAGTTTTAGGTTTATAGAAAGACTGATTAGAAAGCATTCCCAAGGGCCGGGTGGTGGCGCTGGAGGTAAGGTGCCTGCCTTGCCTGCGCTAGCCTAGGACGGACCGCGGTTCGATCCCCCGGCGTCCCATATGGTCCCCCAAGAAGCCAGGAGCAACTTCTGAGCGCATAGCCAGGAGTAACCCCTGAGCCTCACAAGGTGTGGCCCAAAAAACCAAAAAAAAAAAAAAAAAAAAAAGAAAGCATTCCCAAACAAAAAAGGGAGTTAGAAAAAGCATGCCTATATGTAACCCTCAACTCATCCCTAAAACTACTCTTTTCAATATTGTGCAGATTTGTCACAATTGCTCTGAGCCACACTGATAATTATTAACTGAATTCATATTACACAATAAGATTCTTGCTGCTCTATGAGTTGATGTTCTGTGAAATGTAAAATGATACTTATCTCCTTTACAGCATCCTTGAGAATACTTGGGGCCCACCCTAAAATTTCCTGCTGTACCTCTATTCCTCCTTCCTTCCTCAAACCCCTGGTGACTATAGATCTTTTTCATATTATCCAGATGTTGTATAGTTGTGAAACTGTCCCAAGAAAAATTAAGAGACAAGTTGGAATAAGAAACCAGCTAGCTCTTCTGGGTAAAGCAGAGTTGTCCTTATCATATGCTTCCCCTCAAAAGTCACAGATCAGGAGAGCTTGACCTCTTCCTCAAACCTTTATCTAGGCTTTTAGGTCAATGGAGTGGGCTCTCCAATATATATAATACCTCCATTCCTAAAAAATAACTTATATATATATAAACTTCTTGTGGTCAGGCAGCGAAAGGGGTTGCTTTGAGGGAGGTTTGCTCTAACCAATTGCTGACTTGCTACCCATAAAGCTCCTTCCGACCTGTTGCCCTCTCTGATCACCCTGTTATGGGGCAATGGATGGAACCTTGGAGGTTGCAGTTTGGAAACTTTTTGGAGCAGCATCACTCTACTTTTTGCATCTACAATGCTTAAAAATTTTGTAATGTTACTACTCCATTCTATGGATGAATCTGTTTTTATTATCCATTCATTTGCTCAACATTTTGAGTAGCATCTTACTGCTTCCAAGTTTCAGCAATTATGGATATAGTGGCTGTAAACATTCACATGCTTTGTGTGGATCTAAGTTTTCAGCTCGTATGGCTAACCATAAAGGAAGGTGGTGGTTCAATCATATGGGTAGAGTATGTTGCATTTTCACTTGGAAAGAAATTGGAAAATGGTTTTTTTTTTTAACGTGATGATTTCATTCTTTCATTCCCCACAGCAATGAATGAATGACTTCTTGTTCCACCCTAACCTCACCCATATTTGGGGGTGTCTGAGTTTTGAGTTTGTGTTCTGTTGTGTAGTATTATCTTATTGCTATTTTAATTTTCAGTTTCCTAATGAGGTATAATATAGATATTTGGGGGAGGACCTGTCTTTAGTTTGGGGGTCACTTGGCAGTGTTCATGGGCTACTTCTGGCTCTGTGCTGAGGGATTGGTCTTGGAGATGGTGCTAGGGCTTGGTGGGAGAAGCCTTGTGGTGCTGGAGTTAAATCCAGGCCTCGGTGGTGTCAAACCTGTGCTCAGCCATGCAGCTCTAAACTTCTTCTCGTATGACTATCTCATTCTTTGTGTCAACTCTGTCAACTCTGTCTGTTTAGATTTGAGGGAGGCCAGGATGGTTTAGCCCAGTGGTCCTCAAGCTTTTTAAATGGTCCCTCAGATTGTTGGAGGACCAGACTATAGTAAAAACAAAAACTATGAACAAATTTCCATATACACTGCATATATCTTATTATGAAGTGAAGAAACAAAACGGGAACAGATCCAATATGTGGCCCTCAGGCCGTAGTTTGAGGACACTGGTTTAGCTGTATGTGGTAATACTTAGGGCTTACTCCTGGTTCTCTGCTTGGAGCTTGCTCCTGGCAAGGCTCCAGGCACCATATGTGTTGCTGGGAATCTAATCATATATCAGACAAGGAACTTAGCCCTGTACTACCTCTCGACCCATTTGTTCAGATTGTTTTGGCCCATTTTTAACTTTGTTTTAAATTTGAGAGTTTTTTTTGTTTGTTTGTTTATTTTGGGTCACACCTGGCAGGGGTTACTCCTGGCTCCAGGCTCAGAAATCGCTCCTGGCACACACAGGGGACCATATGGGATGCCGGGATTTGAACCAGTGACCTTTTGCTTGAAAGGCAAATGCCTTACCTCCATGCTATCTCTCCAGCCCCTTAAATTTGAGTTTTAAAATGTGTTGTATACAGAGCCAGAGTGATAGTTCAGTTTTCAGGGTCCTTGCCTTGCATCCCATTTGGGGCCCGAGCCCTGTCAGGAGTAATTCCTGAGTACAGAGCTAGGAGTAATCCCTGAGCATTGCTGGGTGTGCCCCCACCTGAAAGTAATTTAAAAAGATACATTTTGGGGACCTAACGATGGCACAAAATGGTTAGGACATTTACCTTGCATGCAGCTGACCTGGCTTCGATCTCTGCCATCCCATGTGGTCGGTTTCCCAAGCCTTCCAAGAGTAATTTCCGAATTCAGAGTCAGAGTAACCCCTGAGCACTGCCAGGTATGGCCCCAAAACAAAAGCAAACAAAAGCAAAAAAAATAATTAAAAAATTTTAAAAAGTGTATTTAGGATAGGTAATTATTTGAGATGAGGCTTTTTCAACAACTTTCAGGAGGTTACTATTTTTAAAATAGTTTCTATTTGTGTCTTTTCTTTTCATTATTTTAGTATTGTCTTTTGCAGAGCCAGAATTCTTCATTTTAAAATTCTTCATTCTTCATTCTATATATCATTTTTTATTTTATAGTCCATGTTTTGATATTATAGATAAAAACCCGTCACACAGTCTAAAGTCCCCTAGATTTTGCCTTACAGTTGGGAGAACTTTTGACTCTCTGACTCGGCACACCAGCCAGAAACAGCGTTTCTATTGCAAATGAAAGCTACAGTACTATAAAACTCCGGGCATGAATTCCGTCTAACCAGGGTATTTACCTTGCAGCAGACTTGCAGTTCTAGGTGCTGGCATATTGCTACTAAAAAACAAAAACAAAAACAAGAGCTCTTGATGCTGCTTTCATGTATAGTACCCATTCCACGTATATGACATAGCAAAGAAAAATATGTTCAGGGAAAAAATATATTACCTCAGGGATAATTATAATTGTTCTTTACAATGAAGGCTCATCGTGGAATTATTGAAAGCTGATCTTTGGTACAAACCCAGCTGTAATGGCTTTCAAACTTCCTTCCAATAGGTGTGTTCATTGTCGCTGCAAAGCGGACGCCCTTTGGAGCTTATGGGGGTCTCCTGAAGGATTTCACTGCCACCGACTTGACTGAATTTGCTGCCAAAGCTGCCTTGTCTGCTGGCAAAGTCTCCCCGGAATGCATTGACAGCGTCATCGTTGGCAATGTCATGCAGGTTAGTAGGGCAAAAGAGAGGTGGTACCCCCCCCACACACACACTGCTTGCTTTTCATCCATTTCTAAAAACTCTTCCTCTAGCATGTCACCATGATTAACAAATAGACAGTGGTTAAAAGTATTTACAGTTTATATAAATACAGTTTACATTTCCTCTGACGCTGGAAGCAACATATTATCCCATGAAACCAACCTCCCCACTCACTCATAGAGTTGGGATAAGGCTTGGAGTGATGTACTTCATTGTCCCCCAATTTCTGCTATGGAGACACTACTCAGATTTTGTTTCTACCAAAAACTGAGTCTGGGGGCCAGGGATGTTGCTCAGTGGTGGAATATGTATGAATTCTGGGTTCAGTTTGCACTGGGGATGAGGGCTGTTTGCAGTGGCATGAGCAGGACTTGGCTCATTTCGAGGACGAATAATCTGTTGTATAAATATACTCCATTTCCTTTCCCATTATTATTCAGCTGACAGTCTTTTGGAGTTGTTTCTATGTTCAGGCTCTTATCATTATTACTGCTGGAGGATGGGGTATTCCATCCATTGGTCTCACTCTTTGTTTTTGTTTTGTTTGTTTAGGGGTCTCTTCCATTGTGCCAGGTATCAGGGCACCTGTGTGCTAATAATGAACTCAGCCCTTTGAGCTATTGCTCTGGTCTTTTTTTTTTCAACAATCTTTTATAGCTTTCAGATATGGGCTTAAAATTTTCTCTTATTAAATTTTTACTCTTTGAACTTATTGGAATGGAACAATTTGATTATTTCACTTTTGGAATGTGAATTGCAAGTATATAGAAACACAATTTTTACATATTCTTTTATATCCTGGAACCTTGTTAAAGTCAGACATCCTCATTTTTTTATTTGGTTGATTTTGTTTGTTTGTTTGTTTGGGGGTCAAGTGCTGCTCTGGGGTTATTTCTGCTCCTACACTCAAGAATTACTCCTGGCAGTGCTTGGGGAAATATATGAGTTGCCAGGGATTGAACATGAGTTGGCCACATGCAAGTCAAATGCCCAACCTGCTGTGCTCTTAGTCTGACCCCCATCCTTAACAAGTCTTTTAGTGGTATCTTCATTCTGTTCTATAATAACATAGTGTCACCTAGAGGGCTTAGCATCTTCCTCTTCATCCTACATTTTTTTTTTTTTGGTTTTTCGGGCCACACCTGTTTGATGCTCAGGGGTTACTCCTGGCTAAGCACTCAGAAATTGCCCCTGGCTTGGGGGGACCATATGGGACGCCGGGGGATCGAACCGTGGTCCTTCCTTGGCTAGTGCTTGCACGGCAGACACCTTACCTCTAGCGCTACCTCGCCAGCCCCTTTAACCTACATTTTATTCATTTCTTTTTCTTGCCTTGTCCTGGCTAAACTCCCTGATATTGAATAAAAAAAGGAAAAAGAGGGGGCCAGAGTGGTAGCACAACTGCCTTGCACACAGCTAACCCAGGATGAACAGAGGTTGATCCCGGGCATCCCATATGGTCCCCCAAGCCAGAAGCGATTTCTTTTTTTTTGGGGGGGGGTTTGGTTTTTGGGCCACACCTGGTGACGCTCAGGGGTTACTCCTGATTGTGCACTCAGAAATTGCTCCTGGTTAGGGAGGACCATATGGGATGCCGGGAGATTGAACCACTATCCGTCCTAGGCTAGCACGGGCAAGGCAGATGCCTTACGGCTTTCGCTGGGTGTGCCCCTCTCCCCAGAGAGATAGCACAGTGGTAGGGCATTTGCCTTGCGCGCAGCTCTGGTTCGAATCCCAGCATCCCAAATGGTCCCCCGAGCCTGTCAGGGGCAATTTCTGAGTGCAGAGCGAGGAGTAACCCCTGAGCGTTGCCAGGTATGACCCATCCTCCCCCCCACAAAAAAAAGGAAAAAATATTCTTGTCATGTTCCTGATATTAAAAGGTAAGTAACAGATTTTCACCATTAAATGTGATGTCAACTGTGAGGACTATGTAAATGCTCTTTATCAGTTTTAGATGATCCTTTCTAACTTTGTTAATGTTTTTAACCTATTTGGGGGCCTGGCATGATAGTATAATGTGTAGAGCACTTTCCTTACATGCTGTTGACCTGGGTTCTATTCTCACCAACCCATGTAGTTCCCCCTTCAAGCTCCACAGGAGTAATTCTTAAGTTCAGGGCCAAGAGTAATCTCTGAGCATCATTGGGTTAGCCCAGAATTAAAACATTTTTTTTCTTTTTAATTTTCTCTCAATTTTGTTAAATGTTTTGTTATTGTTACTGCTATTGTTTAGGTTACATTGTTGTTGTTATTTGCCTTTTAGGAATACCCAGAGGTGCTTAGGGTTTTCACATGGCTCTATGCTCAGGTATCAGTCCTTGGTGGTACTGGGAGATAAGAGAAAGGTCGTATGTGGTACTGGATCTGCCAGAATGTTTATGTTGTTCTGATAATATGATGTGATATATTGATTTTCAGATAATAAACAACAAATCCTGCATTTGTGGCAAAAATAAATTTCACTTGGTTTTCATGTATAGCTCTTCTTAAACATTTCTGGATTCTGCCTGTCAGGTTTTTTTTTTAAGATTCTACATCCAGGGGCCGGAGATATAGATGGAGGTAAGGCATTTGCCTTGCATGCAGAAGATCAGTAGTTTGAATCCCGGCATCCTATATGGTCCCCTGAGCCTACTAGGAGTGATTTCTGATTATAGAGCCAGGAATAACCCCTGAGCAGCGCCACCGGGGTGACCCAAAAACCGAAAAAAAAAAAAAAAAAAAAAAAAGAGAGAGTCTACATCCATAGTCAGTAGATACAGTGTTCTATAGTTTTCTTATAATTTCTGGTTGCTATGATATAGGATTAAAGTGGGGTCAGCCACATAGGAGACAAGTTCCTTAACTCCTGTACTCTCTCTCCAGAACGTTGCTTCTTAAATTACTAACTGCCTGTTTTCACTTGTTAAAGTCTATTAAAGTTGTCTATGTCTTCTGACTCCGTTTCAGTAGCTAGCAACTTTCTAGAAATGTAGCCCTCTGGCCTCGGTTGTGTAAATGTTGGCATACATCTTTTCACAGTGTAGTCCTGTTTCTTTGTGTATAGTATTTGTGTTCTGAATAATCACTGTGAATTCTCTTGTGATTACTAAGCCTTTGATTAATGAGGAAGTACAAATTGGTTCCCACAAGGCTCTGGGCAGTTTGTCAAACAAAACCTTTTCAATGTAACTTTTTATTTGAAGACACTTTTTATTTTATATCATCATCATTAAACTCGTAGCACTTTACTCAATGTATGATGAAGTGGATCTCACACATTTCCCCATGGCATCTTTCTTATTGGCATACAGTGTTTCAACACCAGTTCCTTCTCCAGGTTCACTTCCTTCCACCAGTGACCCACCCCTGTTTGCCTCCCAACCTCCAGTCTGCTTCCATAGAAATGCTATTTATATTGTTTGTTTTTTTTTTTGGGCCACACCTAGCGGCACTCAGGGTTTACCCCTGGCTCTGTGATAAGGAATTACTCTTGGCAGGCTCAGGAAACTATATGGGATGCCAGAGATTGAACCCAGATCTGTCCAGGGTCATCCATGTGCAAGGCAAATGCCCTACTGCTGTGCTATTGCTCTGGCCCCAGAGATGCTTTTTTTTTTTTTTTTTGCAGTTTGTCCATAGTGGCACTGTGGTTTGTTGCTGGTAGGGTTTTGTACATAGTATTTTACCACTTTTTACATCTCTTCCTTCTCCTCCTGATTAAGCTTATCTCTCCAGTTATTGCTTCCTTCTTCCCTTCTATACTTTGGGATCATTGTAAATAGAAAAAAAATCATCCATGAAAAGCACAAAAATGTGAATAAAATAAAATAAAATTCTATATAGGCAGCAAGGATGGTTGTTTATAGCATGAGTGCCGATGCAAAGAAGCATCCCCAATTCCTCAACTAAGAAACTACTAGAAGAACTAGAATTCCTTCCACTTTGCATTCCACTAAGCACAATAGCCTGACAAGTACTGATTTGGAGATCACAGATACATTTTCACAAGTAAATAAAAGTGCAGGTATGGGGCCAGAGAGATAGCATGGAGGTAAGGCATTTGCCTTGCATGCAGAAGAGGACAGTGGTTAGAATCCCGGCAAGCTCTGAACGTAGAGCCAGGAGTAACCCCTGAGCGCTGCCAGGACCACAACCATACTTTGAACTTCCATGTTTGTTCTAAAATCAAACAGATTGGCACCAAACAGATTCAGCCTCTTCCCAGAAAAGCTCAATCACAGAGAATGAGACAAACATAAGGAGACAGACAAACAGGCATGAACAGGCATGGATTGCTCAAGTTTGGAATGTCCCAAGTTTTAGGTTGCCTGGGCAGCCTCGAGTGGTGTCACAGGCAGGCCAGAGACTGGGGTATTTCGAACAGCTAGTCAGCAAGCACCCTTAAAAGTACAAAGTGGCAATTTCCCGTTTTATTTTGCCAATGTTATCCCTACATCTGAAACACCCTGAATAGTCTTATTCTGTAATTGCCTGCCTCATTTTTATAGCCACCATATATTTGTTATTATTCCATTCTTTCCTGCTATATGTTATCTTTTCCTGGGTGTGTATTGGCAAAATATTTGCATTCTGATACGTAAACTATCTTACCAAGGTGCATATCCCATCCTTGAGAATTTTTGTTAGGGGAAAAATTCCCACACATGTTTTATATCCTACTGCCTATGTTGAGAAATACTAAAGTTATTATATTTCATTCTAAAACATCTTAATATAGGACAGCTTTTTAATAGAGAATAATTAGGAACTTTGCAAAGGTAAGTTCCACATAAAATTTATGAATGTTAAAGAGGCAAAAGAAACCTAAAAATTTTATGAACTTTAGGTCTCCTTTTTTTTTTTTTTTTTTTTTTTTCTGGTTTTCTGGGCCACACCCGGCGGTGCTCAAGGGTTACTCCTGGCTGTCTGCTCAGAAATAGCTCCTGACAGGCACGGGACCATATGGAACACTGGGATTCGAACCAACCACCTTTGGTCCTAGATCAGCTGCTTGCAAGGCACACGCCGCTGTGCTATCTCTCCGGGCCCTTAGGTCTCCTTTAACATATGAGAAAACTTCCAGGAAAGGAAGCTCTGCATTCAGCGTTCACTCCTAGCCATTTTGGGGGAATGAAATGGAGATGCTGAGGATCAAACTCTGGTCAGCTGCTTGCAAGGCAAACACTCTACCTGCCGTACTCTCACGCCAGTCTCTCCACAAAAGTTTTAAGGACTTATTCAACTAGTCCCAGGAGATCTGGAATAGTCTGGGTTCAAAACATATTTCCAACTCCTATTCGTCATTTAGGGGAGTAAAGAGGAAGGAATAGTCGGGTTACAGGGGAGGGAGGTGTTGAAAAACCTGGCAGTGCCAGGGTCTACCGGGCTTGTTGGTCAAGGGTCACTTCCTCTAGTGTCAGAGATCAAACCCAGATCTCCTACAAGCACCAAAGCATGTACTTGGCCCTTGAGCTATCTCCTGTATTAAGTATGATCATCTTCCTGAATTAAGTTCTTCCCATAGATTTTAGCATTAAACTGAAGTCTCACTTTGTACCAGAAATTCTTGGAGAAGTTTTTTTTGTTTGTTTTGTTTTGATTTTGGGTCACACCTGGCAGCGCTCAGGGGTTACTCCTGGCTCTGAACTCAGAAATCGCTCCTGGCTGGCTCTGGGAACCATATGGGATGCCAGGCTTCGAACCACTGTCTGTCTGGCTGCATGAAAGGCAAATGCGCTACTGCTGTGCTATCTCTCTGGCTCTTTTTTTTTTTTTTTTTTAAATAAATATACTTTTATCTCTTTGAACCAGCAACATTGGTTTCACCAGGGAAATGGACTGAAATGTGAAATCTTAGCTAATCCTGGACTGATTGTTGGGAATCTATATTTTCACAGGATGTATTTAGAGTTTGGAAACAGCGATCTCATCCCCATTGTGTGTGTGTGTGTGTGTGTGTGTGTGTGTGTGTGTGTGTGTGTGTGTGTGTGTGCCATCCACACCTGGTGACACTCAGGAGTTACTCCTGGCTATGTGCTCAGAGTGTGTGTGTGTGTGTGTGTGTGTGTGTGTGTGTGTGCATGCCAGCCACACCTGGTGACACTCAGGAGTTACTCCTGGCTTGGGGACCATATAGGACACCAGGGATCAAACCCACATTTGTCCTGGGTTAGCCGTGTGCAAGGCAAATGCGCTACTGCTGAGCTATCGCTCCGGCCCCCCAATGATTTTCCTGATCTATAAGTTTCCTGACCCATGTGTTTATTTCTCTCGTTCCAAGTTAGCTAGTCTTGTCCTCTGCTCTGTGTTATAGTTGCTGTGGTGCCTTTAAAAGGCAATATAGATGACAGTCCCCCATGCTGCCCACCCCAGCCTTTCTGGTCTTATTTATTGCTTTGGTAGGGAGCTGAGTTGGAAAACTTCCCTACTGTTCCAGAGTGTGGCCAGCACTGAGAGCAACAGCCTCGGCTACTTTCTCTGTTAAGGAGCACTGAGTCTCTGCAGTAACCTAGAGGGCTGGGGAGGAGATTTGAATCACACCTGCCTGTGCTCAGGAATCACTCCAGGTGGTGCTGGGAAACTTATGTGGTGCTAGGGACCCATTCTGAGATAAACATTCTAGTTACTTAAATATCTCTATAGTTATTTAAAAATTAAATTAGAAGAATTTCTCACATGTGATGTAAAAGTCATTGACATTATTATAGTTTAGCCAAAACCTTTTGTTTTGGGACTATACCCAGTAGTTCTCAAGGCTGTGTGCTCAGATATCACACCTGATAGTGCTAGGGGGCCACACATCATACCAGGAATCGAATCTCAGGCCAGCTGTATGCAAGGCAAGCACCCTTCCTGCTTTGTTCCAGCCCCTAACCAAATCTCAAACACATGTAGAGTTTCACCAGGAACCATGTGGCTGATGTGTTTCTCCGGAATGCCAACATTTCCATTAGTGTTGACCTCTTTTTAATGCCATTTTTCTTCCATTTAGAGCTCTTCTGATGCTGCCTACCTGGCCAGGCACGTTGGGCTGCGTGTGGGAGTCCCCAAGGAGAGACCAGCTCTCACAGTTAACAGACTCTGTGGTTCCGGTTTCCAGTCCATTGTGAATGGGTGTCAGGTATGGACATTTTCTGTTTTCTTTTCTTTTATATTTTTCTTCTTTTGGATTTTGGTCCACACCTAACAACACTGAAAGGTTACTCCTGATTCTGGGTGAGACCATATGGGATGTCAGGGATCGAACCTGGGTCAGCCACATGCAAGGCAATTAGCCCTATCCGCTGTGCTGTCGCTCCACCTCAGGTACATTTTCTTTCATCTCTAACTCTCGGGAAAATATGCTAGTAGATGCTATGGAAATCAGTAGCCACTTCAACAATACTGTGGCTTTTTTTTGTTGTTTGTTTGTTTGTTTTGGGGCCACACCCGGTGACGCTCAGGGTTTACTCCTGGCTCTGCATTCAGAAATCTCTCCTGGCTTGGGGGACCATATGGGATGCTGGGAGATTGTACTGTGGTTCATTCTAGGTTAGCCATGTACAATGCAAGCACTCTACCTCTGTGCCACTGCTCTAGCCCCAATGCTATGGCTTTTTAAAAAAACATATATAGTATTTACTAGGAGAGGGCTTTTCTTAACATTAACAATGAGATTTAGTTCTGTTCTGTTTTTTTTAATTATTATTTTATTTATTTATTTATTTTTTTGAGTTAAATCTGGCAGCACTCAGGGGTTACTCCTGGCTCTATGCTCAGAAATTGCTCCTGGCAGGCTTAGGGGTCAACATGGGATGCTGGGATTCGAACCACTGTCCTTTTGCATGCAAGGCAAATGTCCTACCTCCATGCTATCTCTCTGGCCCCTTGGTTCTGTTCTATTCTGACCACAGCCATTGGTCAGAATAGCTAGCTCAGGGCTAGTCCTTGGAATATGAGGCACTGGGAGGGGGTCAAACCTGGGTTGGCCACATGCAAAGCAAGTATTGCCTTTTAGACTATTGTTCTGCCCATAAAAGTTTCTTAAAAGTCGGGCCCGGAGAGATAGCACAGCGGGCGTTTGCCTTGCAAGCAGCCGATCCAGGACTAAAGGTGGTTGGTTCGAATCCCGGTGTCCCATATGGTCCCCCGTGCCTGTTAGGAGCTATTTCTGAGCAGACAGCCAGGAGTAACTCCTGAGCACTGCTGGGTGTGGCCCAAAAACAAAAAAAACAACAACAAAATGTTTCTTAAAAGTTAATGGTGGGCCTTGAAGAAATTTTAGTCACTGATTCATTATGTCACAGATGGAAAAATACTGCTGCATCTACTTAAAAGAAATAACTGCAGTCACCAATTTCATAGAAATTAGAATGAGGGTTGCTTGATGGGATGAGAGAAGTTAGGGAAGAGGTCAGTGTTCAGTGGGTTTTCAGATCTGTAGGTTTATTTGCTGAATGTACAAGTTACATAATGACTCACACTCTTGATATTCTTGATATGGAAAACTGCTGAGTGAGGGAATCAACTATCCACATGTGAAATAATTCCTTAGAGAAATAGAGGTAGAAAAATAATCACTGATTAGACCTTAAAAAAGAATTTACTTCGTGACATGACAGAAAAGCCCAAATTGGACTCACAGCATGGCAGCCTCACAGTCACTCTCCATGGACTGTTTAATACAGTTTTTGAAACACATATTTCAGGGCTGGAGCAATAGCCCAGTGGTGGGTCGTTTGCCTTACACGCGGCTGGCCAATGACGAACCCAGGTTTGATCTCTGGCATCCCATATGCTCCCTTGAGCCTGCCAGGAGTGATTTCTGAGTGCAGGGCCACAAATAACCTCTGAGCACTGCTAGGTGCAGCCCCAAAAGAGCAAAAAAAGACAAACAAAAAAAAATTAAATAAGGGGCCGGGCGGTGGCGCTAAAGGTAAGGTGCCTGCCTTGCCAGCGCTAGCCTTGGACGGACCGCGGTTCTATCCCCCGGTGTCCCATATGGTCCCCCAAGCCAGGAGCAACTTCTGAGCGCATAGCCAGGAGTAACCCCTGAGTGTTACCGGGTGTGGCCCAAAAACCAAAAAAAAAAAAAAAAAAAAAATTAAATAAAATGCATTTCTGGTACCACAAAAGGACCTCTTTATTTCATTTTATATTATGTTTGCTATTATTTTCTTTTAAACAGGAAATTTGTGCTAAAGATTCAGAAGTTGTCTTGTGTGGAGGAACTGAAAACATGAGCCAAGCTCCTTACTGTGTCAGAAATGTGCGGTTTGGAACCAAGTTTGGAGCAGATCTCAAGGTAGGAATCATTCAAGCTGTGAAAACACTTTCTCCTACTATCTATCATATACTTATGACTTTCACAATATTTTGGTGAGACAAAACTACTTTTTTTGGGGTCACACCCAGTGACGCTCAGGGTTTACTCCTGGCTATGCCCTCAGGAATCGCTCATGGCTTGGGGGACCATATGGGACGCCAGGGAATCGAACCGCAGTCTGTCCTAGGCTAGCATGCACAAGGCTTACCTTACCACTTGCACCACCGCTCCGGCTCCTACTTTTGAAACCAGTTTTGTTCCCGTGAGGATGGTGAGATCAGAGAAGTTGATAGATTGTTTTAAAATTCTTTCTGTGCTTGCTACGGTGGGCATTTTAAGCCACAGGAAATTCTCTCAGCTCACCCCTGAAGATAGTAGTAAACAATTTGGGGGGGGGTGGCAAAAGGGAAGAAGTGGATCAAGAAAGGTTAAACTAATCTCTGGTGAGAAGTTAAAAGCCGAATAATTACTGTGATTTCTATGAGCTCTATTTCTATCTTTGTTGACTAGATCTATCCCCCAAAACGTTGTCTGTGCAGGTAGATGAGATGTGCCTGTCATTCAAGTTAGACAGAAACCACCCTACATGCTCTGAGCATCTGCTCTCCTCAAAGAGTATTTTCCAGTCACAGTGATTGATTTTACATGCTTCCCCCAGAGGTTCTCCTGACCTTCTCCAAAACTGAAAGAGATAAGACTTAGGAAAACTGAGAAGAAATTTTAGGCCCTCAATATATTTTGTGACAGACTTTTGGAGAGATGAATCATTGATTCAAAGGTTGATGAAGTCTAGAGGAAACAGAGGTGAACTGAATGATAAATAGCTTCTGTCACCCAGAGGACCTGTTTAGGTTCTTTTCCAACCTCGTGGTAATGGACAGAAGCAGCTGTTCACATCCCCACAGACCCAGCCTTCCCTGCAGAGCTGCTCACAGGTGAATCAGGTGGCCCCAGAGAAACTGCCCGAGGACTCAGAGTTGGCATCTGCATAGGCCATACCCGGAGGGCTTCATTTATTGGGGGTTCACCTGTCATCTTCCCTGCACAATGAACCCCACCAGCTCTCTTTATTAGCTCCTCCATCCTCACCATGAATGGGTAGCATGTTCACCCTGAAGAACATTGCTAGATGTTTTTTAAAATAGATCCCAGAGTCAAATAGGACTAATAGCAAAGGTGTAAGTGCTTATCAGAAAGGCTCATTTGACTTTTGGTCATTGGAACTGGTATGTAAATGTAAGAAAGTTACAGTGTTTGGCTTTCCCAGTCACTCTGTGGCCATCTTTGAACAGATGGAGGACAGCTTGTGGGCGGGACTGACTGATCAGCATGTCAAGCTGCCCATGGGGATCACTGCAGAGAACCTCGCTGAGCAGCACAAGATCAGCCGGGAGGACTGTGACAAATACGCCCTGCAGTCCCAGCAGCGCTGGAAGGCAGGTAGGTCATTGGCGCTGGGTGTCATCAGCATCCAGGAAAGCTTCTGTTAGACACTTCAGGTGACAGCGCTCACAGAGCAGTTGAAAATGAGGCCTTCTGGGGTCTGAGTGATAGCACAGAAGGAAGGGCACTTGCCTTATATGCAGCTGACTGGGTTTAATCCCTGGCACCTCATATTATCCCCTGAGTATTTCCAGGAGTGATCCCTGAGCTCAGAGCCAGGAGTCAACCATGAATACTGCTAGGTATGGGCCCCAACCTCCCCCAAAACAGAAGAAAAAAGAAAATGAGGTCTTGTTTTTGTTGCAGTTTATACATATTTTTAATTATATATTTTAGCAAACAGCATCTTTCCTATTTTGTTTTTAGATGTTTGCAAAGTTATCTGGGAATTTTTCTTCTGAAATGTATTAATTTATAAAGAATATGGTTTATAATATACCCTGAAATATATTAATTATAGATGTATAAATAAAAAGCACTGATAAAGAGTGTATTTTTATTTATTTAATTTTTTTTTTTTTTGGTTTTTTGGTTTTGAGGCCATACCTGGTGGCACTCAGGGGTTACTCCTGGTTCTGTGCTCAGAAATTGCCCCTGGCAGGCTCAGGGGACCTGTATGGAATATCAGGCTTTGAACCACCATCCATCCTGGAACAGCTGTGTGCAAGGCAAAAACCCTACCGCTGTGCTATCACTCTGACCCCAAAGAGTGTTTTTTAATGGACCCCATCTGGACATTTGCATCATGTTCTGAATAGGGCTCATTGTCAGTGAACCTGCTGAGTTTTTGGAACATTCCCTCAGAGGCTGCTGACTCTTGAAGCCACTGGGCTTCCCCTTAGGCTGGCCATACTCCCAGAGAAGGGGTGGCACTCTGGAAAAGACCCATGGGAAGAGGCAGGAATTGACAGTACATTGGGCAGGGCATTTGCCTTGCACTCGGCCTAATTAGGTTCCATCCCGGCATCCCATATGTCCCCCAAGCCTGCCAGGAGAAAACCCTTAGCACAGCCAAAAGTAAGCCCTGAGTATCATCAGCTATAGCCCCCAAACCAAAATAATATCCACGGGGATCCTATAAGGCCACCCCACATTCCTCCCCAGAAGTACTGCACTGCCTTATGCCAGCTCTGGGCCATTCTGCAGCGATAGGGACTCTGCACCTCCAGGTATAACCAGGCATAACCAGGCATCTTCTGATACCTGCTTAATACAGATTGTATTCAGAAAGAGGGGCTCTGAATCACTCTCTAGAGCAGAGCTTCCCATTTCAGGGTACACACATGGGCTGCTATGAGGAATAAACCACCATGACTCCCAGTTATACCAGAGGGCTCAGTGGACGGGGGCCCAGAGCATTGAGTGTTGAGTTCTGGACACCTAGTGCAGGACCCCAGAGGTCAGGAGCCACCAACTCCATTTATGACCTATACGTACAAGTCACCTGACCTCCATCATGACATTTTGTTCACTAGCATCTGCAAAGTGGAGACAAAAGCCATTAACTCTCTAAGGACAGAAAAGAGAACTGCTTTCTCTGTTGACCTACTGGGAGCCAAATAAGGGAAGTGTGTGGCTGCTACAGGCAGGCTCTGGCCTGAAAGTGATGCTCAAACCACTGTGCTTATGTGCAAACCACTGAAACTTCAGCTTGTTTCATTCCCAGTCCTGCTGGTGTGAGTCCAGTCTTAGTGCTGGGCCAGTGACAGCCTGAAGAGTTTCCCCAAGTCTTCTGCCTGCACATTTCTGTCAGGTATTACTTGGTGATGCTTTGGTGATGTCACTCTGTGACAGATGACTGGGATGCTTCTTCTTTGTTTGGGGGGTCACACCCTGCAGTGCTCAGCCTCTATGCCCAGGAATTATTCCTGGTTCTTTGGGACCCATATGGGAGCTGGGATTCAACCTGATTTGGCTGCATGTACACAAGTGCCCTGTCCACTGTATACTATCTCCACAGACCCTAAAACTTTTGTTTTTGTCTTATTGTAGTAAGAAGATAGCATGTCCTCGAGACAAGGACTTAAGTTCATAGGACATTTCTGGTATCTATAGAAACAGCTAAGTAACTTTAAAATTACCTTATCTCCTTAAGAGATAAGAGAGAACACTAACTCTGTTCAGTATTGTTCAGTGTTGTTACCTATAGCTGGCACATAAACCGCTTACAGAAGAGCAGAGCCTTGTTTTTTTTGTTTTGTTTTTGTTCTTTTTTTTAAAAAAAACTATATGGGGGACAGCAGGTAGGGCATTTGCCTTGCACACAGCTGACCCAGGTTCAATTCTTGACATTCAATATGGTCCCCTAAGCACCACCTGGAATGGCCTCTGAGCACAGAGCCAGGAGTAACTTCTCCACACCACTGGGTGTGGGCCAAAAACCAAAACCAAAAACATACAGTGGGAGTGACAGTGCAGCAGGTAGCATGTGGCTGTCTTGAAATCAATCCCCAACATCCCATGTATTCCCCCAAAGTCCACCAGGAGTGATTCTGAGCACTACTGGGTATGAGTCCCCCACCCCCAAAAAATCATACAGTAGTTTAATATTTTTTGTAAAGATGCATGCACATAGAGACATGTTCTATATTTTAAACCCTCCTCTAGGTGAAGTGGGTGAAACCAGTAATAAGGGTTTGTATGAAACCACCACAGGGAGGCCAACAGAAGTTCAGTTGAAAGGGGGTGTGTTTGATTTTGTCTCCTTTCCTCCTCATTTATCCTCAGTGCTCTTTTTTCCACCTCAGCTTATGATGCTGGCTACTTTAACGAGGAGATGGCTCCCATCGAGGTAAAGACGAGGAAAGGAAAACAGACCATGCAAATGGATGAGCACGCGCGACCCCAGACGACGCTGGAGCAGCTAAACAAACTCGCTCCAGTTTTCAAGAAGGAAGGGACGGTCACTGCGGGCAATGCTTCGGTAAGGCACCGCCAGTCTCTGCAGTAGCAGCGTCCACTGCCCCAGGCCAGTCTTTAGTTGTTGAGCAAGCCTAGGTATGTTGCAAGCCTGCCAATTCAAGTTTTTCCAGATCGGAATGAAATAGTTTAGATAGGAGCCCTTCGATGACACATTTCCAGTTCCTTGGTCTTCCCTGAATGTCACAGGGAACTCTGCTTTCTTATTTTGTTTTTCATTTCTTTCTATTGTAGACAACATCTTGGATTCTTTCCTCCTTTCTTTATAGTTTGACACTTCTTGAAAAATGTATACACATGTTAGGGGCTAGAGAGACTGTACAGCAGGCATGGTGATTGCCTGACTTGTAGCCTACCCAGGCTCAATCCAAAGCACCCATATGATTCTTCTGGCACTGCCAGAAGTAAACCCTGAGCACAGAGCCAGGAGTTCAGCCAGGTATGACATACACACACCCCCAAAGTGTATACACATGTATAGTTACCAATATGGCCAACATAGGACATTTTCATTATGAAAGTTCCCTACTTCCTTGGGCAAGAGTGATAGTATGGCAGGTAGATTGGTTGCCTTGCACATGATCTTAGCCAAAAGGCCGAGAAGCGATAGAATTGGTTGCCTTGCATGCAGTCGACCTGAGTTCAGTCCCCCCAGCATTCCATATGGTCCCTTGAGCCTGCCAGGAGTAATTATTGAGTGCAGAGCCAGGAGTAACCTTTGAGTATCACTGGGTATGGCCTAAAAACAAACAACCAGGGGCCGGAGTGATAGCACAGCAGTAAGGCATTTGCTTTACGTGCTCCCAACCCAGGATGGACCCAGGTTCGACCTACAATTGTCCCCCAAGCCTGCCAAGAGTGATTTCTGAGAGCAAAGCCAGGAGTAACCCCTGCGCGCCACTGGGTGTGGCCCAAGAAAAACAAATATATAAACAAAAAGTTCTCCACTTCCCAAAGTTCTTGAATCTGTTTATGCCTAGAAAGAAGCTTGTCCTTGAAATTTTTAAGTTATCCCTTTGTGGGGTGGTTCTTTGTGACTTGAAAAAAATCTCCTTTGGATCAGAGAGGTAATATGTATGTAGAGTGCTCACTCCAGCTCCCCCTTGGTACCAATTCCAATGCCCCAAATCCCATCAGAAGTGATCCCCGAGCACAGAGCCAGGAGTAAACCCCAGTACCATCATGTGTGGCCCCAAAATGAACAAACCTCCAAATCTTTGTAATTTCTCTAAGTACCACTGGTATCCCATGTTGTCCCAGAAGCCTCTTGCCGCAGTAGCCCGAATGCCATCCCGAATGAGACATGCAGGGCTTGGTTCACTGGAGCCCCCACCTCTGGTGAGCTTCTGCCTTTCTTCCCAGGGGGTGTCAGATGGTGCTGGAGCTGTCATCATAGCCAGTGAAGATGCAATCAAGAAGCACAACTTCACTCCGCTGGCTCGGGTGGTGAGCTACTTTGCATCTGGCTGTGACCCCTCCATCATGGGTATCGGTAAGTTTGCAGTAAAACAAGCCCATTGTGCCCCAATTCCTTAGGAAAGTCTGCCTGGGCCTTCAGGTTTCTGAAACAACAGGCCAGTCACAGCCACTCCTGGAGAAAAGGGGAAGTAACCCATCACCAAATACCTTAAGGTGGCACAGGCTTCTGGTGACTCGCGCTTGAATGTGGTTTTATTAATGCACACAGATTGTAGTGCCGGCATTAGCATGGTAACCAGCCAGACCGTGCTAAAAACAGAGGAAAACCAGGCTATTAATTCCTGAGTGCCCACTTGAGACAGCTTAAATTAATATGTAGAAAAGAACAATTAAGAGACCCAAGATTTCTTTTTTCCAATGGTGATGGGAGAATTGCCAGGGATGGGAGAGAAACAGTGGTTGGAAGAGATGAATATACCTGCTGGGCATATGTTTGCTGGGCATGTGATTTTAGTCTGCCTTATGTCTTGGTTCATCTTCCTCCCTTCTTGCTTGAGCAGACAGGTAGAAGGAGGCTGCGGCAGAAACTGCCCAGGTGTAAGAGTGGAGCAGGACATGACCTGAGTCTCTGGGCCGCTGTCTGTCATTGTTGTATCAGATAATAGCTCATAGCTTCCGCTGGCCCACGGCCCCTAGAACAGTCTGGAATCATGAATCATCTTGCTACAAAATGCACGGATTAGGAGGAAATCAAAAATGCTTTTCACTGGAGATGCCCCTGGGAACTAACTACAGGTGCTGCTGAGTTCTTAATAGTTCCTGTTGCTCTTCTCGAGGGCTGAACCAATCAGAGGCCTTCCAAGAATAAGGCTGGTGTCAAAAGGCTCTGTTCAACACCACCTTTACCCCAAGTCCCCCAGGGAAAACTTATCTTGAGTTAAGATCCAGACACTGGAGAGAGCAGGATTTTCCTGTCAGCTTAGTTAGTGCATAATGGCTGATTAAAGTGGTTTAGGAGGCCTGAGAGCTAGCGGAAGGAGGAGTTGCTGCTGGAAGGTCTCAGAGAGGCCTGAGTGTTTGCTTAAAGGACCCTTCATCAGACCTGGTGTGCAGTGAATGCTCAGTCATGTGTGCAGTCCAATGCTCAGAGGTTCTGCTCTGAGGATACCAGAGGACACCAAAGAAAGCACACTTATTTTTCTCTCTCCCCTCTCCTTCCCCTCCCCTCCCCCTCCCACTTTCTTTCCTCCCCTCCTCTCTCCTCCCTCCCCTTCTCTTCCCCTGCAGTTTCCTCCATTCCCTTCCCCTCTCTTCCCCTCCCCTCCCATTCTCTTCCTCTCCTACTCTTCCCACTTCTCTTTTCCCCTCCTCTCCTTTTTTCCCCTTCTTTCTCTCCCCTCTCCTCTCTTCCCTTCCCCTCTTCTTCACTCCCTCCCTATTCAACTGTTACCAAAATGGTGTACTTGGATAGTTCTGATGATGAATCGGAATCATTGTTCAGTATTCAGTGGAATCTCAACGAATAGCTTTGGATACACCTGTAGGGTGTGAGGGGCTCACTGGTGCTGCAGCACATATACTAAAGTGGGGCAAAACAGAGTTAGCATGGCCCATGTGCCAGCAGGACTTGCAGAGACTGTTCAACATTTGCACCTCAGGGAAGGAGCATGTAGCTGTTCCCCACTGCTGTAGCAGAGCTGCTTGTGGTGCCAAATGTGCTCTGGGGACAAGTGCTCCTTTGCCTCCATCATTCTTCACCTGTCACTTACAGGAGGTTAAACAAGGCAGCTGTGTGAAATGTGCCAGGTAAAGAGGGCTACAGGCTCCTGAGGACTTGGTGGAGATTTCTCAATCCGGTCTGCAGACGCTGTTCCTTGGCTATGTGATGATCCATCAGAAAGCAGCCCTGGACCCTGACTAGTTATGGAGGAGTAGGTGGCTGGAAGAGCTAGAGCACATGTCCCCAGATTCAATCCTCTACACTGTCTGGTCCCCTGAGCACCTCTAGGAGTGGCTCCTGAGCACTACTCAGTCCCTAAGAAAGAGAACTTTAGGGCCTAAGAGAGCTCAAATCCAGGGCATAGAAGCGCATTTCTTACATGCATGGGGCCCCCAAATCTCATCCCCACCTCTGCCAGGCCTAAGTGGCATCTCATGGCCAGTCGCAAACACTGGGCTTCCCACTCAGTGGACCAAGTATTGCTGAACGTGGCAACTGGGCATCCTTGCCACTGTTTGGGAGACCACCCACCTCCAAAAGGGAGATGTGGATATCAGAGATGGGTTTGTGTTTCTGTATAGGTCCCGTTCCTGCTATCTCGGGGGCCTTGAAGAAAGCAGGGCTGAGTCTCAAGGACATGGATCTGGTGGAGGTATGGTCCGTGTTATGAAAGACTCTCAGCTTCCTCAGCCTCCTCAGCTTTGCTTCATTGTCCCCTATCAGCATGATTAACTTTTCTCAGTGACTTGTACCTTCATTTTACTCTCATTACATGTCTTGTGTTGTTATTTTCTTCTACCTGATTAAAATGCTTTAAGTTTAAATAGTTAAAAAAACAACCTAACTGGAGCCAGAGTGATAATACAGCAGAAGGGCACTTGCTCAGTGCCAAGTCATTGCAATGATTTTATTTAACCTTGACAGTAGTTCTTAGAATGCTTACAGATGTTACAGTCACATTCTGTCATTAATGGGCTGGAGAGATAGTATAGCAGATTGGGTAAGCCTTGAGCACCACAGGGTGTAGCCCAACATTAAAAACAAAACTAAAAGTCTGTCATTGAGGATATGGGAGTTAGCAGTGCTTGAGAAATATGCATTGAACCAGGATTTGAACCAACCATCTGGCTGCATTTTACAGTGGCACCCTAGCTCCATGGTGTCAATCTTAATATCCCTGTAAACTTTTTATTTCCCTCAAAGTGATGCATTGACTTAAAGTAGCATTAGTAACCATGCCCATTTCCAAGCTGATAGAATTAATCAAATGCATATAAATGAAAACAATCTTGTATGTGTTCATTCTCGTTCTCCCTCTCCTTTCCCCCTCCTTCCCCTTCCCCTCTCTCTTGACAGCAGTTTTCTGTCAGTAGAACCAGTTAGTGCCTCTCAGTTATTTGTGACTAAGGATCTCCACCTGCATTTCTGTTTTTAAGGTCAATGAAGCTTTTGCTTCCCAGTACTTGGCGGTTCAGAAGAGTCTGGACCTTGATCCAAGTAAAACCAATGTGAATGGAGGTGCCATCGCCTTGGGCCACCCATTGGGAGGATCCGGATCCAGAATCATGGCACACCTGGTCCATGAGTTAAGGTACTTGCTGTACATTTGCCTCGAATACGTGGATGCAGGTTTTCTAGAACAATTAACAGTTTCCACCCCCACATTGCTGCTCACTGTAAATGCCACCAAGTGAAGTCACATCCCAAGATGTAGAAGTCACTGGTGAGGTCGGTCAGATCCCTGGCGAGGATCTCACAAAGAAGCATCCACAGTCACTTCGAGGGAGACTAACTCAGTTTATTGTAGGTGGAAAATGGATATTTATATATTAGGGGAGAGGAGGGTGTGGACTCTGTGCCAGCCAATAGGGTAGAACGTGAGAGAAGATTAAAACAGGGTGTGTCGAGGCCAGAGAGATAGCATGGAGGTAGGGCGTTTGCCTTGCATGCAGAAGGACGGTGGTTTGAATCCCGGCATCCCATATGGTCTCCTGAGCCTGTCAGGAGTGATTTCTGAGTGTAAAGCCAGGAGTAACCCCTGAGCACTGCTGGGTGTGACCCTCCCCCCCCAAAAAAAAAGTGTGTGTGCTTCTATGTTTAGGGAAGACAGGGTAAGAGGACTAGGGAAAGAAAGGTGTGTGCTTAAGGCCATTAGCTCGCCAGTGGCAAGTTACCAGGACACCCCTTTTAGCTACCTTGTAAGCAGCCCCATTATAACTGGCACAGGCACTTGTCCTCACCACATTTATGGCTCCAGGTCTGATGTTTGTGAGCAAACACATGCTCTGAGCAAACACGAGACACTTGCTCCTGTGCCAGTTACTGGGCTCAGATGGCCCCTCAGTACTGACACTACAGTTGGTGTTTTTCTGACAACTTCCTTATCAGCGGTCTGCTTTGTCAGGTCCTGGAATTTTGGCCACAGTAGCCACTCCAATCATGATACCTTCTGTCCAGTGAGTGACACCTAGGCTTGAGCCACCAGAGCCCCGGTGTTAAATGTCTTAGATGGCAATGTGCTGAGAGGGCTCTGAGCTTGCTGCTATCCTTGAAGGAGCCTCTTTAAACTGGCCACATGGGTCTGAGCCAAATCTGTTGGGTAGTCTTACAGAAGCCTGTGTACTGACATTCCCCAGTCTAGTAGACTGGGGAATGAACTCTTCCTCTTCTTTCTCCTCTTCTTCTTTTCTTCCTCCTCTTCGTCTTTCTCCTCTTCCTCTTCCTGGGCCTGTTAGGGAGCCGCATACGAAACCAATTCTATTTACTCACATCACTCCCTGGCTCCCACCTCTCCCTCTCAATGAACTCACAGTCACTTGCTTCCTTGCTTCTGCAGGCGCCGAGGTGGGAAGTACGCGGTGGGCTCTGCCTGCATCGGAGGCGGCCAGGGCATTGCTGTCATCATCGAGCGCACAGCCTGAGTGAGGAGCGTGAGCAGCTGCCTCTCACTGAGCTGGGCCAGGCCGCAGGAAACTGGGACCTTCAGGACAGGTCGGCCTGGTCAGCCTCCTACCCCATGTGACAAGACATCTCGCTTGCTCAGGGGTGGTGGGACAGAGAAGTGTCTCTCTAAGAATGAGCCCCTGCTGAAGTGAGCTCCAGGTTTGACCCAAGTAGGATATCTTTAAGAACTCAGGTCCACTTTAGGGGGGCCTGGAGAAGGGATGTTTTCTTACCATATGCCTTAGGAAATGGAATAAATAGCGCCTTAACTTGAGCTCATCTTGTCCTGTCATTTACTATACAAATGTTCTGGTATGATACAGAATAAAACTGATCAGGGATCACTTCTGGCAGAGTTTGGGAACCATATGTGGTATCTGGGGAACCGACCAGGTTCAGTTGCATGCAGAGCAACTGTTTTAGCCCCTCTCTTGTTTTCAGGCCCATGTCATCACCACTTTTTTTTTTTTTTTTTTTTTTTTTTTGGTTTTTGGGTCACACCCGGCAGCGCACAGGGGTTACTCCTGGCTCTATGCTCAGAAATCGCCCCTGGCAGGCAAAGGGGACCAAATGGGATGCCGGGATTTGAACCACTGTCTTTCTGCATGCAAGGCAAATGCCTTACCTCCATGCTATCTCTCCGCCCCCTCATCACCACATTTAAGGAGACAGTTCATGTTACTACGTGGCCTTCACTGCCACACAGGATATTTTTCATAAAACAGAAACTGTCCCCATTAAACGTCACATTCTCCATGCCTCACCCCATCTTTCCATCTCTAAGACCCTCACTTCTATGGGATCACGAGGTCCTTGCCTTGCTAGGACTTGCTTTTCCCCCTCATCATCATGTCCTTAATGGTGCACCCCAGTTTCTGATGGTCTTTCAGGCTGAATTCGGTCCCATCTGGTGTGTGCCTGATTCTGAGCATCCTTATGAACCATGGACACTGACTGACATCCACCATAAGCTAGTGTATATCATGCTGCCATGAAATGCAATACGGAGAATTGTCACCTCCTTGGATGCTTTGGGGAGTATGTACCCTTGAAAACGGAATTTCTGAGCAATGTCGCAGTTCTGTTGATGGCATTTGAGAAGCCCTCACACTGTTGATCACTGATTATGAGGTGTTCCCAGGTGTACCTGGGTGTTACAGGAGCAGAGAGTAGGGAATGTCACAATAGTGCCTGCCACCTGGTGCTGAACAGTAGAAAGCCAGAGAATAACTGGGCATTTGGTTTTGAACCTAACTGTTGTCATACATCTGGAAAATAACTTTACTTTTTTCTTTCATCTTTTTTGAGTTAATTAGCACAAGCACCCTTAATTACATCAAACTTGTTCCTCGGGCAATTTTTGTAAATTTGCTAATAAAAGTGGCAGGGAAAGCAGTAGCGAGTCAGAAGCTTGGCTGGCTCAGCAAGATCTAAGAGGCTGCTCAACAACCCCTGGCCAAAATGCACCTTTTGCCATGGCTCTGTCTAATTTCTTGTGTGAAACTGCAAGCTGACACCTCACAGATTGGGGGGGCTCAAATGTAATATAAAAATACCTTTCTCCTGTTGTCACACAGGAACAATTCCAGCCAGACAGGTTTTTCTGAGAAAGGATTATTAGGACCAACAATAGGAGGCCAGACTCTTAAAGCAAAGCCGTTAGAAAATCCAGCCAGAGATCACCCTCAGCACAACTGCTACGGACAACAAGCACTACTACACCAACCCACTGTATCCCAGCTTGGGTTTTGTGGCCCCTGGGCAGTTGCTTCTCAGTGTGATACTGGAGTCCTCTAATTGAGAGGATTCTTTGGGATTATTTTTGCATTTGTTTCCAAGACCTAACCACCTAATGACAAGGGTTGAGAAAGAAAGTCCTTTACCCTAAGTGCTCACTTAGAATTTATCATACAAAATTGGCCAGTTATGAGGACTTAAAAGAGATGTTTAAGAGCTCCAAGTTATCTGGAACTACCTTTGGCAGACTAGGATATAGAGGCACCTGATATTTTTTTTTCCTCTTTTGGTCACACCTGGTGATGCTCAGTGGTTACTCCTGGCTCTGCACCAAAATTTATTCCTAGCAGTTTACAAGAGATCATATAGGATGCTGAGAATTGAACCTGGGTCAGCCACATTCAAGGCAAATGCCCTATCCTGGTTTCCAAGACATCTGATTTTTCTTTTGTTTTTGTTTGTTTTTTTGTTTTTGGGTCACACCCGGCGGTGCTCAGGGGTTACTCCTGGCTGTCTGCTCAGAAATAGCTCCTGGCAGGCACGGGGGACCATATGGGACACCGGGATTCGAACCAACCACCTTTGGTCCTGGATTGGCTGCTTGCAAGGCAAATGCCGCTGTGCTATCTCTTCGGGCCTGATTTTTTTTTTTTTAATGTAATGAGGTACTTGGCATTGACTCCTTACGTTCTACTGAGCTGAGCAAACATTGTCTGACTAGGGATTTTCAGATTTAAAGATTGTAAAAGCTGATTAAGGTAAATTTCACTGAGTACTTAGTAATCAAACACACACGAGGTGATTCAGATGGGAAGATTAGCAGAAACAGCCTGGGGTGTTTGGTCCCAGTCAGGGGTTGGTAGGGGCTCAGAAAACCATCAGGAGGCAGGGAGGCCCTATAGGCTGGTCAGTGAGTGAGATGGAGATTAGGGGGAAGGATTTATCTTCTAAACTTGGTGAGTGGAACCACAGCCAACCTCTTTCTTTTTTTATTAATATATTATTTTTATTTTGATCATAGTGGCTTACATATCTTTCATAGTAATATTTTAGGTACATATTAACATTGAATCAGGGAAATTCCCATCACCAAATTTGTCCTCCCTCCACCCCTGTTCCCATCTTGCATCCCATGTCCCCCACCCTGACTCCCAGGCTGCTAGAATGAGTGGTCCCCTCTGTGTCTAGCTTACTACTTAGTGATCACTTTTTTTTTGACTTCTTTGTTTTGGTGTGGATATTGAAGTTGGTATCTCCATTTTTTTTCTTTTTCCTTTTTGCACTCTTTCTATTTCAGGACCATAGCTGTTATGTGGCGCTTGTCTTTATTGTTGTAGTGTTCACTGGATATTTTATTTAATATTTCTTTTTGTATTGTTGTGGTGTTTCCTTTTTTTCCTTTCCTCTCTCAAACTGAGGTTGAGAGCCTCTAGAAGGACTCCGCCCATTTTCGGCTTATTTGATTTTTACCCCATTTTATTGCTTTTCTTTTCAGCCAAAACCACATAACTGGAACTGTCTAGTTCTGCCTCTCAAATAGAGGGGATTCGAACTACTGTCCTTCTGCATGAAAGGCAAACGCCTTACCTCCATGCTATCTCTCCAGCCCATAGAAAAAGGTTTTTGTTTTTTTTTTTTTTGGTTTTTCAGGCCACACCTGTTTGATGCTCAGGGGGACCATATGGGACGACGGAGGGGATCAAACTGTGGTCCTTTCCTTGGCTAGCGCTCGCAAGGCAGACACCTTACCTCTAGCACCACCTCGCCGGCCCCAGAAAAAAGATTTTTTAAAATGAATTTTTAAAAAGTAAGTAAAGTAATAAAGTGATTCAGGAGGCTACCTTACATTTGGGAAAAATGGGTTAAGAGGTAGTGTTATATAGGTCTTAAACTTATGATGTAAGTATAAGCTTTCCCATTGTCTTTTGAGGTTTTCTTGTGGGGTGTGGGCTCCAGGGCGCCTTTTGATCACACACCCTGGCCTTCTTGAGATTAAGAAAAGATTTGTGGCAGAGAGGTCTTGGGTAGAGTTCTTGCAGTGGGGATCCTTTTAGAACCAAGTCCGGTATCAAGCAACAGTACACGTTAGGGAGAGGTGATAAGGAGGGCCACACAGCATGAGTCAGCAGGGTTGTTGGTTGTATTTTCTTGCTGGGGACGAGGTGACCACAGCCAACTTCTGAGTAGAGGAAAGACCCCACTTGGGTGGGAAGCTGATCTACTGAACTGAACTGCCATGGAGCAAAGCCAGATGCCAAGAGGCTGTTGGAATGCTCTCCCAGCTGGAGTCAATAATAGGGGAAGAAGCTATTCAAACCTGGACATTTCTGCAGAGTGCAAGCTGGGGCTTCCCCTGAGTTGTACGTGGTGGGAGGCTGTCAGGGTCACTCCGGGGTTCACATTAGAAGCCAGATGGGAAAGCTGCTGGTGGGGCAGATGGTAGGGGAGGCTTCTTTAGTTCAGACATATCACCTTACACTTGGGGAAAAGACTGCAGGCATTTGGGATGAGGCTGAAGCTAAAAGTCAAGGTAGCTAAAAGGGTTTCATCAAGAATTCGTGGTCAGGGATCAGAACAATTGCACAGCATGTAGGGCATTTGCCTTGCACAGGGTCAGCAACCCAGGTTCAGTGTTTAGCATCTCATGTGGTCCCTGAGCACTGCCTGGAGTGATTCCTGAGCACTACCAGGTGTGGACCCCAAACAGGAATAAAATAAGAAAAGAATTGATGGCTATTTTTGTTTGGCAATGCCAAGGATCCAATCCTAGGCTTTGGGTATTTGAGGCAGACCCTCTGCCATTGAACCACGTTCCTGGCCCCTTAGTGTTTTTTTTTTTTTCCCCATACCTATCAGAGCTCAGGGGGTTACTCCTGGCTTTGCACTCAGAAATCGCTCCTGGCAGGCTCAGGGAACTATATGGGATGCCAGGAATTGATGCCGGGGATCAAACCTTGGTCAGTCTCAGGTCAGTAGCATGCAACTCCCTACTGCCGTGTTGTCACTCTAGTTCCTTTTGGTCTTTCTTTTCCCCCTTAGGTTTTTCTTGAAGTGACTAGGTTTTCTTTTTTGTGACTAAAAAATAATTGAAATGCCAGTAATACATAAAACCAATTTTATCTAGGTTTCTCTTCTAGAGAACAACTCAATTCTTTCATAGAGTTGCATTCACTATACAGAGTAATCACCTTCTCACCTGCATGAGAAAATTTATGAATTTCTTATTCAATTGAATACCTTAAGGATTAGAATGTGGCATACATTTTGAAATGGCATCCTAAAAGAATTGCATGTTCAAATAAACCATTGAAATCATTTTAGTGAAACAGTGATCCTTCTTTCCCTTTTTGATGGTAATCTGGCCTTTATATTTTTTTAATCATTTATTTTGTTTTGAGTCACAACTGGCGGCACTCAGGGATTACTTCTGACTCTGTGCTCAGAAATCACTCCTGGCAGGCACGGGGACCATATAGGATGCCGGGATTCGAACCACCATCTGTCCTAGATCGGGTGTGTGCAAGGCAAACACCCTACCACTGTGCTATCTCTCCAGCTCCAAGTTTTTACATCTATTCTAATTTAGGTTGAATATCTCATGATGGATTTAATTTGCATTTCCCTAATGTTGTATGATGTAGAACACCTATTCATGTGTCCTTTGTTTGGCATCCAAAAATTGTTGTCTTCCCATCAAATCTTTTACCCATTTGTTTAGTCTGTTTTTATTAATAGTTGTGTCCTTAGAGTTCTTTTTATTTTACAGATATAAATTCTCTTTTAATATCTTTATTTATTTATTTATTTGTTTGTTTATTTATTTTTTGGTTTTTTGGCCACAGGGGTTACTCCTGGCTATGCGTTCAGAAGTTGCTCCTGGCTTGGGGAACCATATGGGACACCGGGGGATCGAATCGCGGTCCATCCAAGGCTAGCTCAGGCAAGGCAGGCACCTTATCTCTAGCGCCATCGCCCGGCCCCTTAATATCTTTATTTAAGCACCATGATTACAAACATGTTTGTAGTTGGGTTTTAGTTACAAAAAAGAACACTCCCCTTCACCCTTGTAAAATTACCTGATTTTGAGACTAGCGTGATAGTGAGTGAGGGAATCTGGCCTTTTGCAAATGGAGCTTACTCAAGGAGACATGAACTTACACCAAACTCCGACACTTCCACTAGGGGGCACCACCAGTCCGTGCATGTCAGTTGCTTTTCTAGCCTTTCAAAAGCTGCTTGTGCAGGAAACTTGACCTGACTTTTGGTCCTTCCTCTTGGTTATCAAGGGGCCAGAAACCTAGGTGGGCAAGTGGGGGCAACAAAACTGTTTCTTCAAAGTCCTCTGGCCAGAGACTCAGCCAGCCTTTCATTTCTCCTTTGTGCATAGACACAGATGCAGAGCCAAGAGTCCTCTTGTCACCTCTCCAGAGCTGCTCAGAGCCCCAGCACAGAACCAGGAGTGGCCAGGTGTGGCCCAACAGCCCCTCAAACCAATCAATTTACAGCCAATGTGGCGGGGGGGGGGGGGGGGGGCGGCGACAGGACATTCAGGGCAGCTGCTCCTCTTTCTCCTCTCTTCAGGCTAGAGCAACTGGAAAGTTTCCCTGCTTCTTGCCAGGATATCAGGGAGACCCCCACGCCTGGCCGGCTAATGGTATATCCAGGAAACTCATGTGAGAAGGGTAACTGGAAGCCAGGATAGGGTTATCTGCATCTCAGGCTCCCATAGCTGAGACCCAGCAAACCCAGGAACCCTAGATCCCCCAAAATGAATGAGGGTCCCAACAAAAGGAAGGGCTAGGGAGGATGAGAGTGGCAGCACTGAACTCCAACTCTCCCAGCTAGGCAAGATTTGCAAGTCAGGATTAGCAGAAACAAGTCCCCCGTCTCTGTCTCTGTCTCTGTCTCTCTCTGTCTCTGTCTCTGTCTCTGTCTCTCTCTCTCTGTCTCTCTGTCTCTCTCTTAGTCTCTCTCTCTCTCTCTCACACACACACACACACACACACACACACACACACACACACACACACACACACACACACACCTCCAGCAATCCCTAAGGCTTCACGAGTTTTTCTGAGGGCACAGTAATCCCTCCAGAGGCGGAGGAGGCAGTGAAAATACCCCCTCTCAACTATAGCCAGAGACAGCTCCGAGGGGAGAAACCAAAAATGCAGACATGAAAGTCTTTGCTACTTCAAAGGCTCTGGCAGAGGAGCAAGTCATAAAGCACAGAACATCACAGAAACGGGGATCACAGCAAAGAAAATGACGGTTCCTTAGAAACAAAACTTTAAATCACAGAGGATTATGATCTAACTGACAGAGAATTCCAAGCCAGGATGAAGAAACTCAGGTTACAACAGCCACACACAGAAAGGCAATGGACTGCGGAATAAAATCCATCAATGGAAGTAGAATTTTACCAGACCATGTTTGCACTCTAAAAAATAACCCAGTTAGGGAGCTGGAGAGATAGCACAGCAGTAGGGCATTTGCCTTGCACGCGCTAACCTAGGACAAACCATGATTCAATCCCCTATCATCCCATATGGTCCCCCAAGCAAGGAGCAATTTCTGAGCACAGGGCTGGGAGTAACCCCTGAGCATCATTGGGTGTGCCCCCCCCCAAAAAAAAACTAACTGCTTCAACTTGGTAATGAATTTACAGTATAAAAATAATAATTTGTGAGGTTGGAGAAATAACATGGAGGTAGGGTGTTTTATTTTTTATTTTTTATTTTTTGGAGGTAGGGTGTTTGCCTTGCAGGCAGAAGGATGGTGGTTCGAATCCTGACATTCCATATGTTCCCCTGAGCCTGCCAGAAGTGATTTCTGAGTGTAGAGCCAGGAGTAAACCCTGAGCACTGCCAGATGTCATCAAAAAACAAAGAAATAAAATAATAATAATAATAATTTGTGATAAAGACATAAATGAGTCAAGGTTAGAAGGAAAATGGTAAAAGCAGAAAAAGAACTATCTAACAAGACATTTTATATAAACATCATGGTAACTACAAAACATAAATCTGAAACATAGTCATGAAATATAAAAAGAGAGAAACAGAGAAAACATCATAGAAAACTACCAAACTTCAATGTCAAAAGCATTTGGGAAAAAAAATACCAGAGGACCAAAGATTAAATAGTTCTACTAAGTCCTCATATCTCTTTTTCTTTTTTCTTTTCTTTTCTTTTTTTTCTGTTTTTGTTTGTTTGGTTGGTTGGTTGGTTGGTTTTTGGGCCACACCCTGTGATGCTCAGGGGTTACTCCCAGCTATGCACTCGGAAATTGCTTTTGGCTTGGGGGACCATATGGGACGCCAGGGGATCAAACTGTGGTCTGTCCTAGGCAAGCATGGGCAAGGCAGATGCCTTACCACTTGCGCCACCGCTCTGGCCCTAAAGTCTTCATATATTAACAGTCACCCTAACTATGAAGATTCAAACTCACCAATCAAAGAAGATTTGGATGGATTTAAAACAAAATCTAGAGGGGTTGGAGCAATAACACAGCATTAGAGCTTTTGCCTTACCGACTAGGAAAGGACCTGGGATCAATTCCCAGCAATTTCTGAGTGCAGAGCCAGGAATAAGCCTTGAGTGTAACCGAGTCTGGCCCAAAAACAAAACAAACAAACAAACAAAAATCTGGAGTCAAGAAAATATATCTATATACCTTCCTTGTAGGAGACCCAGATTTAATTCCAAGCACATGGTCTCCCAATGAATAAAATACAAAAATCAAAATTTAAAAATCTAGCTATGTGCTGGCTTTCAAGGATTTATCTTATGTATAAAGACAAAATCAGGTTTCAAGTGAAAAGATAGAAGATGGTAGTACAAATAGTAGCTGAGAGTAGAGCCAAACTTAAGTCAGACAAAATAGACTTACAGGTAAAGAAAGTCACGAGGCAAAAGTAACATATAACAATAATAGGGAGGACCAAGATGATTTATTTTATTAATATATGTACAAATTTGAAAAATAAAATAATATCATTTACATATGAGACACAAAACATTTTAGCCAAGTTCAAAAGATATCTTTATACATATGAAAAATTATATACATAAGAAAACTAAAAGATATTATTGAAAGAAATTGAAACACACCACAAAAAAGATGTTCTATGCTCGTATTTGGAAGAATTCAAGTTACTAAAATGTTCATATTACTTAAGGCAATCTACATATTCAACATAATCTTAATTTTTACAGAAATAGATCAGTAAATTCTAAAATTGATTTAGAAACACACACACACACACACACACACACACACACACACACACAAATGCCCCAAATAGCCAAAGGAAAAAAATAGAACTATAATACCACACACTTTACTAAAATCTATAGTAAATCAAAACAATATGGTATTGGCAGAAAAGCAAAAGCAAAGATCAAAAGAACAGAATTGAGTCCAGAAATATAAGACCAAACTTACATGAATAAATAAGTCCAGAGCAGACAATAGAGAAAGAAAAGTCTACTCAGTAAATGGTGATGGAAAGGATAGCTGCAAGCAAAAGAGTGCAACTAGATCAAACCACACTGAGTTATCACCTCACACCTATTAGGCAAAAGACAAGTGTTAGGGGCCAGAAAGATAGTACAGCAGGTAGAAGGACACTTGCCTTGCATATGGCTGACCTGGTGTAGAACCCAGGGTTCAATTTTCAGCACCCCATATAGTTCCCAGCAGGAGTGATTCTTGAATACAAAGTCAGGTGTAAACCCTGATAATCACTAAGTATGGCCCCAAAACAAAACAAAGAAACAAGAAGACGTGGAGAAAATGAATCTTCACACACTGTTGGTGAGGATTTAATATGGTTCACCAACATAAAAAAAAAAAAAAAAAAAAAAAAAACAGTATGAAGATTTCTCAAGAAATCAAGACTAGAAATGGCATGATCCAGATATTCCACTTCTGGGTATTTATCTAAAAAAAAAAATAACAATCAAAATGATATATGTCCAACAAATAGCCCAACTCTTGGCCCAATTAATCTCAAAGAGACTCCAAGCTGTTGAATTATCCCAGTCCCACAGTTTTTGGAGAGTTTGACCACATATGTGGTCACAAAACATGTCCAAATTTCACAGTACTGACAGCCTAACAAGATCAGAGCAAATTAGATGGGAAAGGTGTGTAGAATTCCACCAAGCTGGGCCCGGCGAGATAGCACAGCGGTGTTTGCCTTGCAAGCAGCCAATCCAGGACCAAAGGTGGTTGGTTCGAATCCCGGTGTCCCATATGGTCCCCCGTGCCTGCCAGGAGCTATTTCTGAGCAGACAGCCAGGAGTAACCCCTGAGCACCGCCGGGTGTGACCCAAAAAAAAAAAAAAAAAAAGAATTCCACCAAGTTGAATGAGCAAAAAACAGTAATAGAAAGCTCAACTTGCATCAAATAGCTCAATTAATCTTCAGTGGCTTTAGTAACACCATTGTGAAATATATGTTGTAACAAGACACATAAATTATTTTGTATCTGCCTAGGGGACAGACTTTGGGAGTGGAACTGGGAACATTAGTGCAACTGGGAACTGGGAACACTGGTGGGAGGAAGGATCATGCTGTTGATATGATTGGTAATAGAACATTGAATACCTAAACAACTGCAATGTGAACAACTTTGTAAATCACATTGTTTAAAGTTTCAAACACAAAAAAATAGATATTCTTTCTTATATTAATTGAAATATTATTTATAATATTCAAGATATGGAAACATTCTACATGTTCTATAACAAATGGATAGTTATGGCTTGGACATATAATAAAGTGTCACTCAGACAAATAAAACAATAAAATCTTAAATTTAAGCATGGTACATTTTACATCTTATATTTTACATGGGTTCCTGCTAAGTGAAATAATTTAGGGAAACACAAATATTGATAATTGTACCCATATGTAGAACATGTTAAAAAGTAAAATAAAAAAAAACTCAGATACAGAAAGCAGAATGGTGGAGCAGAAGAGAAGGATAGTGGGTGGAAAATGAAACAAGTGTTGGTGGTGAGCATACTTTAAGGCCTTAAAATAGAGGATTATAATCTTGTAAACTAAAACTTTCATGTCATAAATAATGTTACATTAAAAATAATCTGCAGGGGCCAGAGCAATAGTGCAGCAGTAAGGCGTTTGCCTTGTGCGCAGCTGACCCAGCATGAATCTGGCATTCCATCCTGGCATCCCATATGGTTCCCCAAGGCAGGAGCGATTTCTGAGCACATAGCCAGGAGTAATTCCTGAGCATCACCGGGTATGGCCCAAAAACCAAAATAAATCAATAAAAATAAAAATAATATGCAGGGTCAGAATGATAGTATGGCAGGTAGGGCTCTTGACTTGCATACTGCCAACTCAGTTTCTATCCCTGATACTTTACATGGTCCTCTGAATATGCCAGGAGTGATCACTGAATAGAGCCAAGAATAAACCATGAGCATCTCTGGGTTTTGACCTGCTCTCCAAAAGGGGGAAAATCATATACAAAGTAAAAGCAGCTAAATTCACAGTGGTTTTTTGAGTTACATCTGGCAGCGCTCTGGGGCTACTCCTGGCTCTATGCTCAGAAATCGCCCCTGGTGGACTCAGGGGACCATATGGGATGCCAGGATTCAAGCCACTGTCCTTCTGTATACAAGACAAAAGCCTTATCACTGTGCTATCACTCTGGCCCCACATCACCACATCACCATAATAGAGTATTTTTTTAACTGACACATAACAGGTAAGGTACAGTAAAGTACAAAAGCTAAATGTAGGCCCAGAGAGATAGCACAGCGGTGTTTGCCTTGCAAGCAGCTGATCCAGGACCAAAGGTGGTTGGTTCGAATCCCGGTGTCCCATATGGTCCCCTGTGCCTGGCAGGAGCTATTTCTGAGCAGACAGCCAGGAGTAACCCCTGAGCAATGCCGGGTGTGGCCCCAAAAAAAAAACAAAAAACAAAACAAAAAAAAAGCTAAATGTAGTTGAAAGCTTAGCTTTTGACTTTGTACATCTGTGTTACCACCACTCTCGAGACCACATGCTCACGTGTCCCCTTCTTGGGACCCCCCCCTCAAATGTAACTCCTAGTGTCAGTCATTGTGGGCTTGTTCTGATTCTGGAACACCAGATGTGTGAGTTTTTTCTCCAGCCATGTGATACCTATGAAAGCCTATGATGTGTCTACTCACATATTTGGTTTAATGGCTGCAGAGCAGGTGAAAGAGAAATTGATGCCAGCCAACTTCTGGGGAAATAGGGCATAGGAACCCTGCCTAGTGGGGACTCTGCATCAGCTGTATTCACAGACCTGAAAGTCAGTTTCTCCCTTTGGGGGGGAACAGGTTGTGAGGGTGAGTCGTGAGGAAGAACGCAAAATCAGGAGGAGCTCTGTGCCAAGTCACTGATGAGAGTCACTTTGGCCATTTCCAGAGCTTTCTCAGAACTTTCCAGGGTAAGTGAAATAACAGTTTCTGTATCCTCCAGCCTGAAAATGACTCTCAGTTGAAGTCTGTGCCCAGAAACAGGAATTTCTATTTAGGAGCAAATTCCAGAGAAAAACCACAAGTATTCCCACCTGAAAGACAGGTACCAGGAACAAGAAGGTTCAAAGCCTTTTTGCATCTCCTTGAGATAATACGCCCCTCTGGGAGAATCTCTTCAGACACTTCTGTGTGAAGCCAGGACACCAAAGGGCTTAGTGTCCTGGAGATAAGTAACCAGAAAAAAGGGGAAATACGGAGGGGGAATCATGTTTCCCTTGGTGCTGAGGGCATGGGATAAAGTTCCCCAATACCAGTTTGTTTATGAATTCTCAGGACAATGTGGTTCCAACAAGCAAAAAACCCTCAAGCCAAGAATATCAAGTAGGTCCAGGTGTCCATCATCACCAAAGGAGTGACCCCTGAGCATAGAGCACCCCTAGGTGATCAGTAAAATAAAAACAAACCTTTAAACATGCCAACATGTGAAAAGTTGCATGCAGCTTTTTCTGGGAGAGGTGAACCTCGAGGCAGTTCAGCTTCCCTGACTCACAGGTTCAGCAAGGCCGTGCATGGCTCATCGGGGCTCATGCCCCAGGAGGCACCACTCAGGTGCTTGGAGCTAGAGTGATAGCACAGCTGGTAGGGCATTTGCCTTGTATGTACCTGACATGGGTTCAACCCCCAGCATCCCATATGGTCCCCCAAGCCTGCCAGGAGTAATTTCTTTTTTTTTTTGGTTTTTGGGGTCACACCCAGCAGCACTCAGGGGGTTACTCTACACTCAGAAATCGCTCCTGGCAGGCTTGGGGGACCATATGGGATGCCGGGATTTGAACCACTGTCCTTCTGCATGCAAGGCAAATTTCTTACCTCCATGCTATTTCTCCAGCCCCGCAAGGAGTGATTTCTGAGTGGAGAGCCAGGAGTAATCCCTTGAACACCACCAGGTGTGGCCGAAAAAAAACAAAAACAAACAAACAAAAACAAACAAAAAAACTACTCAGACTCCAGTGCTGGCAGCATTTTACTGCAAACTGACATTAGTTTATCTGAGACCAGAAACTGTTCAAGGCAGAGTTCCAGTGTCTCAGATGCCAACATTAGATATGCCCCTTCCCTTCCCATGTGTCCAGCTACCCAGGGCCCCTGCATCATCCACAGAGGGGGTCACACCTCTAGTTATTGCTTTCCCAGCACTCTCAGGGATCCTTTATTGGGCCTTCAGCTGGTCACAACCATTTCTCCTGTGGTATTTGTCTACATCACAAGGACTGAAGTACCAGAGAGTCCATCAGAGAAAAAGACACACTTTGCATTCAGGAGTCACTCCTAATGGTGCTCAGGGGTTTATATGTGGTACCAGGGATAAAACCTGGGTCAGCCACATGCAAAGTAAACATTTTACCTGTGTCCTATTGCTACAGCCCTGCACAGTAAATCTTATAAATTACTGTGTTAATTTGGTGAGTTTCATTGTGCAATTTCTGGGTTTTTGGCACCTCTCCATCCCATTAAGTCCTTGTTTGGATATTTCCATAGTAACCTTCCACTCTATCTCTTCAGTCCCAGATTCACAGTGGCCCTGCAGAGAGTGCCTTCCTTCAGCTCTCACTTCCTTTGCATGGCCCAGATACCTCAATGGCACCTGGATTATCACAAAGGAAAAAAAGGAACAAACACTGGGCCTATATTTTATACCCTACACCAGAATAAGCCCAATTGAGTAAAAGATCTTAATTTTACAAAGCAAGCTCATGTCAATGTTAAAATAAATATCCAAACTGCAAGACATAAACCTTCAGACATGCTCTGGCTGGTTAAACTATTGACTTAGGAAATAATTTTTCCTCACTGAAGTCGAAAAGAAATTCACTTGCAGGAAAAAAATTAAGGCCGGTTTCAGATGTCTTTCCAGCAGCAAGAAGTGCCAACAAAGGACAAATTCCTACAAGGAAAAGCATCTGATCCACATGAATTCTACCCTGCCAACTTGGTGCTTAAATGCATGAGTTCACATTTCAGACATAAAATCACTCAGGAATCAACATTTGTGAGCTCTTTTGAAAAATCTACTTATGGTAATGGGCTCTGTGGCCACAAAATTATGCAAATTTCATTATCAATTTAATTATAATCTGATCTTTTATTGTGGTCACTTAAACATCTTACCACTTATAAACTACTTATATACTTATATATATATATCATTTATATACCACTTACCACTTATGCTGTACTTTATTCTGATGGCTTTACTAATGTGCTTCATATCTAGAAAGGTTTTTATGGGAAAGAATTTGACAAATACTCTGGAATATAGGTTTATCCAAAAACTGAATATATGTGTATCATAAAACTGAATTGATACTGGCTGATCATAAAATTCTATTTTAGAACAAAAGTATTCCTCTTTTGGAAGAGAAGTTTGAGCATTACCCAACAGTGCCCAGGGTCTATTGGGATTAATTACTGAGGACTATATGTGGTGCTGGGTGTCAATGCAGCCAACTGCATGCCAGGCAAGTGCCTTAAACCTTATTATAGCTCTCTGGCCTTAAAAAAAAAAAGTATTATTTTTTTTTTTGGTTTTTTTTGGGGGGGGCCACACTCAGTAACGCTCAGGGGTTACTCCTGGCTATGTGCTCAGAAGTTGCTCCTGGCTTGGGGACCATATGGGACGCCGGGGGATCGAACCGCGGTCCGTCCAAGGCTAGCGCAGGCAAGGCAGGCACCTTACCTCTAGCGCCACCGCCCGGCCCCAGAAAAAAGTATTCTTAAAACAACTCACAAAAATGATAAATTGAACAAATGAGGATGATAATTTTTTTTATTACTTTTTGTCTGAAACATCTGTTCTTTTATGTTTTGCCTTTTTAATATATTTTGTTTGCTTTTATATTGTGGTCAAAGTGAATTATAATTCTTTCACAGTAATATTTGAAGCACATAGTTACAGTGAATGAAGGGCATTCCCACCACTAGTGTTGTCCTCCCTTCACCCCTGTTTCCAGCATGCATCCACATCTCCCTCCTTTACCCCCGTATTGCTAGTGCAACTGTTCCCCCCTTGTACAGCTTGTTGTAGATTGGGTATTGATTCTGTTGTTGTTGACTTTGGACTTGCTATTCATATCTGATCAGTTTTTATTTCCATCAAATGAACAAGACTGTCTGGTCTTGGTACCATGGGTGGGGGAGAGAAAAACTAGAAGTTTATCTAGGTGCTAAAAATATCCATTTGGAAGAAGAAAGGGAAAAAAGAAAAGGGTAGCAAAACAAAACCAAATCAAACTAAAACCAATGATGGAGTAACAAAATTACAAAAAGAATAAATAAAGAATAAACCAAAAACCGGAGTTGATACGCCCAGGGAGGGAGAAGCTGCTGAACTCTGCTGGCACTCTGATGCCAGCACCTCTCTCTGTCTCCTGTACTGTCCTGCATTCTTGGTCTGATTTCATCCTTTGTGTGGCTTCATCTGCGGACGGCTAACCTTCCCTGGAGTTGAATTGATACGCCCAGAGAGGGAAAAGCCGCTGAACTCTGCTGGAACTCTGATGCCAGCACCTCTCTCTGTCTCCTGTGCTGTGCTGCATTCTTGGTCTGATTTCATCCTCTGTGTGGCTTCATCTGTGGATGGCTAGCCTTCCCTGAAGCCTTCCCTGGAGGTGAGTTGATACGCCCAGAGAGGGAGAAGCCGCTGAACTCTACTGGAACTCTGATGCCAGCACCTCTCTCTGTCTTCTGTGCTGTGCTGCTTTCTTGGCCTGATTTCATCCTGTGTGTAGCTTCATCTGCAGATTGCTAGCCTTCCCTGGAGTTGAGTTGATAAGCCCAGAAAGGGAGGAGCCAGAGGAGTGTGGCCGCTCTGCTTTGCTATGTGGCTACACACATCATTTAGCCAATGAATACAACCACAACACGTAGAAAACCCCACAATACAAGTGTGACCATGGAGAAACAACGCAGGCCAGCGCCAGACACAGAGAATGAAGATGGCAACTCTGATGACCGGAACATAGCCAACCAACTAGTCAGTCTCTCAGATAAGGAGTTTAGAGTAGCAATATGGAAGATGTTCACAGAACTCAAAGAAAGTAAAGAAGAGAACACTAATAATAATCAAGAGAATATGAAGATAGAAATCAGAAAACTCCAAACTGAAATTTCAGGTCAAATAACAAGTCTGAAAAACTCAGTAAATGAATTGAAGAAAAAAATGGATGAGATTTCCCACAAGTTAACAGCAGCTGAGGATAGAATTAGTACACTGGAAGATGAGATAAATAACAACTCCATACAGCAGAAGAGATTGGAAGAAAGCCTTAAAGCAAATGATCAAACAATGGAAAAATTACACAAAGAATGTGAACAGATGAAAATAGAAGTCTATGATAAGCTCATCAGAAACAATTTAAGAATCATGGGGCCGGGCGGTGGCGCTAGAGGTAAGGTGCCTGCCTTGCCTGCGCTAGCCTTGGACGGACCACGGTTCGATCCCCCGGCGTCCCATATGGTCCCCCAAGCCAGGAGCAACTTCTGAGCGTATAGCCAGGAGTAACCCCTGAGCGTCACCGGGTGTGGCTCAAAAACAAAAACAAACAAAAAAAAAAAAGAATCTAGGCCTAGGGCCGGGTAGGTGGCGCTGGAGGTAAGGTGTCTGCCTTGCAAGCGCTAGCCAAGGAAGGACCGCGGTTCGATCCCCCGGCGTCCCATATGGTCCCCCCAAGCCAGGGGCGATTTCTGAGCACATAGCCAGGAGTAACCCCTGAGCGTCAAACGGGTGTGGCCCAAAAACCAAAAAAAAAAAAACAAAAAAAAAAAAAAAACCAAGAATCATTGGAGTCCTAGAGACCCAGGAAGAAAATCTCCAGGAAGAATCAACAGTCAAGAACATCATTAAAGAGAAACTTCCAGAGCTAAAGAATACATGTGATCAAATCCTGCATGCTCGAAGAGTACCAACTAAAAGAGACCCCAGGAAAAACACCCAAAGGCACATCCTAGTCACAATGATGAATCCCACAGATGGAGACAGAATTCTGAAAGCAGCAAGATCAAAAAGAGAAATTACGTTCAAGGGAAAATCCTTGAGATTTACCACAGACCTGTCACCAGAAACACTCAAAGCCAGAAGGCAGTGGTGGGACATAGTAACAAAACTCAATGAAATAAATGCTTTGCCTAGAATACTGCATCCAGCAAAACTCACTTTCATGTTTGAAGGAAGAATACCTGGTTTCACAGACAAACAACAGCTCAGAAAATTTACAGACTCAAAACCAGTCTTTTTTTTTTTTTTTTTTTTTTGGTTTTGGGCCTCACCCAGCGGTGCTCAGGGGTTACTCCTGGCTGTCTGCTCAGAAATAGCTCCTGGCAGGCACAGGGGACCATATGGGACACCGGGATTTGAACCAACCACCTTTGGTCCTGGATCGGCTGCTTGCAAGGCAAACGCCACTGTGCTATCTCTCCGGGCCCTCAAAACCAGCCTTAAAAGAAAAACTGAAAGACCTACTTTAAGACAAGACTGACCAACAGACACACCAAACTTTGATAAAAAGATGGCACTAAATCCCAGGACAATCTTTCTCTCAATGTCAATGGACTAAACCCACCAGTTAAGAGACACAGAGTGGCTAAATGGATCAAAAAACTCAATCCAACCTTCTACTGCCTACAAGAAACACACCTGAATAGTCAGAACAAACATAGACTCAAAATAAAAGGCTGGAGGAAAATCATCCAAGCAAACAACACTCACAAGAAAGCTGGAGTGCCCATACTAATATCAGATGATACAAAATTTATACTGGGGCCCAGAGAGATAGCACAGCGGTGTTTGCCTTGCAAGCAGCCGATCCAAAACCTAAGGTGGTTGGTTCGAATTCCGGTGTCCCATATGGTCCCCCGTGCCTGCCAGGAGCTATTTCTGAGCAGACAGCCAGGAGTAACCCCTGAGCACCACCAGGTGTGACCCAAAAACTAAAAAACAAACAAACAAACAAACAAAAAAAACAACTTTATACTCAGGAAAGTTATAAGGGACAAAGATGGACATTTTGTATTAATCAAGGGATATGTACAGCAGGAAGAAATCACTCTCTTAAACATATATGCACCGAATGAGGGCCAGCAAAATATTTAATACAATTGTTGACAAATATGAAAAATAATATCAATAACAACACAATAATTGTGGGGGACCTCAACACGGCTTTGTCAACACTTGATAGGTCAACCAGACTGAAACCCAACAAGAATATACTAGACCTAAAAAGAGAAATGGAAGAAAGAGGCCTAGTAGATATATATAGGACACTCCACCCCCAGAAACCTGGATACACATTCTTCTCTAATGCACATGGACATTCTCCAGGATAGATTACATGCTAGCACATAAAACATACCTCCATAATATCAAGAGGATAGAAATTTTGCAGGCTATCTTCGCTGACCACAAGGCCCTGAAATTATATGTGAACTACAAAGGGACACAGAAGAAAAACGTTAATACCTGGAAGTTAAACAGCCTAATACTGAATAACCAGTGGGTCTGAGATGAAATCAAAGAGAAAATTAAAACCTTCCTGGAAACAAATGACAATAGAGACATAAACTATCAGAACCTATGGGACACAGCAAAAACGGTACTGAGAGGAAAATTTATAGCTTTGTAAGCACACATCAGGAAAGAAGAAGGGGCATACTTGAATAGCTTAATGACACAGCTCATAGAATTAGAAAGTGCTCAACAAAAGTAACCAAAAACAGAGAGACAGAAGGAAATAACAAAGCTGAGAGCAGAAATAAATGAAATGGAAACACAGAAAACAATCTGAAAGATCAACGAAAGCAGAAGTTGGTTCTTTGAAAAAATAAACAAGATTGATAGACCACTTGACAAAACTAACAAAGAAAGAGAGAGAGAAACTTGATAACTCGTATTAGGAATGAAAAAGGAGAGATCACTACTGATATGGCAGAGATTCAAAGGGTAATCAGAAACTACTTTGAGAAACTATGCCACTAAAAATGAGAACCTGGAAGAAATGGATAAATTCTTGGACTCTTATAATCTTCCACGATTGAATGAAGAGGATGTAGCATATCTAAATACCCCCATCACTATTGAGGACATTAAGACAGTAATCAAATGTCTGCCAAAAAACAAAAGACCAGGCCCAGATGGATTCACTAATAAATTCTTTCAAACTTTCAAGAAGAACTACTACCAATCCTGACAAGACTCTTTCATGAAATTGAAAAAACAGAAACATTTCCAAATAGCTTTTATGAAGCCAACATCACCTTGATACCAAAACCAGACAGAGATGCTACGAAAAAAGAAAATTACAGACCAATATCTTTGATGAACACAGGTGCAAAAATCCTCAACAAAATCCTGGCAAATAGGATTCAATGCCTCATTAAGAAGATCATCCACTATGCTCAAGTAGGTTTCATCCCAGGAATGCAAGGATGGTTTAACATCAGTAAATCTATCAACATAATACACAACATCAACAACAAGAAAAAAAAAGAATAAACCAAAAACCAAAACCATCAGGCCTTTTTTATATTTAATTTTTAAAAAGCTTTTTTTCCCCAAAGCTATTTAAGAGTACAGAGAGATAATATGTAGGCAGGTAACTTGAGTCTCATGCAGTCTGTCTGGGTTCAATCCCTAGTACCCCATAAGACTCCATAAATTCACCAGGAGTAATTTCTGGATGCAGAGCCAGGAGTAAGCCTTGAATACCATAGATATAATCCAAAAACCAAATAAATAAAAATGCAAAAATGGTCCTTAAGCATTTAAAAAATAAACAATAAAAGCTAAAATTAGCTGTGGCAATTTGGTAAATTATACAAATTGAAAGCATTTACTGGGGCCAGAGAGATAGAATGGAGGTAAGGCATTTGCCTTAAATTCTGGCATCCCATATGGTCCCCTGAGCCTGCCAGGGGCGATTTCTGAGCATAGAGCCAGGAGTAATGCCTGAGCACTGCCGGGTGTTATCAAAAACAAAAACAAAAACAAAAACAAAAAAGCATTTACTTTTATCTCCTTATCAGATCTTTCCATAATGTATACATTCTAAATATTTTTATTTATGTGGCAGTTGGTACATTTATTTGCATAACTCAGAAGTGTCCTCATAGAACACCATTAGAATCATGGCCATACACACAACACAAAGAATGGCAATAAGCAGTGCTGGTGGAGATATGGAGAGAAAGAAACTCTTATTCACTGCTGGTGGGAATGATGTCTAGTCCAACCTTTATGGAAAGTGATATGGAGATTCCTCCAAAAGCTAGAAATTGAGCTCCCATACGATCCAGCTATACCACTCCTAGGGATATACCCTAGGAACATAAAAATACAATACAAAAATCCCTTCCTCAGACCTATATTCATTGCAGCGCTATTTAGAATAGCCAGACTCTGGAAACAACCAAGATGCCCTTCAACAGATGAATGGCTAAAGAAACTGTGGTACATATACACAATGAAAATTATGCAGCCATCAGGATAAATAAAGTCATGAAATTTTCCTATACATGGATGTTCATGAAATCTATTTTGCTGAGTGAAATAAGTCAGAGGGAGAGAGATAGATGCAGAATAGTCTCACTCATCTATGGGTTCTAAGAAAAATAAAAGATTTTTTGCAATAATTCTCAGAGACAAAAGAGAGGAGAGCTGGAAGGTCCAGCTCACACCATGAAGCTCACCACAAAGAGTGATGCGTGCAGTTAGAGAAATAACTACATTGAGAACTATCATAAAAGTGAATTAATGAGGGAAGTAGGAAGCCTGTCGAGAGTACAGGTGGGGGTGGGGTGGGGAGGAGGGAGATTTGGGACTTTGGTGATCGGAATGTTGCACTGGTGAAAGGGAGTGTTCTTTACATGACTGAAACCCAACTACAATCATATTTGTTGTAATCTAGGTGTTTAAATAAAGATATTTAAAAAAGGAATCATGGCCATAATACAAGGATTTTTGAGAATGTTGTACATAGATTCAGATATGACAAGACAGTTTTAAGGACCTTAGGTTGGCTTTATGGGTCACAGAGAAAAATCAGCCTGATACCGTGCTCATAAGAGTTCAAACAGCCAGTCCCAATGCACCATAAAGGCTACCAACTGCAAACCCAGAAATCTTATGAAATTATGGTAACCCTAAAAAAAGAAGTTTTAACCTAAAGTATTTAGGGTTAAGCCTGATGATGAGACTCAGAGACGTGGAGTTAGCTGGAGTCAGAGGCTAGAGATGAGGTAACCATTGGAGCATGTATTGGAGAATGGGTGCTGCCCTGTTGTCTCTCTTGAGGACTTCTGCATGGAGAGTGAAAAGTACCCTCTGTGATTTAGGACCCTCTGAGCCACCTTTAGAGAGCCAGCCCTGACTGCACTACCATATTTTCTGGCATATGAGACGACCCCCTAATTTTAGACTACCTCTCTGACTGGCCAATCTGAGCAGGCTTTTGACAGTGTAGATCCGGGTACAGAGCATTCTATAATTTGCGTGCATCAAAAGCCTGCTTGGATTGGCTGAGTTGGAGAGGCAGTGTAAGCAGAATCGAGTTGGAAAATTCGTTTTGTGGCAATATCCAGACGATTTTCGTTTAGCGGCATATTGAAACGTTTTTTCGGGATATAGTCGGGGTATAAGACGACACCAGATTTTCGGTTGACTTTTTTTTTTTTTTTTTCGTTTCAAAGGTCATCTTATATGCCAGAAAATATGGTATTTAACCTTCCCTCCTGCTTTCTGACCCCACCCTCCCTCTGTTCCTGCCTTGTGAAGACAGATGACCATAGACTACAGGCCCCCAGTTACATCATTCCTCAAACCCCCAATGCCCCATGTTCCCCCATGTTCCTGATGCGTGTGCTCCAGCAAGCATTCTGCTTTCTGGGTGGGTTCTTGGGAAAACTGCAAAACAGGCCCACAGAACCTCAGATGCGTTGGGTATTTGGTATTTTGTTATTGTTGTTTTGGTGTCACACCCGCTATACTCAGGGATCTCTCTTGGCTCAGTCCTCAGGAATCACTCTGGACGGTGCTCCAAGAACACATTGGGAATTAAACCGGGTTGGTCCCCTCTCGCCTGCCCTGCTGTACTATACTCTGGGCCTAACATGTAGGACATTTTATTTAACAGCCTGAACAGGGGAGTTACTGCTGCTCCCACCACGTTGATCTCTGCCTCCAAGCCCAGCTGCATGTGTCAATCCTAGACTGGACTCTCTCTCTCTCTCTCTCTCTCTCTCTCTCTCTCTCTCTCTCTCTCTCTCTCTCTCTCTCTCTCTCTCTCTCTCTCTCTCTCTCTCTCTCTCTCTCTCTCTCTCTCTCTCTCTCTCTCTCTTTTCCTGGAGACTGATTCCATGCCCTGGTGAGCACATGTCTCTCTGCGTGCTGCGGTGCATTGAATGACAAGCTCAAGTCAATATGTTCCCTGAAAGCAGAAGGTATGTCCTAAAACTCTTTCCTCCTGAAGGAGCATAACAGAGGTTGCTATAACCATAGTACAAAGTCCATAAAAGTTGATTAAAATAGCAAGACTCTGGAAACAACCAAGATACCCTTCAACAGATGAATGGCTAAATAAACTGTGGTACATATTCACAATGGAATATTATGCAGCTGTCAGGAGAAATGAAGTTATGAAATTTTCCTATACATGGATGTACATGGAATCTATTATACTGAGTGAAATAAGTCAGAGAGAGAGAGAGAGAGAGAGAGAGAGAGAAAGATGCAGAACGGTCTCACTCATCTATTGGTTTTAAGCAAAATGAAAGACATTCTTGCAATAATAATTTTCAGACACAAAAGAGAGGAAGGCTGGAAGTTACAGCTCACCTCATGAAACTCACCACAAACAGGTTTAGTTAGAGAAATAACTACATTGTGAACTATCCTAACAATGAGAATGTATGAGGGAAATAGAAAGCCTGTCTAGAGTACAGGCAGGGGTTGGGTGGGGAGGAGGGAGATTTGGGACATTGGTGATGGGAATGTTGCACTGGTGATGGGTGGTGTTCTTTACATGACTGAAACCCAAACACAATCATGTATGTAATCAAGGTGTTTAAATAAAATATATATTAAAAAGACATAACTAAATATAAAAGCCAAAGGCAGCAACAGTGAAATCAAGGGACTCAAATTTTACAATCTAAACTTAAAATGGGCCTGTTATACTGACAGGGTGGGGGACAAGAGGAGGGTTATGGGATGCATTCAAAGAACTTTGGTGGAAGGAAGTCAACACTGATGGTGGGATTGGCCCTGAATCATTGTATGTCTGAAACCCATCTATGAAGAACTCTGTAACTCACAATGGCTTCAATACAATAAAAAATAAAAATTAAAAAAAAGGCTGATTAAAGTCAACTGAGCACCTCCAGGGAGCACCAGCAGGGGGAGTATGAGCCAGAGAATGGGATCAAAAAGGCAGCAATGGCAGAAGGCTGAAGGGAAGTCACTGTTGGGGTAGCTTTTTTGGCACTCAGCATGACAGAAATCCCAGTTCAAATATCTAAAGTCTAAGAAAAAGTTGGGGCCAGAGAGATAACTCAAGGGGTGAGAGCATATGCTTTGCAAGTGGCTCAGATTTTATCCCTGGCTATTCATGGTTCCTAGAAGGACTTCAGAATATGGCCAGATATGCTCTCCTTCCCCTACCTAAAAAGAAAAAAAGTCCAGGGAAGCTTTAGGTGAAATTTGATCCAAGAACTCAAACAATATTACCAGAGTCCAGTCTTTAATGTCTTGGATTTGTAATCTGAACTGTCCCCTATCTCAGTCCCTATGGGACCAGGTAGGTCTACATCTACACTGGCCAGGTTCCCATAGATTAGAAGGAATGCCCTTCTCTTTCCCAACTCCTTTATCTCTCCCACCTATTCCAGGAAAAGTGCTACTATTTATCTCCAGCATGAGACTTTTCTGAGAGAGAGAGAGAGAGAGAGAGAGAGAGAGAGAGAGAGAGAGAGAGAGAGACAGAGACAGAGACAGAGACAGAGACAGAGACAGAGACAGAGAGACAGAGACAGAGAGACAGAGAGAGAGACAGAGAGAGAGACAGAGAGAGAGACAGAGAGAGACAGAGACAGATAGAGACAGACAGAGACCGAGAGGGCCTGGGGGGTCTGTGTGTAATGCACGGGTATGAACATCCAACACTGTTGGATATTAGAAAGGTCCAGTGACACACCTTCTCTGCCAGGAACCAGGATGTGAACTGGGCAAGTTGCTGAACATAGCTGCCTGCACTCACTCTCTTCTTTCCGAGACACAGTGGGATCATGTTCCTGTGGGTGCCCCACGTTCTGGGAAGCCTGCATGGAGAATGTGAGAGACCTATCACCTCCCTTTACTGGGCACAGTCCTATCTCTAGGCGAGTATCTGCCTGCAGGTCTCCACTGGTCCAGCCATCTGCATCCCAGAGTTCTGCGACTCCTGAATACAGGTCCTGGGTTTGGAGGAACAAGGGCAGAGCTGTACAAGAAATCTCCAGGCTTTGTGCAAGCACCTCAGTTGGGAAACTGGGGAAACATCTCAAGTTTTCTGACTCAGGAGCAAATGCCAACGCAGGAAATAATCCACACATGAAGTGGGTTAAGTCTAGGGGTGGGGTCAAGGCTGATCTAGAAAGACATGGGGTCCCAGGGGGAAATATCACCCAAAGAGCTCTGTAGGAGGCAAGTGGCAATGCTGAGGGGGAGGGTCAGCTCCACCTGTATGGGCCCATTCCAAAGAGCAGGACAGACAGTGTAGAAAAGGGTAGAGTTAAGGATGACTTGAGGAGGGGGAAGAGGACATTTGGAGGGGACTTAGGTGGCCCTATAACATGGTTCAGTCTCTGTATCAGGAAACACCTCCATAGAGAGTGGGCAAAATTCAGTCTGTAGGGTTAGCAAAGGTGGGGCAGTTTCTTGGGGAATGCAATGGATGTGGATCTGAAATAGCTCAAAGGGACCTTATTTGATTTGGGACCAAATTTAAGGCCAGGGGATGCAGACAGGCTGGCAGGCCCAATAGGCCGAATAAAATGTTTGCTAGGGACTATTTTTGGCCAATCTGTGGAAGTCATGTTTGGCCCATGTAAGTCACAATGAGAAACAGCTAAAAGCATTTTCTGGGTGGTGTTTGCCAGCAGGTGCTCTGGGCACAATGAAATTCCCCCAAACCTCAGGCCTCCAGGAATCCATCATGTTCTTCTGTGATAATCTTTCAGGGAACTGCTTCCTCAACACTTTACATGCCTGGAACACTCGCTTTCCGGCACTCAGTTGGCTTCTCCCAGGACCCTCAGGGCAACCAAGAAAATCTCATCTGAGGCCACCACCACCACCACCCCACCCCACATTTGATGGGTGAGTGAGGAGTTAGGTGGGACCAGGCTGGGGTCAGAATCCTAAAGTCCTGTCCCATCAAAGGGCTTGTTAGAGGAGGGACAGAAGTCCTGCCTTGGAGACAGGAGAGGAGACGGGAGGGGTGGCCCAGGAAGAGGAAAGGAGCTCTGCTTGGCACAGACTGAGACTTCTCCCATGACTGTGCCACACTGCTTCTGGGTTAGTTGGTTGTTTGAAGCGGAAGCCTCATGCTCCAACCTCAGAGGATTGATTGTAGGAACATGGATCTGGAAGCAAACGCCAACACAGAAAATAATCCACACATGATTAAGGAGATAAAACAGGTTCAGGAACTTCCGCTCCTATCAAGCAGATAGTTCAGTTGTGGAAAAATCTAAACTGCAAGCAGCTTCTCCCTAGAATCTTTATTGAGAAGTGAAAGACCACAAGCTTGGGTGGAGAGCAAGTAGGGTAAGAGACCAATCCAATGGATGCTTCAAGCCAAAGGTACTTCCATTCAATGAGTTACAAGCACCCAGCAAAAATAAAAAAAAAAATTATTCTGAATAGAGTGAAGACTGGTTATTCCAACAGTTGGTTTCTGAGTATGAGCAGCATCAGTCTCAGTTCTTGCAGTGCTAGGGATGCCCAGGGTAAGTCTTGTGATAGCAGGAGACCATGTGCTACAGGGAACTGAACCCAGGTCAGCACGTGCCCTAACCACTGTACACACTTTTAAAAACCAATCCATCATGGCAGTCATCCTTAAAGAGGGAGAAGAAAAAAGACATGTCCATGTGTCTATCTCACTGAATTTCCCAGCTAGACAGAATTTTATTTTTAGATTGTGGGGCACACCTGGCAATGATCAGGGGGTACTCTTGGCTCAAGGTGCAAGAGGTGTTTATGGTGGTACTCGGAGAACATCAATGCTCCTGCATGCAAAGACTGTGCTCTAGTCCCTAGAACTCTCTTTCACTTCCCCCACTCTCCCTCTTTCCCTTTTCCTCACTCCCTCTCCTGCTCTCTCTCCTTCTCCTCTCCCCTATGCTGTTCATTTGCTTTCTAGGTCCCCTACCCTCCAGAGGGACTTTAGGGTCAGAAAACCCCTCTTAGTAGTGCTCCAGCTGGTGACACGGCCCAGACAATTTGGTGGCTGAGGGCTACTTGGGTCATGCTTAGTAGTGTTGGGGGACAAGTAGTAGCAGGGTTGGAACTTAGAGCCCCAAGCATACTGAACATGTGCCCTATTCCCTGAGCCATATGCATCCCAAACCTAAGTTTTGGGGGACCAGAAACATAAGCAGTATCTTAAAAAAATAACACAGGGGACAGGGTGCTTGCCTGGCATATGGCAAGTCAAGTTTGACCCCTAGCACCATGTATATCTCTTGAGTATCTTCCTGAGTATATCTTCCTGAGCAGAGGAAAGAAGGTAGGAAGGAGGTGAAGGAAATGAGGAAGAAAGAAAGTATAGAGAGGAAAGGAAGAAAGAGGGAAGTAAAGGAGTGAGGGAGGAAGGAGGGAATAAAGGGAAGAAAAAAAAGAAGAAAATTAGGAAGAAAGGAAGGAAGAAGAAAAGCAGGAAACAAGGAAGAAAGAAGGAAAGAAGGACAATGCTCAAGTTTGTTGGAGTCTGAATGTCTCTCATGTCACAGGGCAGAACAGTGCAGCTCCAGTGAAGAGAGAAGACAGAGATCCCCGTGTCCCCTACTAGTTCCTGCAGCTTTTCCTGCAGGAAACTTGGTTTCAAGTCTCTGTCAAGAGAAAGGACACCTGTGTCCTTGGTACCACTCATGTGGCAGCAAGTCAGGGTCTCCAGGAACCCAGAGCTCCCTTAGGACCTCACTCAGCACTGATGCCTCATGTGTCACAACATGAGTGTGCTCAGGGCTGTCCCCAGGAATAGGCCTAGAAGTGCCATGTGGAAGGAACCTGAGTCCTGAGCCACAAGAGACAGCTGTCACCCACAGACGGTCCATCTGGGCCACGACCCAACCCAGTGCACAGAAGATTGGTCCAAATAACTGGTTACTCAGAATCTGCCCGGTGCCCAGACTGGCTCTGTACAGCAGAAAACACGCTTCCCCGTGTCCTCACCAGGAAGGAGTGGCTCTGCCAGGCAAAGGGTGGGCAGCCTACTTCCAGGGAGCACTAGTAAATGAAGGGGCCACCGCCTCATTGCGCCTGTACACTGGCCTGAACCCTCATGACTGATGGAGAGATTGGCTACAGTGGTCACTCTTGCATAGGGACAGTGCCAGGGTTTGAACTCAGGCCTCGACCTTCAAGGCACATGCCAGCCACATACCTGGTGGCCGGGGTGGGGGGTGGTTGTCAATGCTATTTCCTGTGTGGATTTCACGGGGGAAACTCTCAAGGCTTAGAAGAAGTAACCCCACTGTTCTAATGGTCCCACTGTCCTACCTGACCCCACTGTCCAACCTGGATCCTTTTTTTCTAGGCATCAGACCCTCCCCAGAAAAGCCCCTGGAGATCAACTCCAACCAGTTTGAAGCCACTGCCTGGGGTGAGGAGGCCTGGCACAGGTATTGGGCATGCTCCCTTCCTCCCTCCGTCACCCCAGTATCAGGAGATCCTGACAGCCAATGTGCGACTGAGTCACCCACAAAGTGTGGTTTCCCCAGCAGATGTTCCCACACCACATGAAAGGCTGAAAGTATTACTGTCTGGTTTAAGATTCCTGCTTTTGTTCAAATCCCTAGTGGAAGGAAGTAGGGTGTGTGTTTGTGAAGGGAGCTCAGTTTACAGTGAGGTAGAAGCACCCTCTCTCTCTCTCCATGATGGTCCCTTCCTAGGAGAGCAGAGGACACTTCCCAGGAGCAAACTTGAGCACCTCACCCTCCCTCCACCCCTACTTCTCCATCCAGGATGGGAATTTTTACCAGGATTCCTTTCTACTCTGTGTCTGGGGCCAGGGCATGGGCAGGAATGTGAGGGTAAGTGAAGAAACTCAGGAGGAGCACGGTTGTGAGATTCTACTGATTTAAAGCTCCTAGCGAATCTTGCTCATGGACAGAAGGCAGCGAAGGTGCCACCCGGGTTGGGTAGAGGCACTAGAAGTGGGTTGCTGAATGTCTGTCTGGGAGTGATGATAAAATTCTGGAGACAGACCTTGGAGTCAGCTTACCAGCTTATATACTGTGCATATACTTCATGCAACTAAACTGCACGCTTAGTGTGGTGAAAATGATATGGTTTATGTTGGGCTTTTTTGTGCCACAATAAAACTATATTTTAAAAAAGTATTTTATTTAAACATCATGATTACAAGATTGTTCATAATACATCTGTTTTTCACAATTGCAAAGTTGTTCATGATTGGGTTTCAGTGTACAAAGTACAACAGCCTTCACCAGTGCATACTTCCAGCCACAATGTCCCCAGTTTCCCTTCCCTGCTCACATTGTCTCTAGGACAGACATTTTTCTTCTCTCTTTGTCTCTCTGTCTTTGGTTTGAAATATTGCTGCTAAAAAGATATCATGCATATCGAGGCACATTAACATGGGAAAATAATACATATGCAAACAAGTTCTTATCTAATAGAGATGGAACACAAATTTGGTAATACAGTTAGGCCTTATACCCCGAACATTGGCATAATGATTTGGCTTAGGCCTCAGAAGAATCGACAACGCCCATACACACCTGAAAAATGGATACCATCTATGAAAACAACCACAATTGTCTACAACATTACCAGGATCCAAACCTCTACCAGGGAAGACTACTCTGGCATTCACTTACTCCATAGAGTGCTCTCAACACCCAGACAACTCAGCAACAGCCTGCTGGCAGGGCAGATCACTCCACATCTAATGGTGTGCTGAAACTAGAGGTTGCTCCAATCAGCCTGACTTCGATGAAAGAAATGCATAGAATCCAGAATCCTTTAAATATAGGACCCTGATACCAACAACAGCTAAAGTGTGAAAAAGTGTCATCGGGACCACGGAGAATGACTCGGGTTTGGACAGACTGGTTTGCCTGGAGCCCAGAGTCGGTCTTAATGCCAATAAACCTCGGGGGTGAGGTCTTTTTGTAACAGGCCAAGGATATTTGTTTCTGTTTTCTCCATATTTTTCTGGGCCTATGCAAACAACAGCATTTGCCACTGTCACACTTTTACTATTTTTTTTTCTTTAACCCTTATCCTTTAAGGAAAAAAAAAACAAACAATTTACTGAACTTAAAAACAAATAACTGTAGAAGAATGCCTGTCTCGAATACAGGCAGGAATTGGGAGGGGGGAATGTTACACTGGTGACAGGGGGTCATCTATTTGTGACTATAATTTAACTATAACCATGTTACTTAAATAAAATATTAATTAAAAATTAAAAAAAGATGGGCCTGGAGAGATAGCACAGCGGCGTTTGCCTTGCAAGCAGCCGATCCAGGACCAAAGGTGGTTGGTTCAAATCCCGGTGTCCCATATGGTCCCCCGTGCCTGCCAGGAGCTATTTCTGAGCAGATAGCCAGGAGTAACCCCTGAGCAATGCCGGGTGTGGCCCCCAAAAAAAATTAAAAAAAGATATCATGCATATCACTTTATCTCCTTCCAGCACTCAGTTCTTGTCTAGAGCGATCATGCCACAATAAATCTTTTTTTTTGTTTGTTTGTTTTTGGGCCACACCTGGCGGTGCTCAGGAGTTACTCCTGGCTGTCTGCTCAGAAATAGCTCCTGGCAGGCACGGGGGACCATATGGGACACCGGGATTTGAACCAACCACCTTTGGTCCTGGATCAGCTGCTTGCAAGGCAAACGCCGCTGTGCTATCTCTCCGGGCCCACAATAAATCTTTTTTAAAAAATTTTATTGCTCTGATTTGGTCCATTTGGCAATGTTCAGCGCTTACTCTTGGCTCTGTGTTCACTCCTGGCAGGGCTGAAGGGAGAAAATAGGGTGTTGGGGATTGAACCTGGGTCAGCCACATACAAGGTTAGACCCTATCAACTGTACTATTGCCATGATCCCACAATAAAACTTTTATTCATTGATGTGGGTGGGGGTGGTGTTCACCAGGCAGTGCCCAGGGCTTACTCCTGGCTCTTTACTTAGGAATTACTCTTGGCAGTGCTCAGGGTTATGAGATACGAGGAATCGAACTGGGATTCACCACATGCAAGACAAGTGCTCTACCTACTGTACTAAGATCCCTACTGCACAATAAAGTTTTTAAAGGTAAAATGAAAAAGGATTTCAAGACAATGACAGCAGAGTGGTGAATCCATGTGGCACTACTATAGCGATGGCTGAGATCCAGGCGGTGTGGGCAGTGCCTACCACGCCCAGTCCATCTACCCAGTTCCTTACCCTGACTGGAGAAGGGCCTGAGCAGGCATTCATACATGGCTGCCTCCCCTGGCTCTGTCTCCTATGGGCTCTGGTTTTCCCTTCAGTAAAAGTAGTGAGGTGGAGCCACTCACTTTCTCCCTGGGACTGTCAGAATCAAAAGAGAAAATGCCCCATCAGGTTCCCAGAGGAGCTAGAGAATGATGCAATAGGAGCTTCTGAAATCAGAGCTGGGGTGTGGCCCTGGAGTGACAGTTCCAATGCAGAATGGATGAGTCAGGAGGGGAAGCTCAGAGGAACAACTGCCTCAGAGTCACCACATCCCTCTCCTAGCTCTGGAAAGGGCCCAGGTTTCCTCTAGTGAATTTCAGAGGGGCAGAAAACACCTCTCAACTGGCCTAGATTTTAGTCTCTCCTTAGGAACAGAGAGGGATCTCCTTTGGTTGCTGCAGTTCCATCATGCAACCACAGACCTTTTGTGTCCCTGCAGGCACATGGGTGGGTCAGACAGGACAAACTTTCAGGCATTCCTTTACAGGGGACAACTGGGTGCAGCCCTCCAGTGGCCTCTTACTGGCAGGAAGTAACCAACACCTGTTGGCATTCCTCTGCCCTTACTCTCGTTTCTGTAGCCCTTCCATTGTGCAATCAGGCTTTCTGAGCTTCAGGAAAAGTCACTGTGTGCGTAAAATTAAAACAAAGCCAAAGAACAAGAAAGAGCTAGCGCAAGACAAAGGTCAAAAGCTCTTGTTTTAAAGAACTTAATGTATAACAAGACTATGGCGTGGGTCCCTCCTCCTCACCCCTACTGGCTATTTTTTTTTTTAACCGCCCCCCCCCCACACTGCTATTTCTTTACCCATCATCTTATATCCCCAGGAGCTGCTGCTTCCAGCCACTGTTCTAAGTGTCATTTGATCACTTTATGGTCAATTGCATGAATAAAATGTTTTATTATCTATGGTCAGTTGGATAAATAAATATACTATTTAAGTTAATATATTAAATGTTGTTAGGAGAAATGCCTTAAAATGCAATCATTAAAGTCAAAAATGAAAATCAGAATCAAGCTATTAGTGATTATAGATTATCTATATTACAGATGAAGCAGTTAGCCTTAATTTAAAAAAAGAATAAAATGCAGAAGTACAGGCCATAGAGATAGCATGGAGGTAGGGCATTTGCCTTGCATGCAGAAGGATGGTGGTTGAATCTCGGCATCCCATATGGTCCCCCAAGCCTGCCAGGAGCGATTTCTGAGTGTAGAGCCAGGAATAGCCCCTTAGCATGGCCGGGTGTGACCCAAGACCAAAAAAAAAAAAAAAGAAAAGAAAAGAAAATAGTTGATAGTTGAGAACATTTCAGCTGACTTTTTTTTTTTTTTTTTTGGTTTTTGGGCCACACCCGGCGGTGCTCAGGGGTTACTCCTGGCTGTCTGCTCAGAAATAGCTCCTGGCAGGCACGGGGGACCATATGGGACACTGGGATTTGAACCAACCACCTTTGGTCCTGGATCGGCTGCTTGCAAGGCAAACGCCGCTGTGCTATCTCTCTGGGCCCTCAGCTGACTTTCTGTGTAAGTGAAATATGTGAAAGTGTGATCTGCAAGAGTGAGTCATAATCTGGGAGTGGTTGGAGCTTTTGATCTCAAAGGTAGCGAACCTTAGCCAAGAAGGTGACTTTAATGTAGGGCATCTGACTGCAGCTCCATTCCTGAATGGAAACCTGGTGGGGCCAACTAGACATGGGCGGGCAGGCAGGAAAGAGGACTTAACTGCTCCACCAGGCGAAGTGAAGTGCAGAGACAGGCCAGACATGCCGTGCCTTTTAGAGGGTATCTCTGAACCAGGGGGAATCATCAACAGCCCTCTCCAGACTTTGCTAGAAACTGTCCTGAAGCCAGCTAGTCTAAACTCAGCTGAATTGTCTTCACCACTGCCCAGGAACACGAGGGCTGCCCACCTGCATGCACAATGAGCAAGGGAGACCTTTCATACCAGGCAGCTGAGCAGTTGCCCCCTAAGCCACTTGGGTTAATTTTTTGTTTTTGTTGGCACACCTCATGATATTCAGGGGTTACTCCTGGTTCTGCACTCAGGAATTACTCCTGGTGGTGTTCGGAGACCATTTGGGATGCTGGGAATCAACCTGAGGGAAGGCAAACACTCTACCCGCTATACTATCAATCTGGGCTCCTTTTGAGTCGTTTTAACCCACTGAGGAAAAGAAGAATTGTTACTTGCTAAGGGACATTATAACTGTCTGTTTCCCCACTCTCTGATACTACCCCGTGTCATGAAAGGCAAACATTCAAACATCCTATTTTGAACACTAGAAACATTTCTGAGACTGGAGAGAGTTCAAGGGTAAAGGAGTTGTCTTCCTTATGGTCTAAGCTGGTTTGATCACCATTACCTGATGGTACCCCAAGGGTTGTCAGGAGCATCCATCCTTCAACCTCAGAGCTAGGAGTAACTCCTGACCCCCAACTTAAAGCACTATAAAAACAATAACAAGGCTAGAGCAATAGCACAGTGGGTAGGGCTTTTGCCTTGCATGCAGCCAACCCAGGTTGGCATTCCATATGGTCCCCAGAGTGAACACAAGCCGGGAGTAAGTCCTGAGCACTGCAGTGTGTGACTCCCAAACAAACCCCCCCCAAAATGAATCACAAAGAAAATTGGAAGCATATCAGGTATCAATTGGGTTTTTCCTTCTATCTTCCCCTTTAAAAAACTATACTCTTTTGAGGCCGGAGATATAGCATAGAGGTAGGGCATTTGCCTTGCATGCAGAAGGACGGTGGTTCGAATCCCAACATCCCATATGGTCCCCCAACCCTGCCAGGAGCGATTTCTGAGTGTAGAGTCAGGAATAACCCCTGGTGTGACCTAAAAACAAAACAAAACAAAAACAACAAAATTTTTTTAATATATTTACTACCTAATAATGAGATGCCACATCAAATTCCCTAAATGGTCATTACAAAGTAAATAAAAATAAGATGTTGCCAAAGAAGTGGGGAAATGGGAACTCTAGAGATCTATTGGTGAATTGCAAAATGCTTCTATATTGTCCACCCACAGTATTGAACATAGACCCACCACCTGATCCAGGAGCTTCACTTCCAGGCACATGCTCAGAAGAACTCAGGAGGTGTTTGCACACCCAGGTTCATAGTTCATTAGTCACATCCATGAAAGAATGGATGAATGGCTCAACAGAAGGTGGGACATACACACATGCTCATGCACTATTATTACATTTTTTTAGAATGAATTAAATTTTAGCACAGGTACAATAAGTACAATTAGGAGGAACAAAGACATGTCAAGTGAAATAAGCCAGATGGACACCATGGACATATGTCACATGATTTCACTTCTAGGAGGAGCTTGAATAGTCAAATTTATAGTCTTAGGAAAGGAGATGATGGTTTCCAGGAACCAGAGGGTGTTACTGTACAGTGCAATTTCCCAAAGTGGATGATTCTACCCTGCTAGGAAATGAAGCAATGTCAAGGGAGGGGAGTCCTAGGGCTGCTGGGAAGATCCAGGGCTGGCAATAGTAGCTTTCTCAGTGCCAAGGAGGCACTAAATAATTTTTTCCTGAAAAGAGGCAATCCTTTTTTTGCGATCCTCTGGTTTAATAATTAGAGCCTCTCTTGGGGTTATGAAAATAATACTGAAACTGGATGTGGTGACAGTTGCTCCAGTGTAAAAATGCTTAAAGCCACCAATTTTGGCTAAGATGATTGATTTTACATTTGTGCATATTTTTCTACAATACAAAGTAGAACAACAACAGACTTCTGTAAAAATACACAAGTCAGCCCCACTAGTTCTTTGCTCTCACCCATCAGACACTACCCTGTTCCCTGTCTGAGTTTAGCTCCGACACAGTGCTCAGGAATCATGAGGGAGTGTACTCCATGAGGAAGCAACACTTGTCCTTATTCACTTTGAATATTATGTGATGCCTAGTAAGCTGGGCATCCAATCAAATTAAGTTCCACCTGAGACTCCTTTCTGCAATCAAATAAGCCAGATCAAGACTTACTCCTAGCTCTGCCCTCAGTAATCACTCCTGGCATTGCTTGGGGGACATTAGGGGATGCTTGGGTTGAAAGCTGGATCAGCTGCATGCAAAGCAAGATCCTTACCCATTTTACTATTGCTCTGGCCTCAAAACTTTAAAATGTTAAAAAAATATTTTAGAGCATATATCGTGATAGTTCTCTCTACCTATAAAACATCACCGGAAACAGAAGACAGGACTTCTCTGTTGCCCTCAAAAGTTCCTAAGTCCTGCTATCATCGACTTTTTCCTCAACCCCATCCGCAGGAACCAAATCTGCTCTTTGTCTGAGTATATCCCTTCTCATTCAGTTGTACAGAATTAAGCTCTAGAGCCAGCACATTTTGGGGGTGTGAGGTTTTATATTTTTTCCTCACAGCATTGCAATTCTGAAGATTCCTTTAAGTTATTTTGCAGTTTATTGGTTCAGTTCTTTCAGTTGTTGCTTAGTGGTTTTCCACTGCACATCAACATTCCTACTCAGTCACCATTAGAGAGATGATGCTGCGATCTCAACTGGACTGAACTTTCATGTGACCATTTTTATTCCTCGTGGCCTTGGAGTGGAAGGGCCAGGTTCTTGTTCTCAGTTAATACATTCATAGGAGTCCTTGGGTCTTGCTTAGACTGGGAAGAGAATGGGGAATTCAGAATTCACCCCTCTTAGGTCTGACCATATCCTCACATAATTGCTTTCCTCCCTCTCCTCCCTTTTTTAATCAAGAAAGGTTTCCATGGACAAGAAAGAAAACAGTTATGGCCATACAGAGCATAGCACTTGCCTTGAACCATTCAACCTTCAGATTCAATCCTCTGCATCACATAGCACAGAGCCAAGAGTGATCCGTGAGCATAGCCAGGTGTGGCCCAAACTCTCACACTCTCAAAAGCAGAAGGACCAAAGAGATAATATAGGGGTCAAGTTGACCCTGATCAATCCCTGACATCCAGTATGATCCTTTGAGGACCACCAAGAATTGTCCCTAAATGTGGAAGGAAGGAAAGAGGAAAGGAAGGAAGGAAGGAAGGAAGGAAGGAAGGAAGGAAGGAAGGAAGGAAGGAAGGAAGGAAGGAAGGAAGGAAGGAAGGAAGGGAGAAAGGAAGGAAGGAAGGTGGGAAGGAAAGAAAGAGGAAAAGAAGAAGGGAAAGAACAAAGAAAGAAAGGAAAGAGGGAGGGAAGGTGGGAAGGAAGGGGAAAAGGAAAATAAGGGAAGGAAGGAAGGAAGGAAGGAAGGAAGGAAGGAAGGAAGGAAGGAAGGAAGGAAGGAAGGAAGGAAGGAAGGAAGGAAGGAAGGAAGGAAGGAAGGAAGGAGTGAAGCAACCTGGGGTGATGCTCTAAGACCAAGGAAGGGACCTATAACTCTAAGCTTTAGAACTGTGCTGGACCTGCCAGCCCTCTCCCTGATATGGATACAGCTCTCCCAAGGTGGGCATGGAGCTGCCTAAGTGCAGGTTGGCAGAACTCAGCTGCTTCCTGCAGCAGAGCAGACAATTCTGCCAGGGAGCAGTAGGACTGGTGAGTTGGAAAAAAAAATAAAAGAGAGAAGAGAAGCAAAGAACAATAGATTTTTCTCTGGGGGAAATCCTAATACTGTGATTCCCCTAATTTTGGTGAATTTCCTGACTCAACCCATAACTACCTAGTTAGCAGTTATTCCCCAAGTCAGATCCTCATGGAATTCAACAGATGGAGCTGCTACTTTGGGTCCTCACAAGGGCCCCCAAAATGATGTAGGATAGGGAAACGTATAAAGAATCACACTCATTTCCTAATTTTTTTTCTTTGCCCCCTGTTCCCTTAGCAATTCTGCATTCCAGTCTCCTCCTTCCCACTGATTTTTTCATGCTTATCTAACAAGATTATCTGAGATCATACTGGCTGGAAAGATGATGCTCCTCTAATGTCCAATGACTTGGAGCCAGAAGATCTAGATTTCTCCTTTTCTCAATCTTCCAGTGAAGGTTATTTCCCTATTGACTATAAGTGATGACTCACATGTCTGCTCAGCATGGAAGGAAGAGGAAGCAGGAGAAGAGGAAGAGGGAATTATGAACAGTGATAAGAAACACTGTAAGTGCTGACAACTTACTGTAAATTCTGACAACTCGAGGGAATAAGAACTTTTATTCAAAAAGCAACATTGCTATTGGTTATAATTCTCAGTCATCAAGCAAAAAGCAGGAAAAAATATATATTTTTTTAAATTTTGGGCCACATCTGAATAGTGCTCAAGAATTACTCCCTGCTCTGTGCTCAGGATTCTTTCCTGGCTGAAGGAGAGATTGAGAATATGTATTGAGGTATTGCTAAAAATATCTCTTGCGACAAAAATAGCTTGCTTCTGTACTTTCTTTTTTTGGTTTTTGGGTCACACCGGCAGTGCTCAGGGGATACTCCTGGCAGGCTCAGGGGACCATATGGGATACCGGGATTCGAACCACCAACCTTTTGCATACAAAGCAAATGCCTTACCTCCATGCTATCTCTCCAGCCCTGCTTCTGTACTTTCAAAGGGCCTCTTTTGCATTTTTGGGGTGCTAAATGCTATTTTGTCTTATTAATATTGTACTCACTTTGGATGGTACACTAATTTGCACAGTATATTTTTTTATTCCTTTCCTTTCAATTATTCTGGATAATGCCCACCTTGGGAGAGCTGTATCCATTTTTTTTTAAGTGTGTGTGTGTGGGTGTTTTTTGGGGGGGGGCACACCCGGTGACACTCAGGGGTTACTCCTAGCTATGTGCTCAGAAATCGAGACTGGCTTGTAGGACCATAGGGATGCCAGGGATTGAACCAAACCCAGGTTCATCGTGGGTCAGCTGCTTGCAAGGCAAGCACCCTACTGCTGTGCTATCACTCTGCCACCTGAATGAATTTATTTTAGCTGAGTATGTCAACTAGATCATTGAGCTTGATTTTGTTATGTTTGTTCAAGCTAGTTATTCTTTCCTTAAATAGGTGGTTGAATCTACATTAATCATGAGATATTTTTTGTTTATTGTCATATTCTTTCTCCTGTTTATGCTCCATATTGAACTGAATAGTTATATGAATATTTCCACCTCAACCCCCACTTTTATTTTTAATGAATTTAATATTCATTTAGAAAATTGACCCAATGATTGGGCTAGAAATCATCTGATAACAGAGACAATTGTGGTATCAGTGCTATCTTTCAGTGGTTTTATATTTGTTTGTTTGTTTTTAGGCCACATCTGGCAGTGCTCAAGGCTTACTCCTGACTCTGCACTCAGGAATCACTCCTGTTAGGCTCAGGGGACCATACGGGATGCCAGGGACCGAACTTGGTGGACCACATGAAAGGCAAATGTTCTACCCAATGGTTCTGGCCACTCCTTCGAAGGCACAAGTAGAGAAGGCTTGATCATGTTAGGCCTTTATCCCAAACACCAGGACACTGGGCCAGCATGAGTTCACCCACCTCCCTATTATCATACTCTGCCACACTTACAGAAACTATACATTATTTTATTACTATACATATTATTATATAATAATATACACATATATAGCTAGATAGCCATACATATACTCTTGAGTCAGTGGTTTCCCTTTACATTTTAACATTCTATTGAGGCAGTTAGGGCATCTCATGTTCAAACAGATTTAGACCTGTCAAGGGGTTGATTGTCCCTGCGGCCTGCTTTCTGCTTCCTATCAGCAGAATGGGTGTCATCTGGTGCCATGATCATGTTCCTAAATTATCATGGCCACCAGGATGGGAGTTGGCACATTGGGACTTTCATTGGCCAGTCTCTGTCAGGGGTCAGACTGAAAGCGAGGATGGAAAAAATCTAATCCACCCGAACAACAGAGACTGGGCACAAAGGAGGGTGCTATTTCCCAAAGAAGGGGGCCTAGTTCGGGCTAATCTCATATATTATTATGTACCTGTTTACAGGGTATCATAATATCTGACAGAGGCCCTGGAGTAGAAGAACTTGTCAAGCCCACAAATTTGGGAAATCTACCACTTCATTTTCCTGCTCAGCATTGGAAGTATAAAATAGAATTAATTTTCTCAGACCTCCTTAATGAAACACTGGAAGATTGATTACTTCTTGGTCTCTGGGAGGGAAATTAATTTTTTCACAGCTAACTATCCTAAATTAGAATTTAATGGGCTGCGGAGAATAACTGTGACAAAAAGAGAAGGGAAGGAAGAATGCCTTCAAAGGTTCACCCACTTTGAATGAATGATTGGGGCTATTTGGGCCTTATTTCTTCCTCTTTTCCATCCATTTGGTTTGTTCCCCCCCCCCCCCTTTTTTTTTGGTCAGCTCAGATAGAGTGTGATTCAATTTATTGATTTATTGGTTTTTGATTTTTTGGTTTCTGGGTCACTCATAGTGATTCTCAAGGGTACTCCTGGCTCTGCACTCAGGAAACACTCATGATAGTGTTCAGAGAGCCATATGGAATGAGGGGATTGAACTTAGGTTAGTCATATACAAGGTAAACGCCCTACCTGCTGTACTATCTCTCTGGTCTATTGATCTCTTAGGAAACCGCTTTTGGGGTATTTGGGGTTGTTTGTTTCTCTATTTTCTTTCTGTTTTAATTTCATTATTTCTACTCCTATAATACAGCTTGTTTATGCTTGCTTTGGTTTTAATTTGTCCTTTTCTAGCTCATTAAGTAAAAACTTCAATTACTGATTTTAGACATATTTATGTTCAAGTATAATCATTTTATTCTATAATTTTTCCTATAAACATTGCTTTCACTGGAAATGTTTTCACTACAAATGTTAATGTAATATTTTTATTTTCATTCAGTTCAACATTTTTAAAACTCCTTTTAGACTCTTTTGTTGCCAGTTTCATTTTGAGAAATATGCTGTTTAAGTTCATAATTTGGGGTGATTTTCTAGGTATCTCAATTATTGTCTAGTTAACTCTCTTACTGTCTTAAACATATTTGCATTATTTTTGTTCTATTAAATTTTTAAAGTACTGAAGCCTATAACTCTTGTTTTTCTATTTCTCCTTTGTTCTGTCAACTTGAGAGTCCTATTGTTAATATTACACAGATGTTGGACTATAAGATAGTTTTAGATACTTGGTCCCATCACTTAACATTTTTTTCTTTTATTTATTTTTGTTTGTCTTTGAGTCACACCCAACTGTGCTCAGGGACTACTTCTGGCAGGACTATATGTGGTGCCAGAGGTTGAACCTGGGTCAGCTGCCAACAAGGCAAGTACTTTACCTGCTGTACTATCAATCCAACCCCATTAAGTTTCTTGTAGTATAGAGATATACTGGCAATAAATTGCCACATTTTTTTTTTTTTGTGGTTTTTGGGTCACACCCGGCAGTGCTCAGGGGTTATTCCTGGCTCCACGCTCAGAAATTGCTCCTGGCTGGCACGGGGGACCATATGGGACGCTGGGATTCGAACCGATGACCTCCTGCATGAAAGGCAAACGCCTTACCTCCATGCTATCTCTCCAGCCCCAAATTGCCACATTTTTTATTTGTCTAAGAAAGTCGTTCACTTTTTTTGAAGGGGAGAGTGGTCATACCTGGCAGTAGTGGTCAGGATTTCCTCTGGGCTCTGCACTCAGAAATCGTCCCTGGCAGCTTGAGGAACCACCTGAGCTACCCGGAATTGAATTACCGTCTCCTTGGGTTGGCTGCATGCAAAGCAAATGCCCTACTGCTCTGCTATCTTTCTGGCCCTTACATCTCTAAAAAACATTTCACTGAATAGATTTCTGAATTGATAACTCCTCTCACCCTTTCTTTTAGTATTTTAGATGTCATTCCATTGTTGTCCTACTTATAGAGTTTCTGTCAAGATATGAAGGATAATTCTTAGCTTATTCCTCTGTATATAAGGTATTTTCCCCTGCCTACAAGAGGTTTCTTTATATTTTGTTTTCTGCAGTGTAAATATGATATGTCTAAATGTGTTAATTGTGGGATTTTGGGTTTTGGTTTTTTTATTTTGGGTCACACCTAGAGGTGCTCAGGGCTTACTCCTGACTTTGAGATCAGGGATCACTCTTGGAGGACGTGGGGGAGGGACCATGTGTGGTGTTGTGGATTGAATCTAGGAAAACTATATGCAAAGCGAGCATCTTACTTTACTCCTTTCTTTCTCTTTCTACCTACCTACCTACCTACCTACCTACCTACCTACCTACCTAACTACCTACCTACCAACCTTCCTTCCTTCCTTCCTTCCTTCCTTCCTTCCTTCCTTCCTTCCTTCCTTCCTTCCTTCCTTCCTTCCTTCCTTCCTTCCTTCCTTCCTTCCTTCCTTTTTTTTTTTTAAATTAATCTGTGTATTTTCTGGAGCTGGTACTTATCTTTGCAATCTCTATGTCTTTTTTAGTAGTACACACCTACCAGTGTTTGGGACATACTCCTGGCTCTGTGCTCTATCCACTGTACTACCTCAATTTTAATGTGTATTCATGAGTATTCAGTGCATCCTGATCTTGCACCAAAGACAGTTTAGCAATATATCCTTTTTTTTTTTTTTTTTTTTGCTTGTTTTGCTTTGGGACCACCCCTGATAGTCCTTAGAGCTTACTATCGGCTCTATGCTCAGGGATTACTCCTGTGAAGGCTTGGGGGGAATATATGGGATTATGGGGCTCAAACTCAGATTAGCTGCATGTGAGTTCTTACTGTACTATTGTTCCAGCCCCTAAATGATTCTTAATATCAACACACAAACACACACATAATGATCTCACTCTACTCTTTAATATAAAAGTTTTGGCCTAAAATCTGTGATGATTATAGTACGATTTAGGGCAGTCGAGGACATGGTGTGGTTTTGTTCCTTATATACCAGCTTGGTAAATGCTGTAAAAAGAGTAAGTATTTGTATACTCAGTCCCCAGGGCTCCCAGAGAGTCGCAATCATTCACCTGTGTCAACCAAACACTTCATGGCTAAATTTAGAAAGAGCTGGCAGTGTCTGAGATTCTAATTGCTTCTGGAGACTTTACATAGCTTGTGTCCAAACTTTTCCAATGTCTGCCATTCCCACTAACCTCACACATCCCCTCTCAACCCTTCACCTCCTGCTGGCACACAGGGTGTCTCTAGAAATAAACAAGTTAACTTGCAACTACTGAGGATCTGTTGTCTTCAAAAATTGTTTGGGGTTGGGTGTTGCTTTTTTTCTTATTGCCTCCAAAGTAGGGAGGAAAACACATTTTTTTCCGGAATAGTTTATGTTGACTTGCAGTTTCATTGACTTTTTAGCATGAAAGCTGAGTTTGTCCTTGTGGCTTCTCATACCTTTATTGACCCCGAGTCCCTAAAGTGCCCAAGAGAGGGATCTATTCCTGGGCCCTGGGTGAGGAAATCAATGCTTGTGGGAATAATATGGCTTCCTTAAGTATTAGAGGAAGTGTTGGACACTAGATGTTGAATCAAAAGTCAAAGTAGAGTTCAGAGAGCTTTGAATAGCGGCTTATTTTTTGAGAGGGACAGATGTATTTTTCCAAGGGACTGGAGGCAGAGAGCTTCACGCGATGAGTTAAACTTTGCATGCTAGAGGCCCGGTTCAATTACTGAGACTATATGGTCCCCTGAGCACTGAGCAGGGAGTAACCCTGAGAGAACCACCAGGTATGGCTGTAAAACTGAAAAAGAGCATGCGGAGATATAATCTAATTTGCAACTAGACCAAAGTTTAGCACCAAGAGTTCCTACTCTTTTTCTATAAAGAATCAGAGAATAAATGTCATAAACTTGCAGGTGGTTTGGTGTCTCTTATACCTTTTCAACTATGTCATTGAAGCATAAAAGCAGCAATAAACATGCATTTAAAAAAAAAAGACTTTACGTGTATTAATAAAACTTTAATGACAAATGACAGTCAGTGAAACAGATGGATCTTGAGGCTAGAGTTTCATCCTGTATGGCTATTCACCTGAGTCTACAACCTGGAAGTCTCCTAAAGGGCATTATTTTCCCTTCCTTTGCTCAAGCTGACATCCACACTCAGCTGTGCCAGTTCAATGGCTTCCCAGCAGACAGGGAATGAATGAAGTATATAGTACACAGCAATCATTTGACAGGAAGAAGTCTCAGGGCACCGTGGGTTGCCTACCTAGTATTGACTCTGAATCTTTGACCCAGTGGAGACTCCTTCAAGGTAATTTTATATTATAGAAGACTAATAAAGACAATGGAAAGATGTCTACTTACTCTCTATGAAACTTTCCTTGGGATTAATAGTGAATGTACCATACACATTCCTCTAATCAGGGAACTGACAGTGTAATGGAATTTCCAGTTTCCCACAGTGCCCAGCAATCTGTCCAGAACCCAATCCCAACCCTACCATGTATTTAATCTTTGCATTTTCTGGGACTCCTGGGCCTGCAACAATTTCTCCTCTTGGTGTGTTTTGTCTGATGTGCTCTTAGAATCAGGTCGGGATCAGATGGTTTGGTCATAGGCTGCAGCCACAATACTGTGCTCTCCCGTTGTGCCTGGGTGTCCTATTGGAGCAAGGACCCTCCTGGCTACATGGTGGGCAGTGAGCAATTAATCTTGAATCTGTTAGGCTAGTAAATTGTTTCACAGTCAAATACTCTGTAATACATGCTATCTTATGAGAAAATGTCAAAGCTATGTAAACATTCTGTTTCCCCTTGTTTTATCCAATTTTTAGCAACTATTTTTTTTGTTTGTTTTTTTGATTTTGGGGCCAGACCCAGTGATGCTCAGGGGTTACTCCTAGCTATGCACTCAGAAATTGCCCCTGGGTTGGGGGACCATGTGGGGCACCGGGGATCAAACCGTGGTCCTTCCTAGGCAAGTGCACACAAGGCAGACACCTTATGGCTTGTGCCACCACTCCAATCCCCAATTTTTAGCATCTATTTATAATTATCACTTAGACTAATGATTCATAGGACATTATCCACTGTTCATTTTCTCTTTTCCTCATCCCTTCTATGTTCGTTAGCTAGAATTTTTTAAGACTAACCTGTCTCTTCATGCCTATCTTGAGTTATTTTAATATAATTATATGAACAAATAAATATTTGCCTTTTTCTAGAATTATGATATAAAATCACCCTTCTACCCACAAGTTGACTGCAACCAGTGAGAGCTGGAGTGAAGACAGGCAAAGACCCAGAGTGTGAGAACCACATGGCCTGGCCTCAGCAGGGCTGAATGAGCCTACATGAGTGCCAGCGAGGTCCTAGGGAAAGCCTCTGTTTCCCCAAAGTGAGCTCTCAAGTCTGGAGCTCATAACACCGAATTTCCCTCTGGTTGAATGCTCTAGGGTTCAGAGGAGGCCATTAACATCTGACCATCTGAGGTCAAAGCTGAGCACCCAAAGCTGAGCACCCCCTAGGAGTCTGGGAGAGCAGAGTTCTATCAAGCTTTTTGTTACCTGAGGCATGTCCCACTCCTTCCTGAGGATTTGGCCCTCTGACTGAAAAATTAGTGCCCTCCTAGAGAAAGCCTTACCCAGTCAAACTACCCCCAATCTCCCATAAATTCTGAGAAGTAGGAAGTAAACAGGCAGTGCCTCCCGACTAAACAAATCCTAGGGATGAGGAAATCCCCTGCTGAACTTTCTTATGAAGAAAGTGTCAGAGTGTTAAAACATCCCCATAGAGCTGTGAGCCAATCCACTGTTACCTTCTGTGCCAAAAAGAATGTTCCAGGAGCTGAAGTGACAGTACCATTAGGTAAGGCACTTGCCTTACATGCAACCAACCCAGGTTAGATCCCTGGCATCTCATATGATCTCCCTGCACCACAGAAGTAATTTCTTATTCCCCCCCCTTTTTTGAGGGGAACTGGGACACACCCAGCAGTGCTCAGAGGTTGCTTCTGGTTCTGCACTCAGAAATCACCCCCTGGCAGGCATAGGGGGTTCAGATGGGATGCTAGGAATCGAACCCAGGTCCATCCTAAATTGGCCACGTGCAAGGCAAAAGTCCTACTACTATGCTATTGCTCCCGCCCACCAAAAGTAATTTCTGAGTGCAAGGCCAGGAGGAATCCCTAAGCTTCTCTCTCTCTCTCTCTCTCTCTCTCTCTCTCTCTCTCTCTCTCTCTCTCTCTCTCTCTCTCTCTCTCTCTCACACACACACACACACACACACTACCAGAACTAGAAACTTTATCATGGCTACTTGACTAGAAAGAAAAGCATCAGTTAATTGCTCTTTGTATAAGTTTTGTTTGTTTGTGTTTTTTGGTTTTCGGGTCACACCCAGCTGGAGCTCCTGGATCTGTGCTCAGAAATTACTCCTGGCAGGCACAAGTTACTATAGGGATGCCAGGATTTAAACCACCGTCTGTCTTGGATTGGCTGCTTGCAAGGCAAATGCCCTTACTCTGTGCTATCTCTCCGGCCCCTCTATAAGATTTTTTAATTAATTCATAGCTGCTAAGCTTGGGAGAGGGGCCTGACTCTTTGTCAGGCATCCTAGTCTTCTTTGGCCCAGGCCAGCCACCCGGATCATCTCCAATGGAGAGGTGAGTGGGTAGGTGAATGAATACACTTTTTTTTTTTTTTTGGTTTTTGGGTCACACCCAGCAGCGCTCAGGGGTTACTCCTGGCTCTACACTCAGAAATTGCTCCTGGCAGGCTCGGGGGACCATGTAGGATGCTGGGATTCGAACCACTGTCCTTCTGCATGCAAGGCAAATGCCTTACTTCCATGCTATCTCTCCGGCCCCAAATAAACACACTCTTAATAAATAGGATTTCTTTTTGTGCCATACCTGGTAGTTAGGGCTACTCCCAGCTTGATGCTAAAGGGATCTTTCCCAGCCGTGCTCACAGGACCATGAGGAACCTCAGATCAGACTCTGGGCCTCCCATGTACAAAGCATGATCTCTAGATTTTAGATCCATCTTCCCATGAGCCTGTGCTTTTGTGGGAAGAGTTGAGGGGCAAAACAGTTGAGCTTTCTCCTTGCTTTCATCTTACAGTCTTGGATAATACTCCCAAAAAGGGGGTCCATCCCTTTAAGAAAGAAGAAACCTCTCAGTTAGAGACTCCTATAAGGAGGGTGAGGGGGATAAGAACTGAAGCTTATTGGTGGTGTTGCAGTTGATTTTGGCTGCTGTGTTAGTAGTTATTGGTTGAAAGCTGCTGTAAGGACTCTGGCCTCCCTCCTGCCTGTATTCTCTATTAAACCCATTTTGAGAAAACCCCGTCTGGCAGAAGTCATTTCTGCACAGCAATAGTTGGGAATCGATTTCTTTACATTACAGAGCTAGCCACCTTTTGCTATGAACTGCTTCCTCTGACTCAGTTTACCTTGCTAGACTGGCTCAGATTTCCAAACCAGAAGGGACTAAAAGAAAAGACTTCTCTGTGGTGCTGGGGACTGAGTAGGGATGAAGACAGAGGCAGGAATGGAGCACTTTCTTCCCTGGGCACCTCACATGTATTAGCAGTTCCCAGTAGGCCCCACAGGGCATCTTTACCTCCAAGGAGACCAAGGAATACTGATCTGAGAAACATGATGTTGGTGAGAAGTAGGAAGTCAAACCTTTGAATATGTTCTCAGAGGCTAACTTAGTGCCCAGTCAAATTCCACAGGGCAACTAAGACACTCAAGAGGCTGTGTATGGATTTCCCCTTCTGCCTGAAGGCACAGCAGCCCACATCAACACCAGAGATCCTTCGATGTAGAAATGGTTCAGCTCTACAACTGAACCTAATTACAATGCCATGTCATTAAGTTATTCCAGATCTATAGCTCCTTGCCCACATGGCCACATGAAGCAACTCACACCTTCAGTTTCATAGTGCTGTCAGCTCAGTAGGATCATAGCAAGTCTGATGGAAAAATTATATCGAAGACCACCACGCTCAACGAGTCTAAACAATAACACATAAGTATAAACTAGTGAATATCAGCACAGTAGATCCTCAGTGAATTTAGTAACACCTTTGTGAGACATAATCATTAGCACAAATGGACTCTTACTGATATAAGTTCTGATCATTTTATTTGTCTTTGTGTTGTAAGAAACAATATGAAGGGGCTGGAGAGATAGCACAGCGATAGAGTGTTTGCCTTGCAAGTGGCCTACCCAGAACGAACAGTGGTTCGAATCCCAGCATCTCATATGGTCTTCTGTGCCTGCCAGGAGCAATTTCTGAGCACAGAGCCAGGAGTAACCCCTGAGTGCCTCTGGGTGTGACCCAAAAACCAAAAAAAAAAGAAAAGAAACAATCTTAAATAAATTTGTGTCTGCAAGGGAACAGCTAGGATGTTAGAAAGAAAACAGGGGGCCTGGAGAGATGGAGGTAAGGTGTTTGCTTTTTATGCAGAAGGTCATTGATTCGACTCCCATATGGTCCCCCGAGCCTGCCAGGAGTGATTTCTGAGCATGGAGCCAGGAGTAACCCTGAGCACTGCCGGGTATGACCCAAAAAACAAAAAGCAAAGCAAAGAAAACTGGAGACATTGGTGGAGAAATGGTGACATGGTAGTTTAATGCCTGAAATAACTTTATTATGAACAACTTGGTAAATCATGCTGTAATAATTTTTAAAAAACATCTTTTTTTTTTTTTTTGGTTTTTGGGCCACACCTGTTTGACGCTCAGGGGTTACTCCTGGCTATGCACTCAGAAATCGCCCCTGGCTTGGGGGGACCATATGGGACGCTGGGGGATCGAACTGCGGTCCGTCCTATGCTAGCGCTTGCAAGGCAGACACCTTACCTCTAGCGCCACCTTCCTGGCCCCTAAAAAAAAATCTTTTAAGAAGACTTGCATTGTGTGAGGCCCCAGGTTCAATTCCTAGCATGACAAACAACTCACATTATGATCATGTCACAACAATCGAATCAGAATCAGTCAGCCATGCATTGATTTTTTTTTTTTTTTATAATTGGATGGTTCTATTCTGAATGATTTCAGCAGAATAGATGAAAACTTAGGAGGGAAGAAGTCCTGGATGCTCCTCAAGTAATTCTTCCAAGCACTTAGGAGAAAAGTACAGTTATGATCCTCTGGTTCTACTCAGGAGGAAACTAAGATCCAAAGAGGCTGAGTAGGGCCCGGAGAGATAGCACAGTGGCGTTGGCCTTGCAAGCAGCCGATCTAGGAGCAAAGGTAGTTGGTTCGAATCCCGGTGTCCCATATGGTCCCCCGTGCCTGCCAGGAGCTATTTCAGAGCAGACAGCCAGGAGTAACCCCTGAGCAATGCCGGGTGTGGTCCAAAAAACCAAAAAACAAAGAGGCTGAGTAGCCTGTGTGAGGCTGAGTAGCCTGTGTAAGGCTGACAAGCAGCCACCCAAGGGCAGTACTGCTGGTGGAACGAGGGCTCCGAGCCGCAGCTCTGTGGGTCTGTTTCTGTTCAACCAAGGACACAGCAAACAATGACCTCTCTGGCATGGAGGGAAAGAACTTGCAAACTTAAGAAGTTCCCAAACCTTCCCTCTGAACTAAAGCCTGTCTTTTCTTAATAAACACTTGTTGGAGTTGTGTTCAATTTACAGAAGAGCTGCAAATAGAGCACTTTGTGGTTTTCACTGTTAGCCCAGCCAGCATCTCCCACCCCACCGGTCTCTTGAGTCCTGCCTGTGCTCCCTCGGTCCATCACTGGCTCAAGAGGCAACTCTTCAAGGAAGGATCCTCCAGCTCCAAGTCTCTCTCCCTCCACCATCCTCCCTTCCTCCTTCACCCCCTCTTCTCTTCTTCCTCGTTTGCACACAAAGTCACAGAAGGATCCAAGCTTGGACACCCCTGTTGCTGTTTTCTGTGAGTCTCTCTCCTAGTTCTATCAGTTCCTTTAGAGAAGAGAGCACGATCCTTTGGTTCTCTCTGGATAGGTAGCCTGAGACTGCTTTCATTTCACTGAACAGATTTGGAGGATCAAATTCTAATAGAGCAGAGAACAAAAATCCTGGGAGATCTGGATAGAGTAAAAACCATGCTCTTCCTGAAGAACAAAAGAGAAATGTTCATTCTTTTTTTTTTGTTTCTGGTTTTTTTTTTTTTTTCTTTTTGGTTTTTGGGACACACCTGGCAGCACTCAGGGGTTACTCCTGGCTCTACGCTCAGAAATCGCTTCTGGCAGGCTCGGGGGACCATATGGGATGCTGGGATTCGAATCACCATCCTTCTACATGCAAGGCAAATGCCTACCTCCATGCTATCGCTCTGGTTCCGAAATGTTCATTCTTAACTAAGATGTCATTTCCCTGTAATTAAGCACACACAGAGATAAACCTGATTCCTTGTCATATTTCTTCTTCCTCATGATTAATAATGTGACTCTGTTTCTCCTGGAGGTTTCCTGAGTTCACTGGCTAGCTGGCTAATGCTCAGAATAGAGGACTGAAGACCCCAGGTCCAAGCTGGGCCTTTGGGTAAAACCAGAGTTCTAAGCAGCTCTTAAAACTGCATAGCTGCTCAAGGAGGACTCCCCATTTAGCTCTTTGGCATCCCGGCCATAAAGGACAATCCTTGTCCTTTTCTTGGAGTGATTTCCTAATGACCAAGACCCTGCCCACCTCAGTCCTTGGCCCGGCTCACTGACGACTCTGGGCTGCCATTCTAAGCTGGATCTGAGGGTTGAAGGTCATGAGAATGTCTGTGGAGCTCCTATACCATTGCCATTTATTGGCAGCATCATCTCCAGTCTTGGCCCTGGGGGAGGAATGGGCCAGAATGTTCCCTATGTTTGCCTCAAAGAAGGCCCCCTTCTCAGCAGCGAGAGCAGTAGGGCTCCTCTTGGGAATTCACAACACTGACCACATTGTTCACCAAGTTAGGCCAAATAACGACCCAACACGATTTACACAACTTTGCCAAGGGTTGCATTGGCAGAGAAAATCTATCCCAAAGACCTTGATGTCAGTGGGCCAAGTGACCTCATTGTGATGGTCACTTTCAAGTTCTATAGAGATGGAAACTTCACTGACAACTTACTGAGCCAACTTGTGTTCCCTGTGCCATCCTGAGCCAAGTGTAAATAACATGAATGAGAGAAAGCAGGAGACAGGAGATGAAAATCTGGGCACCAGCCCCTCTATGCACTATAGAGACTGCATATAAACTCACCAAGAAATCCATCAATAGCTACACCCAGGCTTGCACACTTGGCTGACTAGGAGAACATAAATTGATTGGCAGGGCCTCTATAAAATGTTATGAAGAGTTCTTTTTAAAAAAAATTGAAAATAATGGGGCCAAAGTGGTGGCAAAAGTGGTAAGGTGTCTGCCTTGTGCATGCTAGCCTAGGACAGACAATGGTTTAATCTCCCAGTGTCCCATATGGTCCCCCAAGCCAGGAGCGATTTCTGAGTACATAGCAAGGAGTAACCCCTGAGCATTACCGGATGTGACCCAAAAACCAAAAAATAAAAAATTGAAAATAAGTTCGGAGCAATAGCAGAGTGGGTAGGGTGCTCTTCTTGCACATGACTGACCTAGGTTTGATCCCTGACATCCCTTATGGTCTCCTGAGCCCACTAGGAGTGATTCCTGAGCATAGAGCCAAGAGTAACACCTGAGCACCACCTAATGTGGGATGGCACATGGTTGGCATCATCCGCGCTGCATGAGAGGGAATGTCTACTTAACTTTCTGGTGATGAACCATGCATCCACAGCTTCACCAAGCGTGACACCACAATATGGTCATCTTATTTCCACAGTCCTTCTTTCCGACTTAGTTTATAGATCAAAAGGACACAATTCCATTAATTCTGTCTGCCTTGTCTCTTCTCCAGGGCTACAGATATCACTGACTCTGATAGCCAGAGACATCTACTGGCAGCATTTCCAACTCATTCCTATTGGGAGCCTACCCTGCAGCCAACTCTGTGCAAAAACGTTTGCAGGCACACTCTCATTTAGCCTTCTACATCACTAGGTTCACTCACAGAAGGCATGGCCCATCCCAAGGACCCTCCCCTGGAGAAAAAAACTTGTTTGCACAATGTTATTGGTGACGAGAAAGGAGCACATTGATGTAGTCTACAAAAGATGGCAGGTGGGTTGCAGGCTTGTATCACAATATCTCTTCTTCTACCCACTTGGATCCAACAGCTATGTACTTATCATCTCCTCACTCACTGCAACCAGCCCAGGCTGCACCCAGTCCCTGTCCATGTGACATTTCAATTCTCTTTAGAGAAGAAAGATGCTCATGTTGGGGCCGAGCAATAGCACAGCAGTGAGGCTCTTGCCTTACATTCTGCTGACTTGGGTTCAATTCCCAACATCCTATACAGTACACTGAGCTCTGTCAGGAGTGATTCCTGAGCTCAGAGCCAAGAGTAACCCCTGAGCACTACTGGATATGGTCCTAAAACCAAAGAATAAAACAAAAAGAAAGATACTCAAGTATTAAGTAATGAGGTTGGGACAGTCCATCAATAATTTTCTATAACAGACAATGTGCAGGTCAGGGTCCTTCAAACTACAAGGGCCAACTCTACTGTCATGGAAAAACTGATGGGGCCATTTCTCAGGAGAGGAAAAAGCACAGGGTGGAGAAAGAGAGGCTCACCTTCAGGTCAGCTTTTCTCTTTCCTGCTACAGAAACCTCTAAATGTCTATTGGAGGGGCTGGAGAGGTAGCACAGTAGTAAGGTATTTGCCTGGCAAGCAGCCGATACAGGATGGATGGTGGTTTGAATCCCAGTATCCCATATGGTCCCCCATGTCTGCCAGGAGCAATTTCTGAGCATAGAGCCAGGAGTAACCCCTGAGCACCACTGAGTGTGACCCAAAACCCAAAATAAATAAATAAATAAATAAATAAATAAATAAATAAATAAATAAACAAACAAACAGGGCCCGGAGAGATAGCACAGCGGCGTTTGCCTTGCAAGCAGCCGATCCAGGACCAAAGGTGGTTGGTTCGAATCCCGGTGTCCCATATGGTCCCCCATGCCTGCCAGGAGCTATTTCTGAGCAGACAGCCAGGAGTAACCCCTGAGCACTGCTGGGTATGACCCAGAAACCAAAAAAATAAAAATAATAAAAAATAAATAAATAAATGTCTATAGGAGGCAGGACAGGTACAAGACTATCAATAGATAATGGGGAATGATCCACTCTGGACAAGAACTGGGTGTGGAAAGGAGGAAAAATTATATGCATGATATCCCTCCAGTAACAATATTACAAACCACAGTGCCTAAAAGGGAAATAAAAGGGGGGGTGAATATCTGCCACATAGATAGGCAGGAAGAGACAGATCAAGGGGTAGAGCAGAAGGAAAACTGGGAACATTGGTGACAAGAAATGTGCACTGGTAAAGGATGTTGACACAATATGTCTTAAACTCAATCATGAACATCTTTGTAACTATGAAAAAAGCCAACTGTATTAGGAAAATCCTTGTAAAACATGGTGTTTAAATAAAGTAATTTAAAAAAATAAAAAGATATCAATAGTATTTCTTTCTCTCTCACACACACATACAAATACACACTCAAACACACAAGCATTTCAAGAGATACTTGAGTGATCAAACAATTGGTCGTGGAAGCTGTGATTAGTCTTTGTATGTAAAGGGAGAGCAGGAACTAAGCCTGGCTAAGTCCAGGCAACAGAATATTGTAATGGCAGCTCAGAAGTATCACAAGATTGGAGTCGAGGAAACTCACTTCCACAGGAGTAGAATAGATGGTTCTGAAATCAGAAGAAGGAGGAAAAGCTACTGGCCTGACCAGAAACACCAGATGTACTGCCTAGCCATGTTCCAGCATCTATTTGGCAGTGGTTGTTTGGAACTCGTATGACATTTCCCAGAAAGTATGCTATGGGTGTGGGGTTCTGGAAGACATGTGCCTGTTCCTGATGTCCCCCTGTCAGCCTTGTGAGCTGAGTATCTACCTCTGCTTCACTACAATCACTCTCAACATCCAGCCAGTCCATTAATACTCTTCCTTTGGAAAGTGGCTTGGATGCCAGTGCTCAGGAACCCTCAGATTTCTGGTAGACAATTTTTACCAAGGTGCCAGACAGAGATGATGGCTCCACTGGGCTTTCAAATTCCTGCTCTCCTGTCCCCTGGAGTTCATCCATTTGGGCCTTCACAAGCTACCCAATGTGGATGAAGCCCCAAGGCAGCTGCAATGTTTTTTGTAAATCTTTATGGAAGAGTAACAGGGAATGCTAGCTACTGGCAGTGAGGTGGAGAGATGGAATTAAATTAGATGGGGCCGAAGAGATAGCATAGAGGTAAGGCATTTGCCTTTCATGCAGAAGGTCATTGGTTCGAATTCCGGCATCCCATATGGTCCCCCGAGCCTGCCAGGAGTGATTTCTGAGTGTGAAGCAAGGAGTAACCCTTGAACACTGCCGGTTGTGACCCCCCCCCCCAAAATAAGAGCAGGTGGTGAGAGGTCAGTGAGACAGCAGCTCTATAGGTTTCCAGGGCCACTGAAGAAATTGGAAAGTGGGGTGGGGGAGTTTAGAGACAGAAAAATGTTGGGGCCAGATCAATAGTGCAGTGGGTAGGGTGCTTGCCTGGTGTGTGGCTAACTCATGTTTGATCCCTAGCATCCCATATAGTTCCCTGAGTGATCCTTGAGCTCAGAGTCTTAAGCACTGATAGGTGTGGCCCCAAAACAAAATCTAAAAGAAAAAATCTAAATTCTTTCAGTGCCAAGAGGAAACATGTAGCACATCTGAGTGGATGCCCATGTTTAGGGGATTAAAGGGAGGAGAGGGGAAGATTTGGAGAGTTCTGAGGAAACAGGAAGCAGTGTCAGAGTCACTCAAGTGGTAGTGACCCAGGAATTCTCTGACACTTGAACTTTGATAGAGCACAGGCGTTCACTACTGCAGTGCCAGCTGTATCTCAAGACTTGGGGGTCACTCTCTTCCCTCACACATGATACCTCTGCCCCAACCTTGGTTCTCTCTAACCACTGTCCCTACCAGCACTGACCAACCCCCATGCCTGGGGTATGGGGGAGGAGGAGGGTTGTGATATGTGGAATGAGAACAAAATGAGGTGCCCCCACTTCACAGATGACAGTGGACACTGGATCCTTCTTACAGGGGGAACAGGGCAGGAGCCCCAGGGATTATCTTCCACAGAGAAGTTAGAGAGACAAACCAAAGTAGAAAGAAATGACCATTTCAGATTGTCTTTTGCTCCTCAACTTCCAGTCACGCCCGAGGACACAAGCACCGAAAGTCAGCAGCACCTAGATCTGAGGGCTTTGCTTTAGAGATTTGTCCTGAAGAAATCTCAGAGAGATCTCTCAGATTTCTCAGAGAAATCTCAGAGAGAACTCTGCTTTTGTATGAGTGAGGTCCTGTGTTATATTCTGAACACACACACACACACACACACACACACACACACACACACGCACGTACACGCACACGCACAAGTTAAGAAATAATCATGGTGGAGCTGGAGTGTTAGCACAGCGGTAGGGCATTTGCCTTGCAGGCAGTCAACCCAGGACAGTCCTGGGTTCAATCCCCGTCATCCCATATGGTCCCCTGAGCCTTCCAGAAGTGATTTCTGAGCACAGAGCCAGGAGTAACCCTAAGTGCTGCTGGGTATGGCCCAAACCCCCCCAAAAAATAAAAAGAAAAGAAAAGAAAAGAAAAAGAAAGAATCATAGACTAGGGAGATAACATAGCAGGTAAGTCACTTATCTTTTTTTTTTTTTTTTTTGGTGTTTGGACCACACCCGACGGTGCTCAGGGGTTACTCCTGGCTGTCTGCTCAGAAATAGCTCCTGGCAAGCACGGGGGACCATATGGGACGCTGGGATTCGAACCAACCACCTTTGGTCCTGGATCGGCTGCTTGCAAGGCAAACACCGCTGTGCTATCTCTCCGGGCCCAAGTCACTTATCTTGCATGTGATTAATCTGGGATTAATTCCTGGTACTTCATATGGTTCCTGAGTTCCACCAGTAGGGATCCCTGAGCATAATTAGAAGTAAACCCTGTCTATGGCCATACCACCCTGAACGCGCCCGATCTCGTCTGATCTCGGAAGCTAAGCAGGGTCGGGCCTGGTTAGTACTTGGATGGGAGACCACCTGGGAATACCGGGTGATGTAGGCTTAAGATATGCTACAGGCCAGTGGACACGCTTCAAGAAGTACAAACCCATGGCTAACGTGTCCTAGGGCCCCAATGGCTGGATCTGGACACCATCTCCTGAGCCTAAGTCTCTTTAAGGGGGTATTTGGACTCATTTTATAAAAATTGTGTGATTTAAAAAAAAAAAAAAAAAGAAGTAAACCCTTAGCACAACTGGTGTGCCCCCCCAAAAAAATATACACAAACATAGTAAAAGAAATAAACAGAGGGTCACATAACTATGTATTTATAAGAATGCCATCAGGTCACAATTTATATTTTAAGGTTATTAAAGCCACATTTTCAAAGATTGCTTCATATAGAAATGCCCACAATGAAAACCACTGCATTTTAGAAAAAGGCGATGAAGCACAAACAGCTGTGAGGGCAATAACAATGCTGATTCTCAGGCCACGGGGAGGGAAATGCATCATAATGGCTGCCAGACTTTCTGGGGCCATTGCTGAGTCTTCCTTCTTACCACCAGTCTCAGTGGACTTAGCAATCCCCCCCCCCCCATCAACTTTCCTTCTGCTAGATCCCCAAAGAGAAAGGAGCCTCTCCCACTTCCACCCTCATGCTTGCTTGGTTACATGGACCACTTTGAACACTTTGAACCACTCTGTGTTCTTCAGGGACAAAAATAACCTCACTTCACAGAAGCCGCCCCCCCCCCCAATGAGTTTAAGATGCCTTTTCCCACCCCTTTCTCCCTCCTGCTATTGTGCATGGATGCATGAAGACCTTAGCCAGCCTGCACATATATGCCCCACCCAGATGCCATCAGTACTCCCCAAGTCCAGTCTAATTCGATTCAGTATTCAAAATGTCCATGTTTGAGCCAAGAGGATGGTTCAAAGGGCTGGCATGTTTTGCATGTGGGAGAGCCAAGTTCAACCCCCATCACTCCATGGTTCCCCCTACCGCTGCCAGTAGTGAGTACCAAGTAGGATGTAGCACACACCCCCCAGCACTAGAAATGCTCCCCTCAAAAATAAATAAATAAAAAAGAAACAACAACAAAAATCCATGTTTAGAAAACTGTTCTGACCTTGAGGACAAAAACGATAAATAAATCACCACTCACCCACTCATTCCTGATTTTTGCTTGTTTGGTTGGTTAGACATCCCATTATTAGTCATCTGAATTGCAGATACTCAGGTATCTAATGTTTTGGCAGTGGATGTCAGGCCAGGACCATTCTGATGCAAGGGTGCCTGCCCTCCTGAGACACAGGCCAGCAGAGGCAGGTAAACTACGCCGAATACACGAAGACATCCTGGGCAGGCTCACCAAGTGAGTCCACCAGTGCGGGTGGTGAGGAGGCGGGGTGTATTTTCCATTAAACTAATAGTGCCTATTTCCCACTAATGTGCCATCATATTCTTATCCATCTGCTTTAGGAACATGATCTCCACTTCTTAAAAGACTTGGAAGAACTGTGATCAGGCCCCATGCAGTCACCAACTAAAAAAACTCCTTGAAATTCTGAAACTTTTTTTAGGTTTTTGAGTCTCTCTTGCCATCCTAAAATAAGGGCAGCTCAGGGTTTGACACCAATAGTGGGATTCGATAGATGGCATCACCCAGCCAAGGCTGTGAACTTCTCTCAGTCCCATAGGCTGTGCCCACTTCAGTGCCTGGTGACACTGGCTCTCCATCAGATGTTCCCATCATCCCTCCTCAACCTAAATGATTCTCAGATGCAGAAAAACTTGTTTCCTTTACCAGTCTATTACCAAGAGTTATTTCAGTACAGGAAGGGAAAAGTGAAAAAATGTTCAGGCTGGCACTCGAAGCTCTTGACCTTCTTGGGTCACCACACCTTACCTCTGAACTTGGGAGTCAGTCGGGAAGGAAGTTTCTAGGAAAGACTTGAGTGTTTTTGAACACAGATGAGAGGCAGAATTGATCTAATTTTGCTTTGGCCTTTAGGGGGGTGTGAGCTATCTAGGAATTCACTCAAAATGGCCTCATTCGAATCAGAGACCCAGGAAATTCCAATGAATTTTGGTTTGGGGCCAGGAAGGAGGAGGAAAAAACAACAACAACAACAACAACAAATTAAAGAATCATGGCTTACGTTTTTACTGTGCTCCTTTGACTCTAATCCTTAAAAAAATAAACCCACTTAAAATTTGAGGTTAACTTAAGCTAATATGCATGTACATGGAAATGTGAAAAATACTATGCCTCTAATGTTTAAGGAGTTATGTAAGTTTTATGGCTTTAGATTGCCTTGTGTGCTGTTAAGAAATATTATAATGTGTTACAATCTGGGGACTTGAGGGACAAAGTAATTGTACATGGATTCTGTTTTATTTATCTTAATGTTCTGTGGCTGAAACTTCAAAGTTAAGATATCAGCAAGGGGGCCCGGAGAGATAGCACAGCGGTGTTTGCCTTGCAAGCAGCCGATGCAGGACCAAAGGTGGTTGGTTCGAATCCCGGTGTCCCATATGGTCCCCCATGCCTGCCAGGAGCTATTTCTGAGCAGACAGCCAGGAGTAACCCCTGAGCACCGCTGGGTGTGGCCCCAAAACAAAAACAAAAACAAAAACAAAAAAAAATATATATATATATCAGCAAGGGGACTTCTGAGAATTCTGTTATGGGTGATTGTCCTTCCACTGTAACTTTACTTTGTCCTCTTTCTTTGCATCTTTGTTCTCATAATTAAAAATAAAAAAAATTAAAAAAAAAAGAATCATGGTTTATTCTAATCTCAGGGCCTTTCATGGTTCAAATCAACCAGGAGATATTTTTGTCCCCAAAGCAGGGGATCTAACCCAATTTGTTCCACCACTAAGTCTCAAGCCCCCACCAGGAGCACTTTCAACACTCACGAAGCAGTGCTGGAGCAATACTACAATGTATAGGGCATTTGTCCTGCATGCAGCTGACCCGAGTTCAATCCTCTGGTACATCATATGCACTGCCAAGAGGGATTCCTGAGCACAGAGCCAGGGATGAGCTAGATTCAATCCCTGGCACCCTACCTGGTACTCTGGGTACCACCAGAAGTGATTCCTGTGCACAGAGCCAGGGAAAAGACCTAAATTGCAGTGTGGACAGATGCAAAGACAGGAACAAAGGGAAGAAATTGCCAGTGATGCAAACCCCAACTGGAGCCTGAAGGTGGCCTGAGGATGGACACGAGCACACACGCGCACACACACATGTATACACTATTATCTGTGGTCCTTTCTCATGCATTCTCCTTGCCCACAACATGGGACTTAGCTTGTCTTTTCACCTTAACTCCCTGCCTGCAAAGGAGCAGGTAATGAGATCATGTGATAAGAAGCGTTCGAGCCAGAAACCCAGAGGTCTGGCTCCTGGGGGATACCCTGACTGTGGTCCCAGACATCCAGCTAGTGCAGCAGCCTCCTGCCTTCATCTTTATGGGTCTCACTGACAATACATGCCCAGCCGCAGAGCTGTGAGAGCAGTGAGTCTCTTTTCTGTCCTTTCTGTTGCTGAGACTCATTTCTGCATTTCCCCTCAAAGTGTCTGACCCCCAAAAGAATGCTTTGTAAATCTTTGCTCTGGGTGATGTTAATCATTCACACACAGGTTAATCCCACTGACATAGTTTCTTACGGTGCTAATCACGCACCAATTGCAGCCTCAGGTGCTATGGAAAATAGACAGCTGTGGTGATGCCAGCCAGGTGAGCTGTGGAGGCATCCATGTGTAGAGAACACAGGGCCACACCCCAGACTCAGTAGGATAAGTAGAGGTGTCCCCTGAGCTCTTGCAGTGGGCTTGGGGAGGCCTTCAGAGCAGAAGTTAGGGACTATTTTGGTTGTTGAGGAAGGGCTGCACCCAGCAGTGCTCAGGATTCACTTCTAGCTCTGTGCTTCAGTGTTCACTTTGTGCTCAGGGATTGGCTCCAGGCTCTGGACCATATGCAGATTGAAGCCAGGTAATGCACATGCAAGGCAAGCACTTCAACAACCCCTACAGTCTCTCCAACCCCAAAAGGCAAGGTCTGAGTGGGCTTTTCTCAAAACAGAACTGAGAAAAGAGGAGAGAAAAGAATCACTCAGCTCACCTTTCATCTGAGTTCGCCCAAATCAAAGGGGCACATAGTAGGGTATGCATCTCCAGAGACCAAGACCAGCACTTTCTGGAGCCAAGCAGGAGAGTGGACCAGCACATAAGTGGAAGACTACAATGATTGCCACTAAGAATTATTAGCACGGGAAGGGAACAGCCTTATCAGGCCCTGAATCATGGTTTGCCCCTGGTGTGTGACAGGGCAGGCAAAGACACTTCTCAGTGCCTGCCCTCACTTGTTCTGTCTGCTGATATTACATGTTCTGCAAATGACATTACAAATTTCCACGTGACCCTTGGCCTTAAAAGTTTCACCAGCCCCCCACTGTCAGGCTGGGAACCAGACCCTCCCTCCTACTGGCACCCCTCTCCTGTTTACTTGCTGAGTGATCTTGGACCCATTTCCTGACCATCTCGTTTCTACCTATATGAGAAGCATGTGAAGGGTTTAAGGATCTTGGGAGAAAGTATAGAAGCTGTGTGGCGGGAAAAATGTGCAGTGGGTTGTGACTGAAACCCAACTACAAACATGTTTTTAATCATGTCTATTTAAAAATTGCTTATTTTATTTTATTTTATTTTATTTTTGGGTTTTGAGTGCTCAGGGGCTACTCCTGGCTCTTTGCTCAGAAATTGCACCTGGCAGGCTTGGGGGGCCATATGGGATACTGGGATTCGAACCATCATTCATCCTGGGTCAGCCTCTTGCAAGGCAAATGCCCTTCCTCTGTGCTATCGCTCTGGCCTCATAAAATCATGTATTTTAAAATAATTGTTTTTTGGTTTTTTAGTCACACCTGGCACCTCAGGGGTTACTCCTGGCTCTCTGCTGAGAAATCGCTCCTGGCAGGCTCAGGGGACCATATGGGATGCCGGGATTCAAACCACCGTCCTTCTGCATGCAAGGCAAATGCCTTGCCTCCATGTTATCTCTTCGGCCCCTATTTTAAAATCACTTTTATTTAAAAATATATAAATAAATGAGGAATGGGGAGGACATTTGCCTTGCACACAGGTTGATTTCCCAGGACCTCACATGGTCCACAACTAGCCAGGAGGAATTCCTGAATGCAGAGCCAGGAGTAACTGCTAAGAACCCCTGAGCATGGCCAGGTGTGGCCCAGAAACAAAACAAAAATACAGAAGCTAGTCAGTAATTAGGGGCCAGCAAGAGGGAAGGGGAGATAATTTTTTAATCTGAACACAGCACTGGTCCTTCTGTGGCAGTCTCAAAAACAAACAGCTGATGTGATGCTGTGTGTATTGTAGCCTCCCCCAAAATGCTCCTTGGGAAAGCACTGTCGATCAGCTGAAGGGCTGGAGTGAGAAGTCAGCCTGACTCTCATCAAGGTATCCCATTTTTCTTTCTTTTTTTTTTTTTTTTTTGATTCATACCCGGCAGCACTCAGGGGTTACTCCTGGCTCTATGCTCAGAAATCGCTCCCAGCAAGCTCAGGGGACCATATGAGATGCCAGGATTTGAACCACCAACCTTTTGCATTCGAGGCAAACACCTTACCTCCATGCTATCTCTCCAGCCCCCAGTACCCCATTTTTCTAAGTGAGGCTATCTGCCTCTAAATTCTGAATGGGGGGACTGGAGAGATAGTAAGAGGATAAAGCATTTCCTTTGCATGCTGTAGACCTCTGGGTTGTTTGTTTGTTTGTTTGTTTGTTTGGTTGGTTGGTTGGTTGATTTTTGGGTCACACCCGGCAGCGCTCAGGGGTTACTCCTGGCTCTATGCTCAGAAATCGATCCTGGCAGGCTCAGGGGACCATATAGGATGCTGGGACTTGAACCATCATCCTTCTGCATGCAAGACAGACACCTTACCTCCATGCTATCTCTCCGGCCCCCTGTAGATCCCTGTTTGAATACCCCACACCATATGGTTCCCAGAGTACAGCCAGGAGTTAGGCCAGAGCGCAGAGCCAGAAAGAGCTCTGATAACGCTCCCTTACAAAAAAATTAAAATCAAAGTAAGAATAATTTAAAATTTTCAAATAGGATTTGGTTCTCCCAAATGTTAAACTAGAGGATCACAGTCCAATGAGAAGAGCCAGTGTGACCCACTAACACAGTTGCTCCCTAAATTTTCCTCAGCCCCATTCCTAAGGTAGTTTAGCTTTCTGCTCTTCTCGATCTCTCTGGCATCCCCCGGAGTCCTACCCTGACCCTGTGCTTTCCACATCTTAGCAATAATTATCACTATGAAATGAATTTTACTTATTTATTTATTTATTTATTTATTTATTTATTTTGACTTTTGGGCCACACCCGGCATTGCTCAGGGGTTTCTCCTGGCTGTCTGCTCAGAAAATAGCTCCTGGCAGGCTCGGGGGACCATATGGGACACTGGGATTCGAACCAACCACCTTTGGTCCTGGATCGGCTGCTTGCAAGGCAAACACCGCTGTGCTATCTCTCCGGGCCCCATGAATTTTTATTTTTAAAAATATAACAAACTCATTGAAAGTAATTCAGAACATCAATTATATAAAAATAAGATTATAAAAAAAAATCACCTTTAAATTCTGCCAATAATTAAAAGCCATCAAAAAAAAACTTCAGGGGCCGAGTCCATATAGAGTGGGTAGAGCTATGCCTTAAACCAGCCGACCTGAGTTTGATCTTCAGCATCCTATATGTATTAGGGCAACACCTGGCAGTGCTCAGGACTGACTCCTGGTTCTGCACTCAGGAGTTACTCCTGGCAATGCTTGGAGAACCATATGGAATGCCGGGGATAAATCCAGGTCTATTCTGTGCAAGGTAAGTGTCCTACCCACTCTGGCCACAAGAGAGATTTTTAACATATCCCCAACGTTGTGTAACCATGGCCCCTATCCAGTTCTAGAACATTCTTACGAGCCTCAAAATGAAACTCTTGTCCATAATAAAAGCAATCACTTCTTCCTAGTATCCTCCGCTGCCCCCAGCACTCATTCACTGTATGTCTCTATACTCAGGTTTTTTTCCAAACAAGACAAATGAGTGAAATTGTCTTATGTGGCCTTTGGGAAGGATCTGGCTTCTTACACTTAATCATGTGTTCAGAGTTCTGAATTGTATTGTTTCATTCCCTTTTTTTATGTGGCTTGTCTCTACTTTTTGGGTATTGTGAATAATGCTGCTAACAAGCATTTATGTGCACGTTTTCTTACTTTTGTCAGGGGATAGGAGTTTGGGACACAACTGGCTATGTTTAGGGCTGAGTCAGGGATCACTTCCAGGGATGCTTAGATGACTGTGAAAATCATGGATCTGTCTAAACCTTTCAACTATCTCCCCAGTCCATACATACAAGTTTTTGTATAGAAACATTCTCCCATGCAGTGGTTGTCTTCTTGTTTATTAGAAGCACATTTTTTAATTTTGATAATGCCCAAATCATCTTTCTTTTGTCACTTGCACTTAAGGATCATCTCAAAGGAACAATTACCGATTTCAAGGTCGCAGAGATGTATTGCTGTGTCTCCTAAAAGTTTTAGAGTTTTAGCTAATACATTGAGATCTTTGAGTTAATTTTTACAAATGGTGTGAGGTAGGGCCCAATTTAATTCAGTTACATGGGATATTCAGTTATCTCAGAAAACTACTCTTTTCCTGATTGAACTAAATGCCTTTGGGGCCAAAGTAATAGCACAAGAATAGGGTGTTTGCCTTGCATGCAGCTGACTGGGGATGGACCCGGGTTTGATTCCCAGTATTCCATATGGTTCCTAGCACCTGCCAGGAGTGATTTCTGAGCGCAGAGCCAGGAGTAACCCCTGAGTGCTGCCAGGTGTGGCCCCAAAACTAAAAACGGAAGGAAGGAAGGAAGGAAGGAAGGAAGGAAGGAAGGAAGGAAGGAAGGAAGGAAGGAAGGAAGGAAGGAAGGAAGGAAGGAAGGAAGGGAAGGAGGGAAGGAAGGAAGGGAAGGAGGGAAGCAAGGAAGGAAGGAAGGAAGGAAGGGAGGGAGGGAGGGAGGGAAGGAGGGAGGAAGGGAGGGAAGAAGGAAGAGAGGGAGGGAGGGAAGGAGGAAGAGAGGGAGGGAGGAAGGAAGGAAGGAAGGAAGGAAGGAAGGAAGGAAGGAAGGAAGGAAGGAAGGAAGGAAGGAAGGAAGGGAAGGAGGGAACTAATTGCTTTTCCCTCCTTCTTTCCTCCCTACCTTCCTTCTTTCCTTCCTTTCTTCTTTCTTTGCATTCTTCCTTCTCACTTCCTTTCTTTCCTTCTGGAGATCTCACCTGGTGATACTTGGGAACTACTCCCAACTCGGTGCTAGGGTGCTCTCAGTTACTTAGGGGAATATGCAGTCAGGGTTTAAATTGGGGCTTCCTACATACAAAGCATGTGGACTGAACCCTCCACCTCTCATACCCCCTCCACTGAATTGTCAGAAAGCTTCATAACCTGATAAAACATGGCTGCTGAAGAGCCAGAAGCGTCAAAGGCAAGAGGAATTGAGGATTCCTTAATAATAATCATGCTCCCTGAAAAATAATAATAATAATCACTCCCTCATGTCATTTGCTGCCCTGCATTTGGATCAATTCTCCCTGCTCCATATTCAGTATTTCTGATCTATGTCTTGGGATAGAACTCTTACTTATGGCTTTTTAGTCACAAAGCTATACAGAAATTTTAACATGCTTTTTTTTTTTTTCTTCCCGCAGTTTCAACATTAGGTACCATTCCTCTGTTTCACTGGCTATTAACTTCTCAGAAACAATGAAACTTCTGGGAAATTCCATCTCTTCAATATGCAGCTGATTTTGCCCTGAAAGCAGCTGTTCCCAATTCCATTAATCTGGAGTGACTCCAGAAAGGGATGTGGACCCAAACTCCTTTGGAGAAGATCAGCTGGGGAGCCTGCATCTTTGGGAAATCAGCCCACAGCTCAGCCCCAAGGACTGCTAGGTAACCTCATTGACTTAGAGACCTGTGGTTTCATGGACTTTTTTGGTTAAAACAAGTGTGGTTGCCTGAATTGCCTGGTAAATAATTCCCCACTCGGGCCTCCCCAGCTTTTACCTACCATGTGTGGTGAAGATAGATGGTAATACAATGAACCACAAATGGATATTGAACACTTGTTAGGTGACCATTATTGTTGAAGAGCGTGAATTTATTCTATGACATGACAATGGTTATGCCCACTTTATAGGCAAGAAAATTGAGTGCTTAAATAACTTGAGAAAGGTCACACATCACAAGGATGCCAATCTCTGGAGTCTGGGTGGTCCCAAATATACCCTGATCAATGCACCCAAACTGAGTTCTTAGGGAAGACCATCTACCTAGGCAGCTGCAGGGCCCAAGTATGAGGTTGTTCAGGAAGTGTGGGCATTGTCAGAGATAGGAGATACCAGAGCTGAAAGTAGACTGAGAAATCATCTCGCCCAGCTCTTTCACCATGCACATAAGAAAAGTAGGAGCCAGACAGGGCATGTGGCAATGTGGGGATCACAATTGCAAACTCTAAACTAAAGCAGCTCAAGTGCTTTCTCCCTTTCCATTTATTGCAAGAATGTCAACAATGCAAGAAATGTCTATAATGAGCTGGGCCTGCTCCGGGTTCTAGGAGGACACAGCCTTGGCCAATGGCACAGAGAAACCATAAGGCCACTGCCTAACACCCCCCTCCTTCCTGGATTATGCCTCATAGGGACCATAGGAGCCATCCAGGATGCCCCCCATTTCAGAGAGAGACTGGACAGCACCAGTATGAGATTTCCTAAAATGGCTAAAGGTGCTGGGGAAGTAGGGAACAAGAATAATTGAAATAAAGATCTCCAGGAACATCTTGACCATTTCCAGAAGTTTCTAGACCAATAGTTTGATTTACTGAAGCTTCAAGTCAATAGGAAAACTGAAACAAAGCTCTGGCCTCCACAAAGTACAAATTTCTCCAAAAGAACTCCTAGTTCTAGATGGCATGTTATCACCTAATCTTCAGAGTCCATCTGAAGTTAGTAGAATTCTTGTTTTGCTATATTTTCTGTTAACAAGTAAAATGCTCCCCAAAGCATTTCATCTGCCATGCACTTTAGAACCAGTTTACTGAGAACCAGTCTCAACATGTTCCTATTCAACACTGGCAAGGCCTTCTTGCCATTTCCTCCTTCTGGACTTGATCTTCAAGTCCATGATGCATGGCATTAAAAGCTTTAAGTTACCTAAGTGGCACCTCTCCACTCTTAGGACAGTTGTGTCCTCCTTAGGACATTTGGCATTATATAGATATTTTTGTTGGAGATCTGGGATGCTGCTAAATGCCCCATGCACAGACAATCTCCCACAGCAGAAAACAGTTTAATCCTCAGAATCAGGAGTGCTGGGGCTTGAGGCCAGAGATATTATACAGCAAGTAAGGCACCTGCCTCGCTTAGGGCATCCCACATGGTCCACTGAACACACCAGGATTAGAAGATAGGAGTAAGCCCTGAACACAGCTAAGTGTGGCCCAAAAACAAACATAAAAGAGTCCTAGGGCTCAAGATTCCAGAAAAAGAGATGAGAATAGGGTGCTACAGAGGGACTGACTTCACTCCAGAATTCACTCCAGAAAAGAAGAAACCCTGGGCAGGAGCAAATAGCACATTTACCTTACATGTGGCTGACCTGGGTTCAATCTCCAGCATTACATATGGTCCCCTGAGCCTGCCAGGAGTAATTCCTTTTCATTTGTTTTTGTTTTTGTTTTTGGGTCATACCTGGCAGTGCTCAGGGGTTATTCCTGGCTCTACGCTCAGAAATCGCTCCTGGCAGGCTCGGGGGACCATATGGAATGCCAGAATTCGAACCACACCTCCATGCTATCTCTCCAGCCCCAAGAGTAACCGCAGAGCACTGCTGGGTAAGCTCCCCGCCCCAACAAATAAAAATGGAGGAGTAGGAGGAGGAAGAGGAGGAGGAGGAGGATGAAGAGGAGGAGGAGAAACTCTTGGGGCCAGGCCAGATTTTATTTGAAGCAATATGATGTTTTATTTTTATATGCTTGAGTGGGTAAGTGGCATGGAGGGAAAATGTTGATCTTCTTTTCTTTTCTTGGAGTGTGGCTGGGCCACTCACTAGCAGTGCTCAAGGGACCATATGCAGTGTTGGGAATTACATCAGGGTCAGCTATATGCAAAGTCTTACCAAGAGGGGTAGTTGGGGTCCTGGCTATTGGGGGTCCTTAGCAGGAAGCTTGCCACAAAGGATAAAAGGGAGAATGCAGTTAGGGCAGAAAAGGGACCACAATGGTAATGACAGTGGAAAATGATTGTGGGCAAAAATTGGGTGCTGAAAGGAGGTAAAGTGATATATGTGATACCCTTTCTATAATAGTGTTGTAAACCACAGTGTCTAAAAGGAAAAAAAGAAAAAGTGTATAGAAGTAGGTTGAGAGTTTGGGGACTGGAGGGAAACTGAGGACACTATGGTGGGAAATGTGCACCGGTGAAGGGACGGGTACCCAACAGTGTATGACATGAATAGCTTATAACTATTTATCTCAAGACAATTCTATAAAAAAACAAAAAAGAAAGAAAGAAAAGGAAAGAAAAGAAAAAGCAAGTGTTTTAACCCTTATACCATCTCTTCAGTCCCTACTTTTTCCTTTCCTTTTCCTTTTGAGTTTTCTCCCTTTTTCTCCCCTTTGTTGTCTTTGCAATAACCAGTCACACGACTCACTCATGGTGCTCACACACTGGGTTGTGGGGCTCACACACATGCCCTTTGGCTTTGTCATCGACTCATTATTCTTGGGGAGACCTATTGGCACAGAGCAGCCCCTTCCTCACGAGGAAGTCAAGGTGGCTTGCTCCCAGCCCTACCTGGGCGAAGCATCACCCAATGAAAGTGCCTACACATCTGTCTCCCTGGAATCCCCGACCTCCCTACACCTGCCCCTTTTCCATGTGGTTCCACCCATGTGGTTCCACATAGGACCAAGCAGGCGGTTGGCCCAGCATCTGAGCTCTCGCCCCACACTGCAAGCCAAGGCATGGTTTGATGTAGAACAGGGAACTTCCTGGGACATATAAACCCTGCTTTCATCCTGGTTTTCCAGACAACCTCTCACACTTTTATTTCTGACCTAATTTCTCCTGCTTCTGACCTACTTCTAGAAGCCAGGAGGGACACAAAGAGAGATAAGGGTACTGCAAGGTGGGGGAAAGTTCGCCGTGACTCTCATTTCACAGGTCAGCTTCCAGCACGAAAAAGAATGAGCAAGGTCATGCCTTAGCCCCCTTTTATGCCTCACTGTCATCCTATGGGTAAGGGACTGATCACTGTTGATTAGACAGTGGCTCTCATCAGCTATGACCACAGGCATCTGTGTCCACAGACACTTTTAATGCTGCTGTCACAAGGGTTGAGCTATGCTTCACATTAGCATCTTGGCTATTAATCTTTCTTCCCTGCCAAGAGACTCGTCAAGAGCCTTTTTCAGTCGTCATTGTTTTTTTGTTTTTTTGTTTTTTTAGTCGTCATTGTTTATACTCCAAGCAGACCTTGGGAAAGCTCCGGGCAGTTCCCACAGCCCCATGACACAAGCAGGAAGGTCGGGCATCCAGGCACACAGGAGGCAACTTCAGAACTTGACCTGCCCAGCTACCTTTGCAATCCACAAGAGGCCACTCCTTTCCCTGTCTGCCCAGAAGAACCAAGTTCAGAGCTCCAAGGGAACCTCCAACAGTGTATCTTCCCACTCTCCCTTTCTCTTTCCTACCTCTACCCCCAACTAAGTAAAAAATTAAAAGCTCCCAGCTAGGAAGCTGTCATAGGAACTATTTTTTGTTTTGTTTTGTTTTGTTTTTGGGCCACACCCGGCGGTGCTCAGGGGTTACTCCTGACTGTCTGCTCAGAAATAGCTCCTGGCAGGCACGGGGGACCATATGGGACACCGGGATTCGAACCAATCACCTTAGGTTCTGGATTGGCTGCTTGCAAGGCAAACACCGCTGTGCTATCTCTCCGGGCCCTGTCATAAGAACTTAAAGAGGAGAGTAGATTCTGAAAAACACAAATCAAACATCTTCCACTCTTTGGGGTGAAATGGGGATAGTCCCAGCAATGCTCAGGGACTTATTTTGGTGGGTGCTCAGGATGCCAGATAAAGGATGCCAGAAGTCTAACCTAAGTTAAGTGCATACAAGGCTTACAAGGTGCTTACAACGCTGTTCTATTGCTCCAGTCCCAGTAACTTTTTTTTTCTCTGAGTCATACCTAGATAGAATTTTAAGCAACAGGGGATTAGAGTGATAGCATGGTGGTAGGGTAGTTTGCCTTGCATGCAGCCTACCTGAAATGGACCCAGGTTCCATTCCATGCATTCTATATGGTCCCCAGCTGTGATTTCTGCCAGGAGTGATTTCTGAGCACAGAGACAGGAGTAACCCTGAGTGCTGCCAGGTGTGACACAAAACACATAAAAAAAAAAAAAAGAATTTTAAGCAGCAAAAGCACAGATGCATTCTGCCATATTCCATATATATTCTTTCTATCACTCTTCCTGTCTCTCTGTCTCTGTCTCTGTCTCTCTCTCTCTCTCTCTCTCTCACACACACACACACACACACACACACACACACACACACACACACACACACCACAATGAAACAATCCATGGGGTACATTGCTACCCACTGCACTGCCCTCCACCCAGTACTGTTCTAGCCCAGAAGACAGAACCTGGCTACTTCTCTGGGGAAAATATGGTATATTCTGAGAGCTTCCACAAGACTGTCCAGTCCCTCCTCTTGTGGGAAATAAGTTCTCACGAAGACTCCACTCACAAAGTGTCTCAAAATAGGGGCCTAGGAATCAAGAGCGCAGTGGTGGAAATGCATCCTCAGCCTACTGCAGTGGCTGTTTGAAGGGGGGGGGGTTGGCCCCAGTATTAGGTTTTCCAGACCCAGTGCTGGGAGCAAGCTGCCATCACAAGTGTCATAAATCAGGATGAGACACAGAAAACAGCAGACCAGACTGGTGTAGGGTGTGAGAACCTACTACGTTCTTCTGAGTCACCAGCACTGCCTGATTTTCCAAGGCTTCACTTATTCTCCCTCAACCTCCCATGACATAGGGTCTTGTGGGAAAAAGATAAGATGGAAGCCCATCACCACAGAAGGCAAAGGTAAGTCAGACCACCTAGCCCAGACAGACCCCACATCTTCCAGTGTATCTGAGACCACCCCAGGTCTCAAGAGATGATGGGAATGGTGTTTAATGCCACTCAATCCACCACATCCAGTGCCTTGAGCTTCTGTAAGTCCATGAGAAAGGCTCACACTGCAGAAAATCCCCCAAAAGTGCATTTTTCTTTACGTTGGTGCCTCTGCTTGGCTAAGAGCCATCTTGTCACCACCTAGGAAGGTGACAGGAGAATCCACAGATCCAGTTTTTAGAAAAAAATGCAAGGAGAGTAGGCTAGCACCTCCTCATCCTCTAAAGAGGCTTCTCCTCAGCCAGGGTGACGGAGCAGTCCCCCTGCAGTCAACAAACTGGGCACCTTTGCTTAAATCAACCATCATTCTACAGGCTGTACTGAGACACTGACTAAGCAATGTGGACCCTAGTGTATCCAGGCCTCCACTTAACAGGAGAACATCTTTAAAGAGATCACACACTCAGAGGGACATAAATAATTTTAGGGCCATGGAGATAGCTCAAAGAGCTGAAGCTTCCTCTGCATGTGGGGGGTCCAGGTTTTATCCTGAGGACTGAAAGAGACTCCTGAGCACCACTGAGTATGCACCCCAGTCAATTAATTCATTAAAGAATTCATTGAGGGCAATAGTTCAGAGCTGAATGCATGATCCCTGGTACTGCATGGTCCTCTGAGCACTGTTGAGAGTGACACCAGAGCACTGTGCCCTGGGAATAGCCTCTGAGCATCACTGGAGGTGACCCAAGAAGCAGGTGAGGCTGGACAGGTGATTGGAATCTGTATGTGTGTGTGTGTGTGTGTGTGTGTGTGTGTGAGAGAGAGAGAGAGAGAGAGAGAGAGAGAGAGAGAGAGAGAGAGAGAGAGAGAGAGAGAGAGAGAGAGAGAGAGGTGGACATCAGATCTTCCCAGGACACTTGACACTCTTTCCTAAACCTCACACACCAAAGGCCAATGGCATGGGTAGGGCCATGTGTGGGGACTGTGTCCCAGCAAAGATAAAGCTATCTCTGTGTGACTCTTCTCCCAAGCTCTTGCCAGTTCTGGATTTTCATAATCTAGAGGAGGACTTCAGCCCTCCCTAATTTGACCAAGAGGCCCAGAGGGCCCATGTGTGTGTCCTGTGACAGCATCTATATCGTGCTTTGTTCCTTCCAACAAGGCAACAGAGGCTTTGGCACCACAATCTCTGCCCCCTAGCAGCAGAGATTAGGAAACGTTGGGGCCCACGCATGGGGAAAGTGTAAGATACACTGAGTCTCAGCATATTCAGGGGAGCCTGGGCAAGCCAGATCTGGTAGCACATTCATTTGGCCACAACGTAAGTTCTTAAAGTTTGGGGGAGCAGGGACTGGAAGAATTGGTTCTTGGGCATTGAGCAACAGTCCAAGAACAGTCAAAGGATTGCAACAGGCTTTGCTTCTAAGGAGACTGACCTGAAACTTTCATTGTGAGAAGGTCATTGTCCTCATGAACCCTGTTCTCAAAAATGCTGTGCACTCTGCACCTCCTCTTCTCCTGGATGGGAGTGCACAGCTGAGATCCAGCCCCAGAACTCCCTAAGACATTAGGCCTTGTGGCTGTGTTCTCACCAACACCTGGAGAGTCCGTTCTTGTCTGCTGGTTTCACAGAAAAGGGTGTTAGGGTTTGAGTTGTCACCAAAGTCGGTGTTGAGAGTTAAAGACCACCTCCAATAATGCAAGGTGCAAAAGGGAGTTTATTCGACTAGACAAGGTCCAAGTCTCATCCAACCAGGGGATTCTTGAGAAGGACTCCGAGGGGTGGGGGTGGGGGGCTGAACATAAAAGGAAAAGTGTTGTGTATGTAAACATTTTATGGGATTATTATGTTACTGACCCTACCCTGATCGGTGATTGTGCCCTACCCTAGGGTGTGACCTGGCATTCTGCCCCCACCCTAGGGTGGTACCTGATTCTGCTTCCACCATTGGGTGGTATCTGATCCCACCATTGGGTGGTACCTGATTCTGGGGGATAAAAACAAGGGTCTGTGGAAGGCGAAGGGCTTTTGGCTGGAACTGAGGCTGAGACTTTGGACTTCAGTCTTGTCCACCGAATAAAGCTAATATTTCCACAAGCCTGACTGTCTTCGAGCTGTTTACCCGTCATTTCACCTCACAACCATCAACTGGGCAGGGTGGCAGACACGTGCTCTGAGCTGGCAGGGGAAAGACCTCATCATCCCTCCATCAGTCAACCTCTTCAGGGGCTGACTTGTAACAGAAAAGAACCCCGAGTTAAATCTTCAAGCAGTATATATATATAGAAATTTACAGGCTTCAACAACTCAAGCATTTCATTGGTTAATATAATAATGCAAGCATTTCATCTACTTGAACAGAAATCACATCAGGAATTACATCATACTCAGGGTTGACGCCTCAACTTATTGCTGACTCAACTTTGTATCAGGGGTCCTTATCTAGTGGAACATTTGGACCCACCCAGTTTCTCTATTTCAGCTGAACAGGGAGGGTCCTGCCCTTTACAGGATACATTTGTGGTTTTATCTTTAGGCTAACACCCTCTGCCTATGGGGAAGTTATAGAGTAAAAAAAATAATTTACAGTGGCTTTTCTGGGGACTTAGGACCACCTTGGTCCTAGACCCAGGGGGCTTTGGTTCTTACATGGGGTCCCTAAAAGACCACATCAAGGGGGCCTGATGAATTTTCCCAGCCCTTTTCCTGGGGGTGCAGGGAATGTGCTAGAGGGAAGAGGAGAACAGAGGGGAGGAGAGAGAAAGGAAGCGAAGGGAGAGGAGGAGAGGGAAGGGAAGGCACAATGGGTTTGCTAAACCACAATCTTTGCGGTGCTCTCATGACGCCTTACTATTTTCTCAGTAATCATAGATGAAGTTAAAGAGGGAGACCCAAGTGTCCCAGAAGAGTGGCACAAAGAGAAGCCCAGCTTCAAACAGACACACACCACAAGATCACCAGTCCAGTACTTCTTTCTGTGAATCCACCTACTAGATCCGACTTAGAACCACATTCCTGCCTCCTTCTCTTAGCCATGTTCCATATCATTCCCTGTCTTCCATTTTATTTTTATTAACTTTTGGTGCTACATCCAGTGATGCGCAGGCCTCACTCCTGGTTTTGTACCCAGGGATCACCCTGGCTCAGGGAGCACTCCTGACTCAGAGGACCCTATAGGGTGCCAAGAATCAAACCTGGGCCTGCCTGGTACAAGGCAAGCACCCTACTGGCTATACTGTCGCTCTAGCCTCCTCCCTCTCTGCTGTATCTTTCATTTTAGACATTTAAATCTTTATTTACCTCAGAGACAGAGAAATACTACCAGGTTTTTGACACTTGCCTTACATGCAACCAACCCTGGTTTAATAATCTCCTCCTGAGCATTGCTACTTGTGAACAAAACCACACCCCACCAAAACAAAATAAACAAACGACAGAAATCCTTATTATCCACCAACTATCTTTCCTTTAGGACTTTTTTTCCCAGCCACAGTTAAGAATATAACTACTCAAAAAAAAGGTGGGGGGGGGCAGAGAGATAGCATGGAGGTAAGGTGTTTGCCTTGCATGAAGAAGGTCAGTGGTTCAAATCCCGGCGTCCCATATGGTCCCCTGAGCCTGCCAGGAGCGATTTCTGAGCATAGAACCAGGAGGAACCCCTGAGCGCTGCCGGGTGTGACCCAAAAAAAGGAAAAAAAAAAAAAGAAGATAACTACTATCTCTTTTTTTTTTTTTTTGAGTGGGGGGAGAATTTTGGGGCCACACTCGCCAGCACTTAGGGGTTACTCTTGGCTCTGCACTCAGAAATCACTGACAGGCTCGGGGGACCATATGGGATGCTGGGGAACAAACCCAGGTCGGTCACATGCAAGGCAAATGCCCTACCCTCTGTGCTATGACTCTGTCCCCATAACCACTATCTTTTAGATCCACACATACAGGTCCTCCCCCAGTCAGAAAAAGAGTTTGGTTTCTCAACCGCAAGCCCCTAAAGCAAGTTTCAAAGGTGGGTGAAGCCAAAACATATGCGGAATGCGGAGTGTGTCACTGAAATGATGGACTGCCCAGGCCCAGCGCTGCCAGGAAGGGCCTGGAGCCCTTCCCTGCTTGTTTCCCTCTGGCAGCCCTGGCCTGTTCTGTAGGGGACGAAAGATGTGAGTTAAATGGGTAATAAAGCACTGTACCAATCTGGCCTTTGGCCTCGCTCAGAATTCTACTGGCCCGTGTTCTCCTGTTCACCCAATCTAATTGTTCCCTTGAGCAGCCGCCCGCTCTCCAAGGCCTTTGGGCCAGCTGTCACCAGCTGCTGCCTCCCTGGCCGCCTTCCACCTGGCGCGCACAGAAAGGCCTAGAAGCCAAACAGCCTTGCCTTTCAGCCCCCTGGCTATCTCTGAGCACCAAGGAGAACAGTGTGGTCTGAAGGAGGCCTCGGACCCCAGCTGGGCCCACTCGTGAGGTCTGAGAAGAGTTGACTCAGCCCCCACTGGCCACTCTGGCGCATTCTTGGTTACCAGAGCGACTCGCAGACAAGGCATGGAATGGCCAGTGAAGGCCCCACAACCTTGCCCATCCCTGGAAGTAAGCACAGAGCCAATACTGTTTTTCTCCAGCTCCTGCCCCCCCAACCTCCCAGGCCCCAAAACACCCTTGGTCCGCAGCAGAACTTGCAGCTTTTTTGTGCCTGGCTTCTGCCTGGGAAGTCTTTCAGGTTATTCTCTACCTGCCTGGATTCTGCCTTTCCTTGCCAGGCCTAGGAAAGTTCCTCCACAGAAAGTGTCTCTGGTCACCTTTGGATTCTCCCCTGCCCTCTTCTTTCCACCATTTCCTGAAGTTGTTCCCTGGGAGAGGGTGGGTCTCATTTTTCCCTTCAGGAACTGGCTCCTTCACCACAGAGGCCCCCTCGCTGTTGGCAGTGCCATGGGGCATCTCCTTTCCACTTGGAGGATCCCTCTCTGTCTGGTTTCCCCCAGTTTTTATTTCCTGTCATCAGAATTTATGGTTGGGGTCAACACTCTGCTGAGATGCCTAGACCTCACCTCAAGAAGAGATTAGGAGAGGCCGGCGAGGTGGCGCTAGAGGTAAGGTGTCTGCCTTGTAAGCGCTAGCCAAGGAAAGGACCACGGTTCGATCCCCCGGCGTCCCATATGGTCCCCCCAAGCCAGGGGCAATTTCTGAGCGCGTAGCCAGGAGTAACCCCTGAGCATCTAACGAGTGTGGCCTAAAAAACCAAAAAAAAAAAAAAAAAAAAGAAGAAGAGATTAGGACTATTTTCTTATTTGGGTTCATCCTCCCAAGGATGAACTCCCAAAGCCGCTCTCTGAATGAGTCTTGAATGAGGAATCTTCCAGAATCTCATCTGGATATATATCATATCACGATACAGTGTAGAAACATGTCAGGAGCATGTCATTGATGTCCACATCTGAAAAAGAAAATTATTCTCTGTCTCTCTCTCTGTCTCTCTCTCTCCCTCTCTGTCTCTCCCTCCCTCCCCCTCCCTCCCTCCCTCCCTCTCTCTCCCTCCCTCCCTCCCTCTCTCTCCCTCCCTCCCTCCCTCTCTCTCCCTGACCCTTTCTCTCTCCTTGTTCCTCTATTTTAGAAACCAACTCTCAGAGTGTTGGGGGAAATGTGGGCTTAAGAGAAATTCTCCTGGGCCCGGAGAGATAGCACAGCAGCGTTTGCCTTGCAAGCAGCCGATCCAGGACCAAAGGTGGTTGGTTCGAATCCCGGTGTCCCATATGGTCCCCCGTGCCTGCCAGGAGCTATTTCTGAGCAGACAGCCAGGAGTAACCCCAGAGCATCGCTGGGTGTGGCCCCAAAACCAAAAAAAAAAAAAAAAAAGAGAGAGAAATTCTCCTGAAACCACCCATCCTCTCACAGAGACTATATACTTTTCCCACAAAATCAGGTTCCCAATATGCTGTTCACTGGTTCATAGGAGAGGGAAGAAGACCCAGTCTAGCTTATGGAATCACTTCCAGTTTTTTGGGTAGAAGCCCCAAAAGCTGTCTAGGTGTAGCTGTCATTTTATGTGACTGGAGAAAATAGCTGAGGAAGAGAGAGAGAGAGAGAGAGAGAGAGAGAGAGAGAGAGAGAGAGAGAGAGAGAGAGAGAGAGAGAGAGAGAGAAAGAGAGAAAGAGAGAAAGAGAGAGAGAGAGAGAGAGCAGGGCCCTAAGGTGGGGTAGACACAAGAATCAAAACTAGTCAAAACTGAGAAGTTAGAGACCCAGGAAAAACAGGTATATGTATGGTGTCAGAGAATTTAAGAGGAGAGGTGAAGAGCTGTGTTTTGTTTTTATTTCCACCAGTCCAGAGTATGAAAAATGCCCATTGGTTCTTCTCAAGGGACTTTTGGTGCCACTGAGGGAGAAGTTATGGTCCAGCGGTAGATAAAGGTGGCATGAATAGGAGGGGAGGAAATAGGGAAGAAAGGGGGTTAGAAAGTATCTTCCAGGTGGCCAGAAGAATAGCACATTAAGTAGGGCACATGTTTTGCATGCAGCCAACCCAGGTTCAATTCACAGCACCCACATATTGCCCCCCAAGCCTGTCAGAAGTGATCCTTGAGCACTGAGCTAGGAGTAAGTCCTGAGCATGACTGGATATGGCACAATCCCACCCAAAAAAAAAAATAGAAAGCACCTTCCTGAAGGTGCTAGAAATACAGTTGTAGGGCATATGAAGGCAAGTAGGCAGAAGTGTTTATCTTAATAACTATGTTGACCTTGATCAACACTGAGAGCAGAAGCCTGTCAAGAAGAAAGGCGCCCTTTGAAGGAACCCATCGATGTGAAGCCAGGGGAAAGGAGATGAGAACAGACTCACCAAGACTCAAAGCCAAGGGCATAGCCAACCAGGGGGCTAGGGCTGGAAGGAGCTTCATTTGGATAGTTCTCATGTTTTTGTTTTTGTTTGATTGGGTTTTAGCCACACCTGATCCCTGTCTTATGTCTCCAAGTCTTGTTTTGTTTTTAAATCATAGGGGATCTCACCCTGGAGGCAATGGACTAGTCTATGGGCAAATGGACTGATCAGAGGAGGCATTTTAGGGTTACAGGCTTGGGGTCTCTGGGATCACGCACTTTCAGGGAGTCCACAGTCCACCACTACGAACCCTTGATTTTCAGCCCCGAATGCACCTAATACCATCTATCTGGTAGCTGCTTTTTAGCACAGAAATAACCTGCACCATGCCTACCCCACAGACACACATTGCAATACTATTCACAATAGCCAAAATCTGGAAATAACCCTGTGTCCAAGAACAGGGGCCTAGATAAAGGTCATTGTTAGTTGTGAATATATGTATTTATATGATGGGATACATGATGGGATACATGATGGGTTACTGTTGGGGTTAGCCCATTTTCACTCTACATTGCCCTGATTTTGGAAGTAGGCTTTGTATTCCCAATAGATACAATTTAGCTCTAAGACAAAACTGCTGTTTTCTGCTATGTGAATGGATCTGAAAAGTATTGTGTTGAGTGAAGCCAGCCAGGAAAGGGACAGACACAGAATGATCTCTCATAGGTGGAATATAAAGAAACACCGTAAGAGATGGGCTGGACCACTACATGAAACTCACCACAAAGAGTGGTGAGTGCAGTTAGAGAAATAACTACATTGAGAACTATCATAACAAATGTGAATGAATGAGGGAAGTAGAAAGCCTGTCTAGAGCACAGGCAGGGATGGGGTGGGGAGGGGGGATATTTGGGACATTGGTGATGGGAATGTTGCACTGGTGAAGGGGGTGTTCTTTACATGACTGAAATCCAACCACATCATGTTTGTAATCAAGGTGTTTAAATAAAGATACTAAAAAAAAAAAGAGAGAGAGAAGATGGGCTGGAGAGATAGCACAGCAGGTAGGGTGCTTGCCTTGCATGTGACTGACTCAGGTCCAATCCCTGGTATCCCAAATGGTCCCGTGAGCCCCACATGGAGTAATTCCTGAGTGCAGAGCCAGGAGTAACTTCTAGCACCACTGGTTGTAAACCAAGAGCAAAACAAAACAAACAAAAAAACAAGAAACGGGCCCGGAGAGATAGCACAGCGGCGTTTGCCTTGCAAGCAGCCGATCCAGGACCAAAGGTGGTTGGTTCGAATCCTGGTGTCCCATATGGTCCCCTGTGCCTTCCAGGAGCTATTTAATAGAATACTGAGCAAAAGTAACAGAGTTGTTCTATAGAACTGAGTTTACCATGGTGGGGAGATTAGACTGGGAGAGATGGGATGGGCCTGAGTCAGTGGTAGAGGGACACTGGTGGAGGGTCTGGGATTACAGCACAGTATCCATGTAACCCTACCATACACAATACTGAAAATCACAGTGGCAGGGGACCAGGTAGAACACATGCTAAGGGACTACCACCTTCAGGGGCTCCCATTAGCCCTCCTTTACTAGCCCTCCTTTATCCTTACCAGAGGTTCCCACTAACATCTAACTGGGCCCACTGTAACAAAATAACCAGACAGAATATGTACAACAAAAACTTCTTTTTTTTTTTTTTTTTTTTTTTTTTTTAGTTTTTGGGTCACACCCGGCAGCGCTCAGGGGTTACTCCTGGCTCTAGGCTCAGAAATTGCTTCTGGCAGACTCGGGGGACCATATGGGATGCCGGGATTCGAACCACCGTCCTTCTGCATGCAAGGCAAATGTCTTACCTCCATGCTATCTCTACAGCTCAGAAACTTCTTTCTTATGGTTCTGAATCTGAAACTCCCGAACAAAGGGCCCCTTCCCACTGCAGAGCCTAAGCCTCGGTCCCAGTGGAAGGACTGAAGCAACTCACTGGACTCTTTCTTCCAGGCATGAGCCCTCAGGACCTCACCACCTCACATGGGCCCCAAGAGTCCTCTCCTCAGACTGAGGTTTGAGCTGTGTTTTTCTAGAAAAGACTCTAGAGCAATTGAGTGGGAAAGAAGGGGCTTAATTGTCAATGAAACAACATTAATGTGGAAAGATTCTCCCAACCCAGATGGAGAACTACAAAAGGACGGAAATAGATCTGGTTTATGCCCAGTCAAGGTAGTTTTGTGCATTCTAGTAGATTTTCATGCCTACTCATAAGGAAGAACAGTGAGTACACTATTGAGAAACATACAAAGGATATACATCACATGTGCAAAGACAGTGAAGAAACACCCTGGATGTGAGTTTTTAGTGTGGTAATGACAGCCACAGAGGTTAGAGGGGAAAATGGGCTCTACTGATCAGACTCCACTGTCCAAACAGCCCAGGGCCCTGAATTCTTTTTTTTTCCCTTTGGTTTTTGGGTCATACCCGGCAGTGCTCAGGGGTTACTCCTGACTCTATGCTCAGAAATCACTCCTGGCAGGCTCAGGAGACCATATAGGATGCCAGGATTCAAACCACCAAACTTATGCATGCAAGGCAAACTCCTTACCTCCATGCTATCTCTCCGGCCCCAGGCCCCTAAATTCTAATCAGCATCTTTAAGGTGTTTATTTGTGCCTTTGGATGAGGGGGTTGGGCTACACCTGGTGGCACTTAGGGGTTACTCCTGTTCTGCACTCAGAAATTACTCCTGGCAGGCTCAGGGAACCATATGGGATGCCAGGGATAGAACCCGGGTAGCTGTGTGCAAGGCAAACACCCTGCCCACTGTTCTATCACTCTGGCCCCCATCTTTAAAGTTCTGCTTTAGCCTGATCAGGAACAATGAGGGTCAGTGAAATTCTACATGGCAGTCTCTCCCAGGGCTAGCTTATCATCCAAACTACAAGCCTCAGGCCAGTCTGTATAATCCCAAAGTCATAAATACTCAGAGGGAAAGAGAAGAAGCTAAATTGCAAAATCTTTTGACAGCTGCAACATAGAAACTGAGGGAAGGCTAGATAGATACAGAGAGAATGAGACCAGAACTATTCCATCACATGTTGGGACCTGTGAACGGGGTGATCATTGGGTGTGACTCCACCCAATAGCTTTTCCTGTAGGTTCCTGGATAGAGAACATGAGTCCTTGGGACCTTGTTCAAAACTACTCTCCACGAGGATGTGGCTCAGTGGCAGAGCACCTGAGCTCCATCGTACATGTGTGAGGTTGGATCCCAGGATTCCTCACCCCACATACATATGTGAATGCAACAGCTCCAGGTACACAGCCCCAACATCACAACATCCCAGAGGAAAAGGGAAGACCAGCCAAAGTCTAAATTGATCACTGTGTGAAACTGGTTTACCCCACACAAGTTCCAGTCTTTTTTTTTGGGGGGGGGGTCACACCCAGCAGCGCTCAGGGGTTACTCCTGGCTCTATGTTCAGAAATCGCTCCTGACAGGCTTGGGGGACCATATAGGATGTCGGGATTTGAACCATCATCCTTCTGCATGCAAGGCAAACGTTTTACCTCCATGCTATCTCTCCGGGTCCCCAAGTTCCAGACTTGATGTCAATATTTGGGGACTAGACAGCACTCAGGAGATGACTCCTTGAAACCATCTCCCCCTCAACATTGTCAGGGCTGTTTTCACTTAGGCGGGTTTTAAGATGACATCCAGGGATTAGTAAACCTGCCCTGCCACTGTCTCCAGACCTAGAGAGTTCCCAGGACTTGTAAAAGCCACAGCTGAAGCTTTTCTTTTCCAGAGCACAGTTTCATGTCTACCAACGATGAGGCCACATTCTAGTTCTGTTCTCCCAGGTAGTAATAAGAAGCCTGAGAGACCAGAAGAGCAATGACTGTCACAGAGATGCAGTTTGGCCTTTATCCACAGTTGTTTTCTTTCTTCTTTTTTGATTTTTGGGCCACACCTGGTGACATTCAGGGGTTACTCCTAGCTTTGTGCTCAGAAATCACTCCTGCAGGCTTGGGGGACCATATGGAATGCCATGAATTGAACCCAGGTCACCCTACCACTGTGCTATCTCTCAGGCCCCCACAGTGGCCTTCTGTGGAACTTGCAGTGCATCCTAGGAAAGCATTACTTCTTTCCTCCTCTTGCATCTTGTCCTATGCCTTTCTTTGCCCACTGTAAGGTCTCTTTGAGGCCACCAGCCCTACCTTTGCTGTGGTCATGAGCAGTCTTAGCTGGCTAAACAGAGTTGTTGCTTTTTTTTTAAGTGCTGGTATATAAATCACTGTTCTGCATTACTTGTATAGTTTTGAAGTTCAGAAATTAATTATTTAAAATTGTGGGACCAGAAAGATAATACAGTGACTAAGAAATTTGTCTTGCATGCAGCTGACTTGGATTTAATCCCCAGCATCCCATATGGTTCCCCAAACCCCACCAGAAATAATTCTTGAGTACAGAGCCAGGAGTAACCCCTGAGTATCAACAATATGGCCCATAAACAAAAAAAGAAGAAGAAGAAGAAGAAGAAGAAGAAGAAGAAGAAGAAGAAGAAGAAGAAGAAGAAGAAGAAGAAGAAGAAGAAGAAGAAGAAGAAGAAGAAGAAGAATTATAAAGGTCTATAAACTCATGTGTTTTGTTATAGCTCAGATTCTGTGATCTATATTCTGCTCTGGGCTACATGTCTTCTAAGCAGTTGCTCTGCTGCCCTTGAGAAGTCATGTTAGGTCCATCAGACTTTTCACTGCTAACCAACAGGACAGGATAGACATTCAAGACCAGGCCTGACCACCCAGTTTTGGGAAAAGCCAGCTGATGTCTTTCTTCATGTGCTTGTTTGTTTGTTGCTGTGATTTGAGGGGTTTTCTGTAAACTGAGAATTTGGAGAGGGTTTCTCTCTCTCTCTCTCTCTCTCTCTCTCTCTCTCTCTCTCTCTCTCTCTCTCTCTCTCTCTCTCTCAATATGGTGCAGCACCTCATTCTGTCTATCCCATTGTTATAAGAAGGAAATTTTGGAAAAAGAACTTCAAAAATCTCAGAAAGTCATTATGGATTCTCTTAGTTTTCAAAAATCATGCTGTTACAAACATGGATCTAAAGGGGAAAAAAATGCAAAATGGAAAGGCTGATAAATCTCCAGGAACTACAAAAATAGGATATGAGAGTCAGTCTGTTTTCTGTGCCAGCTTTTGCCTGAGACCTGCCTTTGGTGACCTTCAGGTGAAGAGTCATGAGATTGGATTAAAGGTTGACAAAAATTGACCTCGGTTCAATCCCCCAACATTCCATTTGGTCCCCAAGCCAGGAGCAATTTCTGAGCACATAGCTGGGACTAACCCCTGAGCATCACCGGATATGGCTGAACAACCAAAAAAAAAAAAAATTAAGTCAGTTTTCTGTTTTAACACACACTGAACAAATCAAATAATTTTTTAAAATTTAGTTTATGTGACACACCCAGTGGTATTCAGAGGTTACTTCTGGTTCTGAGTTATAGGGTCAATCCTGGCAGACAAAGTTGGGAGAGGGGATGGGGAACCATCTGTAATGCTGGAGAGCAAATCCAAATTGGCCAGTGTCAACCTATACTATCTCACTGGCCCCTCAAATATATGTTTTGTTTATAGTTTTTTTTATTTTTTGTTTGTTTGTTTTTGGGTCACACCCAGCAGCACTCAGGTGCTACTCCTGGTTCTACATTCAGAAATTCCCTCGGCAAGCTCGGGGACCATATGGAATGCTGGGATTCAAACCACCGTCCTTCTGCATGCAAGGCAAACGCTTTACTGCTATATTATCTCTCTGGCCCCAGGTTTTTGATTTCTTTTTTTTTTGGTGGGGGGGTTTGGGTCACACCAGTTAGTGCTCAGGGGCCACTCCTGGCTCTATGCTCAGAATTCATCCCCAGCAGGCTCGGGGGACCATATGGGATGCCGGGATTTGAACCACCGTCCTTCTGCATGAAAGGCAAACGCCTTAACCACCATGCTATCTCTCCGGCCCCCAGGTTTTTTTTGTTTTTTTTTTTTTTATTATTATTTTTAATTGGGTTTCCAGGCCACATCTTTTGGTGCTCAGTACTTCCTGGGAACTTGAGATCAGAACACAAGGCAAGGGAAAAGCCTTATACTATTTCTTCAGTCTCTGAAATTTTGATGGAAACCAAGAGACTTATTTTCATTTTTGAAAATATACTTGTACTTCTCTCCCACTTTGACTCTCCTTCTAAGTGAAATTGTTAGGTTATCCTGTCCCCAAAATGCTTATGATCTGAGATAATTTTAATAAATAAAAATTGATTTAAAGTGTAGTGGTTGAGTTTGAAATATGTAGTTCTCTTAAACCAGGGGTCTTCAAACTACGGCCTGCGGGCCACATATTGTATTTATTCCCATTTTGTTTCTTCACTTCTAAATAAGATATATGCAGTGTGCACAGAAATTTGTTCATAATTTTTGTTTTTACTATAATCTGGCCCTCCAACAGTCTGAAGGACAGTGAACTGGCCCCCTGTTTAAAAAGTTTGAGGACGCCTGTGACTTAAACCATAAAATTGGATACAAAGTTTTAGCCAACTTACGTTTTTTAATCAAAATTAGTTCATGTTGTCTAAATGGGAAAAGTAACTGACTTGGTTTTATAAATTTTTAACTAGTATGGGGGCCAGGAAGGTGGCGCTAGAGGTAAGGTGTCTGCCTTGCAAGTGCTAGCGTAGGACAGACCGCGGTTCGATCCCCCCCCCCCCCGTGTTTCATATGGTCCCCCCATGCCAGGGGCGATTTCTGAGCGCATAGCCAGGGGTAACCCCTGAGTGTCAAACGGGTGTGGCCCAAAAACAAAAAAAAATTTTTTTTAACTAGTATGGATGAAAAATAGAGTCACTTGTGCCATTTCCATTACAATTTTCCAACCAGGAAAAGTGGCTTAAGAGGATTACCCAAGTTAGAAGCTGGCAAGAGTAGGTTAAGGTGCTTGTATTGAGCATGGTCGACCCTGGAACTCCATATGGTTCCCTGAACACCACCAGGAGTGACCTGAATTCAGAGCCATGGAGTAAACCCTGGTCACTGTTGGATATAACTCAAAAGCCACAAGAGAAAAAAATAGAAATCTATAGCAATGACTGGTCACTGTGATTTATTGATGGCTTTGATTTTTAGAGTGGCTCACTAAGAGAGTATAGGATTATTTCTGGCAAAATATGATTCCAGATGGACTGCATTAAGACCCACTATGGATAAGGCTGAAACCCAGCATGCCTTGATAAATGTTTAAAGGGCTCTGTTTTGAAGGCATGTCTTAAATCATTTTCCAAATCACTTGAAAAAAAAAATCAAGTTGTACAAGTTTAATTATGGAAATACCTCCAGTCTCTAGATTATTTTACTAAAATTTTGACTACTGAACTTAATTTACTTTGCAAATAGGAATTTTAACCTATAAAATGTCATTATAAAAACCATATAGCTGGATGTTTCAAATGAAAGGCTCGGTAGTCCAGATGCTGCTCCAACGCAGAGAAATGAAGAGGCAGTCACTCAGGCAAAGGCTCAAGTGGGTTCTTTATTCTGGCCGGCCAGGGTCCAGTGCCCATCCAGAACCAAACAGAGGCAAAGGACCACGTGGCTTTCTTTGTTCATCCTTATATACCATAAGAAGGGGGGAGGGAGGAGGGATGATTTCCTTATAGGGTCATAATGTCCACTAAGACATTTTGAGGTAGCACAAGGTATCACATGAGCTTAGGATTGGTATAAGCTTCCTTTTTAGGACAAAAGGGTTAGATACAAAAAGCAGGTACAAGCATAGAAAATCACAGAATTCTGGTTACAAAAACCTGACCTTTAAGTTCCATGAGCTACAGCAGTGGGGGCTGGTATAACTAGTTGTTGACTTCCCTTTTCACAAGTAAGAAGGAATTACATCTTAAAATGAAGCTGTTGTGCAATGGAATGAAGAAAAGCTATGGGACAGAATGTAAACTAAAAGGAAAGAAGTTTTGAGGACTGGCTTTTGGGGTAAGAAACTTATGTAGTCAATAGAATTGAAGAAATTTTTATAGAATCTTAAAATTAAGGGGTTTTTTTGGCCACGCCCAGCTGTGCTCAGGGGTTGCTCCTGGCTATCTGCTCAGAAATAGCTCCTGGCAGGCACGGGGAACCATATGGGACACCGGGATTCGAACCAACCACCTTAGGTCCTGCATCGGCTGCTTGCAGGGCAAACACCACTGTGCTATATCTCCGGCCCCAAAATTAAGTTTTAATATCTGTAGATATTTAAGAAAGATCAGCATTTAGAGATTGAATAAATAGTACAGGATTAAGGCACTTGTCTTATATGTGACCAAGCCCAGTTTGATACCAGGCACCACTTATGGTCTTCCAGCCCTGCCAGGAATGATATATGAATAAAGAACCAGGAGTGATAACTGAGCACCACTCGTGTGACCCAACTCCTATACTCTGTTCCCCTCAAAAAGATCAGATTTTAGTTTTCCTTTTCTAAAAGGACAGTACTCGGGGCCGGAGAGATAGCCTGGAGGTAAGGCATCTGCCTTCCAGGCAGAAGGACAGTGGTTCGAATCCCGGCATCATATGTGGTCACCCGTGTCTGCCAGGGGCAATTTCTGAGCATAGAGCCAGAAGGAATCCCTGATTGCTGCCGGGTATGACCCAAGGGGGACAGAATTAAATATAAGACATGGTTAGGTGGATGGTCAGGGACTGGGCATGCCTGGCATGCAACCCACCTACGTTCAAATCTCAGCAAAGCACAGTCCCCCAAGCATGGGTGGGCACAGGCTTGGTGGCCCTAGTACCACCCAGGTAACCCTTATACCACTTTGTCAGATCCTCTCATTGATCCTCCAGCCTGTTGGCAGATAATTGCTGGACCCAACCTGAGTCCCTGGCCCCAAAACTGTGCTTCATATTTTCTTTCTTTCTTTTTTTTTTTTTCAACTTTAACGTTTTATTTTGTGTAAAAAAAGGGCAAATTTAGTGAATTATTTTCATCTTGTACACAAAGTTATAAATTTAATGCTTTTCACATCCATGCTGAAAACTGCAATTTGGTAAAAATAAAAGGAACATAAATTTCTCTGAATAAAATTTTCACGTCGTTATATACACTTCATGAGAAAGTTTCAGACTTTCTCAATGATCACAAGTTACCCAGAAAATAAAAGATTAAGTTTGTACAGATATTGATCTATATATCAAATACATACAGAAATGATGTAAAAACCTTATGCAGTTTACTTTGACCTCTATCCTCAAAAGATTTGCCCAGGGACAGATACTTTTCTTGTGTATAAATGACTGTGGCTTTATTTAAAGTATGAAAATCAAAGGAAGAAACCCAGTTTAATCACAGTATTTTTAAAATCCCTTCCAAATAGTAAAGGATCATTACCAAATATATAGCACCATAATACAAATATTGATGGGAAAGGGTATTCACATCACGCAAAATAATAATAATAATAATAATAATAATAATAATAATAATAATAAAAACAAACACTGAAAACCCGTGTTAGTATCCGTAGAATAAGAAGTTGATAACAGCTTCAGCTTTCCTCATGCTTCATATTTTCAATGAAGCAATTATTAGTTGCTTCATTGGTCCACCAAAAAATGGGAATATATTGGTTTTGTTTGTGTTGGTTTGGGGGCCACACCCAGCCACTATCAGGGGTCACTTCTGACTCTGCACTCAGAAATCATTTTCTGGCTATCGGGAATCATATGGGATGCCAGGGATCAAACTCAGGTCAGCCTCATGCAAGGCAAACACCCAAACCACTGTGCTATCACTCAGGCCCTGAAGAAATATTGTTAACTAGCTGTATTGTGTGTTGACTTGATAACCAGGGATCTCATCTCTGAGTGTAGGAGTACCAGACTTGATCTGTGGTTCCCAGGGAGCACAAACTGAGCGTGTTCAAGCACCACTATTGGGCCTGTCATGAAGGCACCACTGACAGGAAGAGGCAGGTCAACATTTTTCAGTGATTTTCTTAATCACTCACTAAGTGACCTCAAGTCTGCTTCCACTCTGAAGTTCCAGTAATAGGTTCAAGGAGTACAATTTTATCTGTTTTTATGCAAACTATCTGGTCATATTTCTCAAAAGTAAACTCAGCCTGCTGGTGCATCATGACATTATGATGGGTAAAGCCAGAAGGATTCAGCTCTCCATTTTGCCTCTGCCCCGCCTCATTCCAGCCATCTTAACTACTCCAGGTCCCAGAAAGCCCAAATCCCTTGTTTATCAAATGGTTTTGTACATGCTTGTCCCAGAATGTGACACCTGTGTAATAAACTATAGGTCCTTATAATTTGAGTCATCACCTCTTTGGAAGTCTTCCCCCACTCTTCCCTCTACCCCTTCCCAGGTTCATTTCTGTTCCCCTTCTCTTTGCTCCCAGAGACCCCAATTCTTCCCTCTCTTCACCTCTAGCTTACTCAACCCTTCTTCCAGATGATGCTTTTCCCCTGGCTAAAGGCTTAGGAAGGAGTTTCTTTAATCAGCCTGCATTAATCCAGCAATTGATTTGTTAACTTCCTTGTGAAGGAACTGGGGTCCCCAGGAGGAGAGAGTATCAATAGTGAAGCAATGGAAGAGTTTTGTACTGAGAGCCTGCCTACTTTCCTGCATGCAAAGCTGGGTAGAAACTTGAAGGAGGAAGAGATGAAGAAACTCAAGGAGCCAGCAGGTTCCCAGAGGAGCCGTGCATGGGGCCTCAACTCCACCTGTGCATTTTCCAGTAGCAGCAGCATTGGAGCAGATTTGATGCCAGCAGGCGCCCAGGGTCCCTTCCAGGTAATTAGCATGTCTGGGAGAAGGCCTGGATGGCAGAGACTGGAATGCAGACAAAGAGGTTCTGTTCCAGTTATGCTAATTGCTGCCTTTCTCCCACCAAGGATGGGGTGGGGGCAGAGGATCCAGGAGGCCAGCAGATGGGGAATTCCCAGCCCCCTCCAAGTCCCTTGAGCCCAGGGCCCTTCACCAGCCTCCCTAGAGGAAGAGCCGTCACAGTCCTTAAAGGCAGATTCTTCTTTCACTCTGGAACGCCAAAGCTTAAAATTTAGGGCTAGGAATAGTGCTTTAGCATAGCCACTTTGAGTGGGGGGAGATGGCTCAAAGCACAGGCTTTGCATGCAGGAGCCTCAACCCCAAGTTTGATCCTCAGCACGACATGATTCCCTAAACCACTGCAGGGGAACCCCCTAAAACCCAAAGGGTCACCTTTGTATGACCCTGGAAGAGGTAAAGCAATTAATTTCCAGAACCTTAGTGGGGAAGGGGAATCATCTGAGGGGCAGGGGGTCTGTGAAGGCCAAGACTGGAAACCCTGGATCCCAAGGACACTTTTGCCAGGCACAGTCCACCTCACCCAGCCCCCGTGACCCCCATCCGAACTGGCCTTACCTCTGCCACTATCTGGGCCGGAGATCACTATAATCTCAAGGCCACCCACCCCGCACACCAAGATCCAGGAGCTGAAAGCCCTCAGCAGCCTGAGGGTGCAGGCCAATACTTTGAGGTCATTTGTGGGGTCTGAGAGCTGTCAGGTCTCTCCAATGGTTCTTGAGTTCTGGCAAATACTGAGCTTCCCAGAAAGGTCTTGTTACAACAAATCACAGTGTCCCCCACAGGATTCCCATAAGACTATGGGTGTACTGAGATTTTTCGGTCTCTAAGAACTTTCCAGGCTGCTGCTACTGCCCATGATAGGATCCCACTATGAGAATCAGGGCTCCAGAGTCAGGCCACTCCCATTAGCTCTGCCACCCAGTATCCACCCCCTAAAAGAAATGCAAAATTGGGGCAGGAGAGAAAAAAATAAATTTTGGGGTGAAAATACTCTTTTAGTTCTCTTGAACCTGTAACTAGGTGTGGAATCTGGGTCCTGTGTCAACTCCATGCTTAACTTTTATAGTGCTCGGGTCCAGAGTAAAAGGATGAGACCACACAACTGGAATAAAGTTTAATACTTAATCTGTCTACCAACAAGATCCCCACACTGACCAGCCATGGCCATCCCTCAAAAGAGATGAGTCCCACCCAAAGTCATGACGAAGATTATATAGGTAAAGGATATAGGAGGTTCCAGCTTTCTGATGATCCTTAAAATGATTGACTCTTGTCTAGGGGTACCTTTCTGTTTTATATGAAAGCATTCCATAAGATTATTATCTTGGGCCCTGAGAGATAGCACAGCGGTGTTTGCCTTGCAAGCAGCCAATCCAGGACCAAAGGTGGTTGGTTCGAGTCCCGGTGCCCCATATGGTCCCCCGTGCCTGCCAGTAGCTATTTCTGAGCAGACAGCCAGGAGTAACCTGGCCCAAAAACAAAAAAAAAAGATTATTATCTTATTAATCTTACCCTAATCAATTATTGTACCCCACCCTAAGGTGTGACCTGGTGATAGTATATTGGATTATTCCTTACTTGGTATTCTGCCCCCACCCTAGGGTGGTACCTGATTCTTTCCCCCCCCACCCCCCCGGGCCACACCCTTTTGATGCTCAGGGGTTATTCCTGGCTACGCACTCAGAAATTGCCCCTGGCTTGGGGGACCATATGGGACGCCAGGGGATCGAACTGTGGTCCTTTCCTTAGTTAGCGCTTGTAAGGCAGACAGACACCTTACCTCTAGCGCCACCTCGCCGCCCCGGTACCTGATTCTTGTCAATAAAAGCAGGGGTCTGAGGAAGACAGAGGCTCATTCTTTGGTCTTCTTCCACTGAGCTGCACTCCATCTTAGGAGCAGAAAACTATTGTGGTTTGAATTCTTTGTTTGAGCACTGGATTTCCTGAACCCATTCTTGTACCTTTTCACTGTGCGAATTATTTTCTGCTGATAAATATTACCAAGATCACACACACACACACACACACACACACACACACACACACACACACAAGGAGATAGTGGAATGGGAATTAATTTCTCATTTTGGGAGCTCTTGAGGATACACCATTAACCAATCATGGTGAAAATGGGACCCTAACTCTAAACCTACCGCCTTGCTCCAGATCTCCAGGGCTTCCCTGGGCCACATGCCTGGGCAAGCTGGTGAGTTGGGCCCCTTGGCGGAGCTTGAAGGTACCCTAGGCTTTCCCCCATTATCCATTCGGCTCCTTAGGGAGGGTCTGGGTGGGGCTCCGAACTTCTGGCCTCCCAGCTTCTTGAAGTCACTGGTAATATCTTTTCAGTCTATATTTTCAAAATCGCGTGGGGGCTAGCGCCCCCACAAGCACAAGATACATTAATAGTACTCACTATCATTGAATTATGTTTTTATGTATGCAGAATGTTCATTTTGTACTCTGCCCTTTTGCACCCCCCCTACAAAAGATCATTTTTCTCTTTAACTTCCTTAACCCCTATCATCATTACTCCTCATTTACCCTTTCTAACTTAAGTTCTGTAGAGTCCTAAGTCACAGACCAAAACCCTGGAGTTAACACCCACCCAACTATTCTGAAAGGCATAAAAAAGACACATATGTCTTTTCAACATTTTATGGGTGTTTTCTTTGATGGCTATAACTTTTGCTGAATATTTTCTTATACAGTGACGATTCCCCATCCCCCTTTTTTATCTTCTCTTTGTGAACTGCTCAATATGAAATTTGGTGTGAAAGAATCCCTCAGTTTAATGCTTATGTTTGAACCAAGTCATGGGTATTGTTGGACATGTTCTTACGCCACCATATACTCTGATAACGCCACGTGGCTTTATTTCTTGTTTGCTTAGGCACACTAAAACGGGAAACTACTATACATACCAATAAGTTCTTATCTAATAGAGATGGGTGCTCACAAATCTTGTAGTGCAATGGGACCTTACACCCTGAACATTGACATAAAGACCTGGCACAGGCCTCAGAAGAATGGGCATTCTCCATTCACCCCTGATCTAGAGAAGACATCTACAAAACATCCAAGGTTGTCTATAACATCATCTGGAGTCAATCCTCTACCAGGGAAGACCCTCCAGCTGCTCTGACATCGATCTACTCAAAAGAAACTTCCCTTAACACTGAACAATGACCTTAACAAGAACAATGACCTGCTTACTGGACAGGGCTTGCTGTATTGCCCCTTAATTGTGAAGTGAAACTAGAGGATACTCTACACCAGCCTGACTTCAATGTAGGATATGCAGATTCCAGGATCTTTAATACAAAAACCTGATGCCAACAATAGGACTGCATGAAAAATAAAACTGTATTGGCACTACAGACAATGACTTGGATTGAATAAACTAGTTTGCCTGGAGCCTAGAGTTGGTCTTATACCAGGAAACTTCAGGGGTAGTGGTCTCCTTGTATTTAGACCAAGGCTATTCCTTTCTATGACCCCCATATTTTGGTGGGCCTATGCAAACAATATTTGCCACTCTAACACCGTTTTTACTGTGCCCTTTTGACTAACCCTTAAAAAAAAACCTCTTAAACTTTTGATGTTAACTTAAACTAATATGTATGTGCATGAATATATAACAATACTATGCCTTCAAAGTTAAGGAGTCACATAAATCTCATGGCTTTAGGTTGCTTTGTTTACTGCTAAGAAATGTTATAATGTACTACAATCTGGGGACTTGTGGACAAAGTAATTGTACATGGGTTCTGCCTTATTTTTCTTAATGTTTTTTTGACTAAGTTCAATATTTAGGCGTCAGCAAGGGGATTTCTTCTGAGAACTCTGTTTATGGGCGATTGTTCTTTCACTGTAACTTTACCTTGTCCTCTTTGCATCGTTGTTCTCATAATTAAAAAGAAAAAAGAAAAAAAAAGAAAAGAAAATGGGACCCAACACCTTCCCACTGCTGCTGTTTTGTCTTTCCCTGATAGGCTACCTAGTGTGGCCAGGTAGCTTGGGGCAGTGTCTATGGAAATAGGCTTATGAAGATCTAGCATGTGATTCACACCATGTGGTTCTTACAAAATGGCATCTCTCCCAGCTCAGAACCTGAGAAGTCACCTGTATGTGGCCTTTTCAAAATGGTGTCCCTTCTTGTTCAGAATTCAGCTTCCAACAGGAGAAACTCCTTTTTTGAAACAGAAGGGCATTTCCATTCCCAGGGACACTGCTCACTCTCCCCAGCTATTTTCACTTGTTTTTATAAGTAGCCTCTGGGTCTGAAGTGCTACTTCAGGTCTGTGGCCCTGCTTTCCCTAATAGCAAATGGCTTTGAACATCTCTTCAAGTTCATTTGCAGATCTTCACTGTAGAAATGTCTGCCCTAGTCTTTCTTTTTGTTTTTTTTGGGGGGGGGGGCACCACACCTGGCAGTGCTCAGAGGTCACTCCTGGCTCTCTGCTCAAAAATAGCTCCTGGCAGACACAGGGGACCATATAAGACATTGGTATTTGAACCAACCACCTTTGGTCCTAGATCGGCTGCTTGCAAGGCAAACGCCACTGTGCTATCTCTCCGGGCCCTGCCCTAGTCTTTCACCCATTTTTTTTAGGTAGGTGGTTGACTTTGTTGTTGGCTTTTATGAACAAGAAAGTCATTTAAAATCATCACATAGATACCCAAAGTGAGTACACTTGCATATACCTGTATCAGAGACACCACCAGAAATGAACCCTGAACACAGAGCCAGAAGTAAACTGTACATGGATTAAGGCACTTGCTTCAATGTGACTGACCCCAGTTTGATACCAATACCCCATATGGTTCCCTGAGCACCACCAAAAGTGACTCCTGAGCACAGAGCCAGGAGTGCACCCTGAACACAGCCAGGTGTGACCTCTAAACCCCCAAATAAAATATAATATAAGATCATCACAGGGGCCAGGATAGGTCAGTAGTAGAGGACCTGCCTTGCAGGTACAAAGCCTCAAATTTGACACACACACACACACACACACACACACACACACACACCTTGAATTATCGTATATGTGGAGTATGATATTAGCAGCACTACCTAACAGCAAAGTGTGAATACATATTCCCAGCACACTTCAACGAAGTATTCTGGTTTCAATCACCAATTTTTGAGGCAGATAGGGCCATGGCAATGTGCTTTTGGGAAAGAATAAAACTGAAGAAGTGGGGCTAGAGCTGTGGTACAAGGGGTAAGGCTTTGCCTGAGCTAGCCCAGGATGGACCATGATTCAATCCCCTGGCATCCCATATGGTCCCCCAAGCCAGGTGCGATTTCTGAGCACATAGCCAGAAGTAACCCCTGAGCGTCACCAGGTATGGCACAAAAATCAAAAATAAAATAAAATAAAAATAAAAACAAATGAGTGATGGCCTAGACCTGAAGTCATCTAAAAGCATAAAGACCACATCCCTTTGAAATATAAATCCGGAGCTCTTTAGAGAGAAGATGAGGCAGCACTTTATACACACCTTGTACAGAAATTCAAAGCACCTATCCCAGCTGACTGAATCAGAGTCAAGTTTAACAGGCTCCCCAGCTATGTAGCTCTCAAGAAGATTCAAGATGGAGAGGCACTGATCTAAGTTATGTCACTGAAGAAACATCCAGAAAGGCCACTTGCCTGAAACAAAATAAGACAACAATTCTACCCCCCAAGAGGCAATGGTCATTAAATTGTTCCTTAAGATAATGACTCTCTCTGAAAAGGCAACAATTAAATAACTCTTAATCATGCATATCTTAGCGTGAGTAATCTTATGGAAAAACATCAAAGCATTCTGCCATTTACACGTAAGTGGCGTTCTTTCTAAGGATTTGTTCCGCCATTTATCAATGTATCAAAGACTCATTTATCAAAAAGACTTAACCAGTGTTGGAGGGATGCGATGAAAAGGATCCTCAGTCTCTATTGGTGGGAATGTCATCTGGCTCAACCTCTCTGGAAAACAGTATAAAGACTTTTCCAAAAATTAAGACTAGAGCAACTCTAGGCTCTAATAATTCTACTTCTTGGTATCTACCCCAGGACACAAAAACATCAATTTGAAAAGATATATGCACACCAATGTTCACTTCAGCACTAAGTACAATAGCCAGAATATAGAAACAACACCAAAGTTCAGCAACAGACAAATGGATAAAGAAGCTTTGGCAGGGGCTGGCGAGGTGGTGCTAGAGGTAAGGTGTCTGCCTTGCAAGCGCTAGCCAAAGAAAGATGGCGACTGCGGTTCGATCCCCCATATGGTCCCCCAAGCCAGGGGCAATTTCTGAGCGCTTAGCCAGGAGTAACCCCTGAGCGTCAAACAGGGTGGCCCAAAAAAAAAAAAAAAAAAAGAAGAAGAAGCTTTGGCAGAGGCCAGGCCAATAGTACAGCAGGTAGGGCATTTGCCTGGCACACAGTCAACCTGGATTCAATTCCTGGATTTAAAACCCATATGGTCCCCAGAGACTGCCAGGAGTGATTCCTGAGCACAGAACCAAGAGTAACCCCGAGCATCACCTGGTATGATCCAAAAACTAAAAATTAAAAAAAAAAAAATGTTTGGAATTAGAAACAATGGAATAGTATGCAACTATAAGGAAAGATAAAATCTTGCTGTTCACTGCAACTTGGGTGGAACTGAAGGGTAACATCAGGTTAAGCAAAGAATTTAAAGAGAGAATAACAAATAGGTCATCTGCAGATTATTCAGAAACAGAACAATGGAATGGACATGGTGTCAGACAAAGGAAGACAGGGAGTAGAGGGGGAGACTAGAGGTGACTTTGTTAGGGTTTGAGTTGACACCTGGCGATGAGAGTCAAAGACCACCTCTGATAATGCCAGGTGCAAAAGGGAGTTTATTTGGTTAACCAAGGTCCGAGCCTCATTCCACTAGGGGAGTCTAGTCAAGGATCCCAGGTCAAGTCTTCAAGCAGTTTATATAGAAATTACAAACATTAACAATGTTAACAGTATAATCATTTCATTGTATAGATATTTTAATTAATCACTGATTTTTCTGGCTCAACCTTGGTCCGTCAAAGGATATCTTAATTTGAGCACTGGTTTGTCGGGAGATACTTTGATACAGAGTCTGGTTTTTGAGGGGTTACTCTGATTTAGACCCTGCCTGTCAAAGATTACTCTGATTCAAACATTTGGTGTTAAGGGAGCCCTTTTCAAGCTCATTTAACCCTTAGTTCCTTATTCTTGGAGGGCACTAACTTGATTTTATTTCTGAATTAACTTTCTCTGCCTTTAGCTAGGAGTGGAAAAGTACACTTTATTAGGGTTTTGGGCTTGTCTTAGTCTAGAGTTTCTTACCATGAAATTGAGGGGGGTGGAATTCTGGATCTTACAACTTAAGGACATTTGAACTCAGGTTGACTGCATGCAAGGCAAACATTCTCCCCATGTGCTATCACTCCAGTTAGCTTGTTTGGAGTTTGTTTGGGGCCACACTCCATGGTGCTCAGGGGTTGCTTCTAGCAGTGCTCTGGAGCATGCAAAGCCCCAGCCCTTTGACCTATGCTGAGGGCCCACATTATAGTCCCTTTAGTAGGTGAAGCAATATGACTGAGTAGCTGCTGCAGCTTCATCAACTGTCTCAGGACCGACTTCAGTGGAGCACTTGGTCTGGTGCTCATCTGAGTTTTTTGGAGATGCATATTAATGGGCTTGTACTAATGACCACCAGTCAATCTTCACCCCCAGAAAATAACTTGGAGTCAAGACTCCTGCAGTTACCTCAGACCCTGCTTTTTCAAGCAAAAGCAGAAGAATTGCAACTCCTGGCTGTACAAAGGAGCCAGCACAGATGGCAAGGCCCACCCTCACACTGAGTCTTCCATCTCTCCCAGAAGCCTGAGAGTCTGTACCTTGCTGGAGAGCAACTCAGCACCCCTGAACCCATCTCTCTGGAGTAGGGGTGTCTTTTCCCAACACAAGAGGTGGTTCTGCTGGTCAAATCTTCCAGCAAACTCCTGGGGAATGCTCTGTTCTGATGCCCACCACTGCCAGTTGAGCAAGTCTGGAACTCTCCCTACCTGCCAATCCCCCACTCACCTCAAGCACCCCCACTGTGTCTCATTTTATTTTTATTTTTTTGGGGGGGTTTGGGGGGTCACACCCAGCAGCGCTCAGGGGTTACTCCTGGCTCTATGCTCAGAAATCGCCCCTGGCAGGCACGGGGGACCATATGGGATGCCGGGATTAGAACCACCATCCTTCTGCATGAAAGGCAAACGCCTTACCTCCATGCTATCTCTCCAGCTCCCACTGTGTCTCATTTTAGGATCATGCTGGAAACTCAAATATTCTGCCTCCTGCTCCCACACATTCCCAGCTTCATGGCTTAGGAGTTGAAAGAAGTTAGGAAGTGAGACTTTCTCATCTGTTCCTGCTTCCAGCCTCCCACCAGGGACTTGTCCTTCTGCAAAATTAGGGTGCTTCCAAAGGGAGACTTAGGAAGGAAAAAACCCTCTAATCTCAGGCACTAATGACCAGAGAAGCACCAGAACAGGTCTGCACTCAAGGAGTGGACTCTACACACCACTAAACTGCTGGCTAAGACACAATCCTCTGCCTATATCTGGAAATGCGATTTGCCTGCTGGATCTCAAAGAGAAGCAACAGAGAAGGGTGCTGGGAGGGAGCAGCTGGGGCTCAGTGGGCTCCCACATTAGCTTTTGGAGCCACCAAGAGCTTTACAGTGTCACTGACCCATCAGAGAATCCCAGTCCTTCCTCATTGTCCTGTGTCCTTGGACCCCTGGAAGACACATGGGGAGTGGGGGAGAGAATGCATTACTAGAGAGAAGCTCAGATAAAGGACCTCAACCTTCCTCACTGCCTGCAGCTGGGAAAAGGGGTGTCTCAATCTTGAGGAGAAATAGAGGTGAAAGGGAGTGGGAGAAGACTGCACCAGAGGTGACACAGTCACTGTGGAGGGTCACAGGCAATGGTGGTGATGAAAGCAAAGTAACTTTGTAAAAATGCCATAAACATTAGGAGGCAGGAGCGATGATACAGTGAGGAGGGCATTTCGCTTGTACGTGGCAGACCCAGATTTGATCCTAGCATCCCATTGGGTCATCTGAGCCTGCCAGGAGTGATCCCTGATATTGCTGGAATGGCAACACACACACACACACACACACACACACACACACACACACACACACATACACACACACACACACACACACACACACACTTTAACCCTATTCTAACTATGATATATAATCTTTTTTATTCTAAAAAGGTCCTCTGGCATTGGCCTTGCACATAGCCAACTCAGGTTCAATCCCTGGCATTCATTCATTTTGGTCCCCCAAGCCTGCCAGAGTAATTTCTGAGAGCAGAGCCAGGAGTAAACCCTTACTGCCACCACATGTGGTCCCAAAACAAAACAAAAACTGCAAATTTGTATGTTTAAGCCTTAAAATGACAGGTCTTCGGAGATAGTGAAAGAGTTAAGTTTCTTGCCTTGTAGGCAGGCGACTGCTTCGGCAGATCCAGGTTCATATTCTGACACTTAAGTATGACCCGGAGCACCACCAGGGGTCACTCCTGAGCCCATAGCCAGAAAAAGCTCTTGACTACTGAAGGGTGTGACTCAAGCTTCACTCCCCGATGGGGTGAGGGTGGTGGGGAGGAAGGGTGTGAAATATACCACTGTAAATAACTGATTCTGTTTATTTGAAATTGCTCCCTAAAAAGAATATTCATTCTATATTCAGAAAAACTAAACTATGGTTCTCCAATGTCAGTAAACAAGCTGGAAAAAACACCAATATTTAGTCAAGAATAGAATTAAGAATTAAGAGGAGTAGTAAGCACAATATTGTCATCCTTTCTTCCAGAGTGTATGAACAAGCCTCCCAAAATCTCGGCAGGTTTTATTTTTACAGAAAATAACCTAATGATTTGAAATTGCATACAAAAAAATAGCTAAAACACCTTTAGAAAAATAAAGTCGAAGCAGAAAAATGATCAGTTTCCAATTTCAAATCTCATTATACATGAAGTCAGAGAGATAGCACAGCTGGTAGGGCATTTGCTTTGCATGTGGCTGACTGGGGTTTGATCTCTGACATTCCATATGGTCCCCTGAGCCTGCCAGAAGTAATTTCTGAGCACAGAACCAGGTGTAACCTGAACACCACCTAACTGCCAGGAGTAATCTCTAACCATAGAGCCAGGGGTAAACCTTGAGCACCATCAGGTGTGGACTCCTCCACCCCCAAAATATCTCATTATAAAGCCACATTAGCCAAGAGGTGTGTGTTATCAGTTGCCTGCTACGATGTCTAAACAAGATGAATTGTGGTTGGCCCAGATCCTCAGCTGATGGCTCCTGGACCTGAGGTTGCCTGCTCAGACCCGCCCTGTGTCCTGCCTCCCGGAAAACCAAGATAAAATAAGTGCTCTTCACAAATGACCTGAAGCCTGGTTTATGTTTATTTTGCCCTTATTTTTTTTATTGACTTATAAATTTGTTTTTAGGAGAGAGCGTCCCCAATTTATAAATGAACCCACAGTTACAGAAAAAGCATCTTTGATCCCTCACTCCACCTTCCACTGTCTCCATGAAAACCACAGGGTAGGAAAGGAGAGAAAAGCAAAGGTTGGGGATTAGTTAGTGCTGCTGTGAATTATGAGGGATGAAATTAAATCAGCTGTACACACACAAACACACACACACCCCTTCCTTACACTCAGGTGTGGTTGTGGGAAGGCACACCCAACAATGCTCGGGGATTACTCCTGGCTCTGCACTCAAGAATTAGACCTGGTGGGACCTAGGAAACTATATGGAATGTCAGGCATCAAACCCAGCCTGAGTTGTGTGCATGCAAGCAAGCCTTCCCCATTGTATTATTGTCCCATCCACCCCCCTTTTTAGCAAATAGAATTTTTTATCAACTCTAGTGAATCTACTTGTGTTCCTCTCTGTCAGACCCAACATTTCTTTCTTGTGTCTGTCATTTCCCAACACTAGAACGATGCCCTTTGTTGCAACCATGCATAGGGTTCACTTGACATGATGGCAGACATGTTCGCCTAGTGGGACCATGTTCCACTCTTAAGAGCTATTTCTCTATGGGGAGACTCTGAACCCATCTTTCTGTTCTCTCCCTTGAATCCCCCTTTTGTTGCTGCTCTTTCACATGTTCATGTTGCTCCACATGCTGTCCCTACTGTGTCGTCCTGTAAAACTCTATTTTCCAAGCTGACTTTTCACCCTCTCTACCTAAACTTGAGCTAAATTCCACCAGGGACTGTTGGACACAGGACTGTTTTTTTTTTTTTTTTCTTGGCTTTTGGGCCACACTCACTTGTGCTCAGATTAACAGCCTCCCACCCCATGCTGAGGATCAAACCTAGACCTGTGCTCCAAGTTTTCCTTATCTCGTCTCATTGGAAGTTTTATAGCTTGTCACAGACTGGTTGGTCATGACACAAAGAAATCAACTGGGGTCCCTTGAAAGGTGTGTACCAGGATAGGCTAATGGGTAACTGAGGCCAAGGAGTCAAATTGGGTTCAAGCTCTGTTTTGTTTATTCAAGGCACAAGGTGGAATACTTATACTCAATTTCTTGACAGATCATAAGGCTAATTTACCAAAAAAGGCATAGGGGCAAAATTGTTCAAGGCATATATATTTTTTTTATTTATTTTTTTATTTTTTGGTGTTTGGACCACACCCGGTGATGCTCAGGGGTTAGTTACTCCTTGCTATGCACTCAGAAATCGCTCCCGACTTGGAGCAAATATGGGACGCCAGGAATCGAACCGTGGTCCATCCTAGATCATCTGTGTATAAGACAAATGTCCTACTGCTGTACCACAGCACCACTCTGATCCCAAGGCATATTTTTGATGCAGGATAGTTTCACTTTTGAGGTTGCTCCTTGCTATCAGTAGTTTCTCAGTAGCAAGGTCAGTTGAGAATTGTTTTGCTTTGTTTACAGTTTTTTTTCTTTTTTTTTAGGAGAGAGAGAATAGACACAAGAGGCACAAGTGAGAGAGGAGAGAGACAAGAGACACAAATGTGAGAGAGAGAAGAGACACAGTGAGAGAGAAAAGAAACACAAGTAAGAGAGGAGAGAGAAAAGAGACACAAATGTGAGAGAGAAGAGACACAAGTGAGAGAAAGAAAAGAGACAAGTGAGAGAAAAGAGACACAAGTGGAGAAAAGAGATACAAGTGGAGAAAAGAGACACAAGTGGAGAAAAGAGACACAAGTGAGAGAGAAAAAGAGACACAAGTAAGAGAGGAGAGAGAAAAGAGACACAAGTGAGAGGAGAGAGAGAAGAGACAAATGAGAGAAAGAAGAGACACAAGTGAGAGAAAGAAAAGAGACACAAGTGAGAGAGCAGCTTTTTAAATTTTTAATTAAATAATTTTTATTTTGACCAAAGTGGATTACAAATATTTCACAGTAGTATTTTAGGTACATAGTGACATTGAATCAAAGGCATTCCCACCACCAGTATTGTTCTTCCTCCACCCCTGTTCCAGCATGCATCCCATATCTCCTCCTTTGACACCCAGGATGCTAGTATAAGTGGTCCTTTCTGTGTCTAGCTTGTTGTAGATTGGGTTTCGATTCTGTTGTCATTGGCTTTGGATTTGGTGTTTAAATATGATCATTTTTTATTTCTACTCAATGTTCATACACCTGTTTGGTCTTGGTACCCTCCATTATTTCCCCTTCAATTTGTGAGGCAGAACAAGATGGTTCAAGTTATGTGGTTCTGTTTGGAGGGAAGAAAAAAGAAAGAGAAAAAATGGGGGGGCAATAAAAATCAAACAAGAAATAAATGGGAGGAGTTCTATTAGAGGCTATAAATATCAATTTAAGAGAAGAAAGGGAAAAAGGAAGAAAAACTTACGTTTTTACCTTACCAAAACAAATTCAATCAAAAGAACCCAAAAAGCACCACAGCAATAAAGACAACAACCAAACAATAACCACGGCCCTGAAATAAAAACAAAACAAAGCACACAAAAAGAAAAAACAACAACAACAACAACAAAAAATTAACTTGTGCTTTTTTTTTTTTTTTGCATAGGCACAGTAAATATTGGGGAGATTAGAAAGGGAATTCCCTTGGCCTAAGAGATAAAGGGTTTCTCCACTCTTGAAGCATACTGTCATGGAAATAACTATAAGCTCCGTACATGCTCTTTTTCTCTTCCCTAGGTCCTTTTGTGCTGTCTGGAAACTTTCCACTCAGTAGTGGATGATAAAATCAAGCCTCAGTAACTAGAGATCTCGATATTTGCACATGTCATAGGATGGAGACTAGAGTGAAGTCTTTCTTTACGTTTCTAGAAGTTCTGTTCCAATATTATAATTTTAATTAGTCTTGGTTTTTGCATCAATCCTAGTATGAAGACTAGGATAGAGTCTTTCATTATGTTTCCAGAAGTTCTGCTCAGTTGCAGTTGTCTCAGTCAGACCTCTGGGATTAGAGATCTTGGTTGTTGCACAGGTCTTGGGCCAAAGCCTACTAGGGTCTTTTTTATTGGTCCCAGGATAAGTTCTGCCCAGTCATGGTTCTCACAGTCAGTCTTCTGTAGTTAGTGATCTTGGCTTTTGCACAGATCAAAGGATGACATGTCTTTTGATTTCATCTTATTGTTAGGTAGTGGGGTAAGACAGCTTGCTCTTAGACCTAGTTGTTGACATTTCCTCATTGTCAGGATGTCATATCAAAACTGGCGCATATTGGTGTCCGAGCAGTATTAAGAATGTCCCAGAGGGAGTTTGGTTCCGGGAGCAGAGAACCATGTCAAATCTATGTCTGAGATCTTGGGTTCGAGGTTGGACGGTCACTGTCTAATCACATGGAGTCTAAGTTTTGACCACATGGCATATGTTCAAGTTGGGAGACACCCCGTATCGTAAAATGTATGACTTCTTATCCTTAGTAGATAAGAGCTTGTTTTTTTATTTTTTATTTGTATTTTTTTTTATGATTTTTGGGTCACTCCCAGCAGCAATCAGGGGTTACTCCTGGCTCTATGCTCAGAAATCGCTCCTGGCAGGCTTGGGGGACCATATGGGATGCCGGGATTCGAACCACTGTCCTTCTGCTTCTAAGGCAAACACCTTACCGCTGTGCTATCTCTCCGGCCCCAAGAGCTTGTTTCTATATGTAAAATTTTCCCTTTTTCAGTATGCCTTTGCAAAAAGAAATGGTGCTATATTATATTGCTGGTGCATTTGGGGGTGAGAGTCAGAATACATCATCTCTGTGCCTTGGTTTTAATCTGAGCTTTTATCCCAGGCAAGACTTTTTCTTATAGTTTTTTTGTACCTAGAAGAACCAAAACAGGTGAATTGTTTTGGTTTTATGCACACTGAACTGGGGCCTGAAATGTCAACTCTTACTATGGCTGCACTTAGGCCAAGAGCAAAGTTAGATTTGAAGGTGAGTAATTATTCTGTAAGTCTAAATAAAAACAACACTTGAGTCTATGCAAATGTTCCTCATAGGTGTGTTTATATATCTGAGTAAAAAAAAATTTTTTTTTTTGGTTTTTGGGTCACACCCAGCAGCGCTCAGGGGTTACTCCTGGCTCTATGCTCAGAAATCGCTCCTGGCAGGCTCGGGGGACCATATGGGATGCCGGGATTCGAACCACAGACCTACTGCATGCAAGGCCAACGCCCTACCTCCATGCTATCTCTTTTTTTTTCAGGGCCCTAATGCCTGTGAGTACAGGTTATATATTCAAGCATCTTTTCTTACAAGTGCTACATTTTTCAAACATCCTCTCTGCGAGTACAGACTGCTTTGAAAAAGTTCCTTTAATAGCAGACAGCTTTAAAAAAAAAAAATACAAACCTCCGTTTGGGGATTAGAACCTTTAGATCTCAGGATTTGTTAACACAGGGGATGTAGCGATAGCTGAACTTGGCCATATCATGTTTCAGTTGCTAATCACCCTAAAGACATAGCTCATTTACCCTGTTCAGAGAAGATGTCTATTGGGCCATAGAGACAGAATAACGGGAAGGCACTTGCCTTGCATGCGACTGACCAGGTATATCTCATATAGTTCCCCAAGCCCTACCAGGAGTAATTCTTGAGCATTGTTGGGTATGCCACCCCTGAGCAGAAAGGACAGAGAAGATGTCTATTAACTCAAATTAATAATTGAATTCTAGTAAAACAGCAGAGAAAATGAAAAGGAAGATTTTTCTCTTTGAGCAAGAGACTGTTGGATTAAATAGGCTCATTTTGCTCAGGACCATTTTCTCTGATCAAGTCCTTTAAATAAAATGTGTTGGTTTGTTGTTTGTTTTTAGTTTTGAGGCTACATCTTTCAGTGCTCAGAGACTATTTCTGACTCTGTGATCAGAAGTGACCTTGGTGGTACTCAGGGACCCCTATGTGACACCAGGGAGCACATCTGGGTTGACCATGTATAAGGCAGTGTGTGTGTGTGTGTGTGTGTGTGTGTGTTGCTGGTGGTAGTGGTGGTGACTTTGTTTTTATTTGCAGCTGAGACTCATTGGCTGTGACTAAAAAAGAAGAAAGAGATCTCTTTTTTAAGCCCCTGTACTATCTTCAACTCCCCTAAAAGGCTTTTTTCTTCTAGTGCTGACATACTATTTTGTTTGGGGGCCACACCTGTTGACATTCAGGGATTACTCCTGGTTCTGCACTCAAAAATTACTCCTGTTTGGGCTCAGGGGACCATATGGGATGCCAGGGATCAAACAAGAGTGGGCTGGTGCAAGGCAAGAGCCTTATCCTCTCTACTAAAGCTCCAGCCAAGTTTTCACATTCTGATTTCCAGCACTGAGAATGCAAGAGCTCTATGACTGTAGAATCCTGGCACACATGGCCTGGGACATGGTGGGTAGGGTGGTCCACACGTGTAACAAGTGGGAAAAGCATGAAAGTTCACTTCCAAGCACAAGGTGGAGACTGCTTCTAAGCATAGATCAGTAGTCCACTGCAAGACTGAATGATTTGAAGGCCTCCTGACTTGTCTCCCTGCCTTTGGGGAACAGGGTGAAGTCCTAGGAAACAGATAGCAATCTCAGCCTCTCCTTTCACAGCATGAAGTTTCCTGGAGGCCCAGAGCCCCACACTATGACAATTTCCTATTTCCTCTGTAACCAGATGACTAATTTCAAACCCACAGAATTGGGAGGGACCAATATTCTTAAAAGGGGCATGTGCTTCCCTCTCCATTACCTTCCTAAAGACCAAAAGGGGGAAACTGAGGGAAGCCACTTTGGATGGAACCACAAAACCTTCTGCCTGGTCTCCTCTTGGCTTTCTGGAGCCAAACAAACCCAATACCAGCCAAGGTTTTAACAGTCCCACATTCCTCTTCTAGCTGGCTTATACCCATTATCCAGATATCAAGCAACCAGACCCATATCATCTTCAATAACTAGTACTTCTCAGTCCTGCCACCTCCCTATTCTTCTCAACATAGACCTTCCCAAGAGTTCTATTCTAATTCAAATGCCATTGCATCTTTTTCCTTAGAGACAGAATAGGGCAGTCATAAATGTTTACCATTTTTTTTTTTTTTTGGTTTTTGGGCCACACTCTGTGATGCTCAGGGGTTACTCCTGGCTATGCGCTCAGAAGTTGCTCCTGGCTTCTTGGGGGACCATATGGGGCACCGGGGGATCGAACCGCGGTCCGTCCTAGGCTAGCGCAGGCAAGGCAGGCACCTTACCTCCAGCGCCACCGCCCGGCCCCAAATGTTTACCATTTTAAGAACTGCCTTGCCAGAACCGGAGAAATGCTCAAAGGCAGGAGCACACAGCTTGCGTGTGGGAGTGTTGGGTTTATTCCTCCAAGCATGAGCACCAAAGCTGGGAATGAATCCCCAAGTGCTGAGCCGGGAGTGTCTACTGAACACCACTGGGTGTGGACCCAAAGTCAAAAAAATAAATAAATAATTGCATTGCCAGACCACGACACACTTTGTAGACTTTTATTTTTCACAATGAAAACTTTTTAAATTTGAAAATGGGTTACTCCAAGTAAAAATGAACTATGTGCTTGGTTGTTTGTTTTTTTTTTATACATTATATACACTTTTGAGAAATAAATAGTGTCCTGGGCATTCTTTAAAAAGGCTTCATTATATACAAATAAGGCTTCAAGCCCAAAGGATAAATACAGAACCCACAGAGGACTGGAGCACCCCCAATTTTATTACTAAAAACAGAAGTCAGTGGTTCCCAGGATGGACAGTCAGTCACACAAGGTCCCTCTGGCTACAAAACAATCGCAGAAGCCACAGAAGAAACACACCATTGGCCAGAGAGCTCCCTTGAGTTAAGACTCAAATGATTCTGTCCTGCTGAAGGCTTTGAATAGCGATACAACTTTGGCACCACACAGATCAAAATAACATCCTTTAAAAACCAAGAACCAAGGAGACTGTCCCCCCCACCACCACCCAATGATACTACATTTCCTCCAAGTAATCTCATTCATAAAAGGCCTAGCCCTGGCACCGTTGGTGTCCTGGTTATTTATTAATACGAGGGGTGAGGATTTTATAGAGCTCTCTGGGGGAAATTCCTTGTTTGTCTTAGTAGGAGCAGAGTGATTTTAATGGTTGTAAAGCCTTAGGTGAGCAGACCCCGGACTTTGCCTGCAGGAAATGTGGGGTGCCTTCTACCAACCAGCCTCAGGCTTGTGTGTGAACCCCGGGCAGCTTTGGCTTTGTTAAACAGACTTGCACAGCTGCCCTGCTTGTCTCCTCTTGGGATCCTCTCAATAGGCATTGCATGTGCAAACTGCCTGGGAGGTATTTAAAAGAGTGTCTCAAACATCATGCATATTCATTTCGATCAAAGGCTGAGATTGAAGGCTGAACCCAGAAAAGGCACTGGAGCAAAAGGTTCCAATGAGGAAGCAAAGCCCGACAGGAGCTGTTCTGGATAAAGTGAAACGTGACTGACACCTTCTACGAGCCCAACAACTGCCACCATCCTGGTCCCAAGGGGTCTGAGCTCTGTGTCTCTCTTGTCACTCTTTGGGGAAATGACACACATCAACTCCGAAACCTGGCCTTGGAGCCAGCTTGCCTTTTATCAAATGTAGATTCACAGAGCATGAAAATTGGCAGGAGCTGACAAATCTCTATTAGTGTCCCCGGTGAGCAAATAAATAGCCCGAGAGGTTTAAAGACATGTCTAAGGTCAGGTGCTAAGTTTAGTGTTTAACATGGCCAATCGAGAAGTGAAAAGGGGAACATTGAAAAGCCATAGTGTACTTTGGAGAGTAATTGGAGGTACAGGACAGAGTGTCTGTCTACAAAGCATTTGATAAGGGGCTGAAGAAACAATACAGCAGGTAAGGCATGTGCCTTACAGGCAGCCAACTCAGGTTCAATCCCTGGCACCACACATGGTCCCCTGAGCCTGCCAGATGTGATTGCTGAGCACTAAGCTCTAGGTATAGCTGGATGTGGCCAAAAAACACAAAAGATCAGCACTGTTGATCATTGCAGCCAATTGAACCCCAAGAGCAGAGATCTTGAGGCGCCACAACCCCACACTTGATCCCTGAGTCAATGAGGCAATGGGGCCACCTCCTGACAAGGGTCCGGCACCCACAAAAGACCTCTCACTGCGACTCAGGTGAGGTTTCTCAGCTAAGCACAGGCTCTTCTGGTCACTTAGCAGCAAGATACATGAGGGGGATATGCGAGGGGGATACGCCAGGGGCCTTCAGCAGGCCCACACTCAGATCTGGAGATAAGGTTGCTCTGTCTAGATCAAGTAGTAGAACTTCAGCAGGACACATGCTTGCAGCAAGCAGCTGGGTCTGGAACCCCAAGGCCAGTCAACACCTTTCCTGCTGCTCCAATTTCCAGGCCAGTGGGCGACTTCATGCAGGGGTCCTCGGCAGTAATCATCCTTCACAGACACAGAAGGTGAGGGGAGTGGGATACTCAGGGCAGTAGCAGGGTTGGACTGGAAGGAAAAAAGCATCAAGGTAATGTCACTTATCCCCCTTGTCAAGCCCACCAGCCCCTATAGGTGCTCTGCTCCTCCCCTTAAGAGTGAGTTTCCTCTCCTCTCAGGGTTCCTCCTTGTTCCCCTTCAGAACAAAGAGCTGCATGAAGCCTCCCCACACAACAGATGCCCACTGACTTATATGTATTCTGTACCCCAGACTTTGGACCTCCTAGTTACATCCCGGCACACACACATGCACACATGTGTGCATAAGTATACACATGTGTATATTTACATACATCGGTACATGCACAGACATGTACATACATATATGCATGTGCTCACAAATAAATGAGGGGCAGGAACAAAGTTCTCTTTCTCTGCCTAGATTCAGAAATATGAGAGACTAGATGGAGGTCATGAAGGGCCACCAGAAAAAGGGGTTGGAGTCTCTCAGTCCCACTATGCCACAACACTTCTTAGAAACTGGGTGCCCATGCCAGAAGAGATAAAACTAAGGGGTGACCCAGCCCAGGAGATCACACCCTTCCATGCTCAAATGCTCCTCTGACTCCTCTGATCCCCTGAGGATAAAGGAAGGAACCCCTTGTTTTCCCATACTGGAAGTAGGGGTAACTAGCGTTCTCAGCAGTTACAAAGTTCTGGTGGTAACAGAGTCAAAGATTTCATAAGAATAAACAAGAAAAAAAAAAAAAGAATAAACAAGAAGGGGCAGGAGAGAGAACAGCAAGGAAAGTGCTTGCCTTATACTTGGTCAGCTCGGTCCCAGACACAATCCCTGGCACTCTAACCCTAAGCATCTCCAAGAGTGAGCACAGAGGCAAGAATAAGTCTTGAGTACCATCAGTGTGGTTCAACACAAACAAAAACAAAGCATAAAGAGCAAGGACACTGGCCACCACGTAGTGAGGGGAGAACTGGACCAGATGACAGAGGACAGGAAATGGTCAGGGGCTAGTGGGCAATGAAGGGTGTGACTTTGTGTATCAAAATCACAATCTACAATGCTATTGTAGCAGTGTTGCCTCAAATACAATTTTAAGATTTTTTAATTAAAGTAATATACAAAAAAAAAAAAAAAAACAGATAAAAACAAAGAACCTTTCTGGGAGTGTCCAATCTCTCTAAGGGCTGTTCTGGGACTTGCTGAAGCTAACAGAGGGGGACCACTTGGGAGAAAAACATTGGAATACCCCACACTTCTAGACTGAGTCACATAATCAGACAAGCAGGCAGTGCCCAGCACTGAGCCTGCAGGCATATGGATGGCCCCTGAACAGAAGACAGGGTGGTTGCAGCCCCCCAAGTTGGCAGACAGTTAATCACTGGGACTCAGCCCAGACACAGAGGTTTGATAATTGATACCCAGAGTCAGGTGAGACAGTGATTAGGGACTGCCACAGTGCATGAAAGTGTTGCAGGTGGCCCCAGTCTCCCACTGGCCCCACCTGACCTCCCATGCCTCAGTTTCTTCAATTGCAGTCCAGGTCAGCTAAGATTCTGAGCTCAGCAAGTAACTCTATCATGTGGGGTGGAGACAGGGCAGGTGATAGGCCCCATCCAAAGCCTCACAGCAAGAGAGAAGTTGTAATTCCAACTTGAAGCTAAGACAATGGAGCAAGGACTTTCTGCTCACATCCAATCACACTGACGGGACCCAGAGATGCACAAAGGGGTCTATGACTGTACTCCTCCTCACCTCCCTCTCCACTCCCCAGTCCACACACACACACACACACACACACAAACACACACACACCCCTCATGTTCCATGTCTCCCAAGAGCAACTCAGTCTTCCAGGAACAGGAAGACACCTGTTCTGAGCCAGGGATGTCCTAAGTACCCGGCCCACATCCAGTCTACACTCAGGGACTCTCCCCACAATCTGCACAGACCGGCAGAAGTAGAAGCCCATTACCTGGTTTCATTTTTCATCCTCCAGCCGTCCCGACACTTGTGAAACCAGAGCTCCTGGCCAGGGGCTATTCTGGTGTTCTCCAGGTCTTCAGCACAGAAAGTCAGCCTAGGAGGAAAGTGAAGCCAGAACTGTAGGGCTGCATCATGAGTGAATGCTAGGTGGGAATGTGCCTGCCAGGCAGTAGTACTCTTTAGCCCCAGAGTCCAGACAAGGGGAAAGGGAGGGTCCCTTTTCCAGGACAGTTCAGCCCTCCAGAACATTCCTCCCATGGTACTACACCTGGTCTCTCCCCAAAGTGCCCAAGGATTTAGCTAATACAAACATTATTTACTGTGGGGGTTATGACATTTCTTGGTGTCAAAGTCAAGATATTGCATACACAGTTAATCAATCACACCCTTCAATTACACCTCTGACCCCCCCCCTTCTGTTAAAAGGCTTCTGTGGCCTGGTGCTCTCAGTATAAGACAAAAGCACAAATTTCTATAAATACTGCTTTTGTGACTGTCCTTATTCTCTGTATGAGACCCTTTGTAGCTCTGGTGTCCCACCATCACACTTTCTCTATAGAGCACCCGTTCCTAAGTCCACAGCAGATACTCAACTTGAACAGCAGAACAGGAGAAACCACAGAACCCTAAGTTCAACACCAAGTGCTGCAGGATCTCAGCACCACTGAGACTCAGCAATTCGCCAGTCAGAATGGGCAGAGCTCTCAGAGATGCTGCTACTATAACATGTTCACAAACCATGTGGGCTGCCCAGCCTTGGCGGTGGGGGAGTTACTGAGAATCCCAAACCAACAAGTGTGGGACACATCTGGCTGGACAACAGCCACTTTTCAATGGCATGAAGCATCTGTCCATGGAAGCCTCAAAATCCACAAGGTGACAAGGTGGCCTACCTTATGCAGCATCAGAAAATGTGAATTAGAACAAGAGCAGAAGACTAGTGCCCCTTCACTCCCCCCCTTCCAGAATACCCACAAGTTTACAGAAGTTGGTGAGAAGGAGAACAAGAGGAATGTTTCTCTGGTTCAACAATCAAAACTGGTCTCCCAGGGACCAGAACAATAGCACAATAGATAGGGCATTTGCCTTGCATGCAGCTAACCCTGGTTTGATTCCCAGCATCTCATCTGGTCCCAAGAGCCTGCAGGAATAATGTACAAGCACAGAACCAGGAATAACCCTTGAACACAGCTGGAGAATGTTCCCAAAAACAAACAAACAAACAAAATTGGCCCCCGTGGTTTCAGGGAGTGATCCCTGAGTACCACCAGTGTACACACACACACACACACGTACACACACACACACGTACACACACACACACACACACACACATCAAAAGAACATCTCTCCACACTGGCATCTAAGATCAGGCCCACGTATGCATTTGGGGCTTCTAAAGGAAACCCAACGCAGAGCCAGGTAGACTCCAGGCCCAGACAGAGTCCCAGACACTCACTTCTGCTGTGTCTCTCCAGACTTGACCCTGATGCGCCGGACACTCAGCTCCCGCCCCGGGCTTCGGGACTGAGTCAAGTAACTACGCAACTCCTTCCACAAGTTGTACCAGGACTCAGAGGTGCCCTCCCAGCTGAGCTTGATCTTCAGAAGGTCACCCAAATCTTCCTCAGTGTAGACCAGGAAGGTATTAGTGGCATTCAGCCCAATCTGCTCCACTCTGCAGGATGAGAAGAAAGCTGAGCTCGGTCCCTAATGGAAGACTATCCTGGGTGAAGTGGGGAGTCCCAGCCCCACCATGACTGGAGAGGAACTAGCAAGGGAACCGCCATCCCCCAGCTGGACCAGAAAAGTTCAGCCATGCTTCCAGCACCCCATTCAAACCATTGAGCGTTTCTCCCCAGCCCCACAGCTTCCTGAGCAGGAAGGAGGAAGCACCAAACCCAGCAGCCCCCATGCCGGACTGCCACGGACCCCTCCCTTCTCCTGCCTGTCTGTGTTCATCTGGCATTTGGGGGATGAGTCTGCCCTAACCCTCTGGGGTGCATGAGCGTGTGGACATCTACCAGATCTGCCAACTAGACAATGAACACTGAGAGCGAATATTGGGTGACGTGATTGATGTCCAATACGTCTCCACATGGAGCTTTGTGCCCTGTGTGTAGCTTAACAAATACGTGTGGCCCGAGTCTCCCTGAGCCTCCCCAGGACATCAACTCCCCAGGAGGTGCGGAGAAGTTAGTTCTTAGTTGGATCGGAGGCTGCAAAGAAACTGGATCAGTTTTGAATGCAGATCCAGTCACTTCTCCTGCTGCTAATTCATTGGGAAGCTTCTGTCCCAGCACCACTCTGAGCCAAGAGCTTAATAAGAAGCATCAGAAGCAGCATGAGGTGGAGAGGTTAAGGGAGAAACCCAGCTTCCCACCCCACCTGATGGCAGTGCTGCACGGTCCTTCACCACTGTCACCCTCCTGAGCTCCTCCTATCCTCGAACCATGCCCTGTTCTGAACCTGGTCTGGGAGCCGCGTGTGTGGCTTACATCTCCAAAGGCAGAGTCTGGGAGTCTGCATTGGTGCCGTAAAGAGTCACATAAAAGCTGGGCTCGATTTCCGCCGTGTGCTTATAGCTGAAGATGTGGATCTTCATCTGATAATGGTAAACTGCAGAGACAACAGGACACAAACATTTGGGAGCCTCATTCTGCATCTCAGGACCCCCTAGATCCCCTTTACCAGCACACAGAAAAGAAACCACCATACTTCACTACACAAGTGTCACAAATTTTATGCCAATTTTTTGGTCCCCAAATGGAATGTGGCCATAATGTGAAGCTTTAAAATAAAAAAAAATAGTTTAAAGGCCAGAGAGATAGCATGGAGGTAGGGCATTTGTCTTGCATGCAGAAGAACGGTGGTTTGAATCCCAGCATCCCATATGGTCCCTGAGCCTGCCATGAGAAATTTCTGAGCATAAAGCCAGGAGTAACCCCTGTGCACTGCTGATGTGACCCAAAAACCAATAATAATAATAATAATAATAATAATAATAATAATAATAATAATAGTTTAAGGGGGCAGAGTGATAATAATACAGCGATAGGGTCTTGCACGCTCCTGATTTGAGACGGACCCAGGTTCAATTCCAGGCATCCCATATGGTTCCCTGAGACTGCCAGGAGTGATAGCTGAGTGCAGAGTCAGAGTAACCCCTGAGTGCTTCCAGGTGTGCCCCCCCCCCAACAAAACAAAACAAAACAAAAATAGTTTAAGTATCTACAATGGGTTTGATATTTATGGTCTTGGTATACAGTCACCTTGCCTCTCCATTCCCAAAGTATTCATGATGCCCACCCATCTCCCTGGGTCACCCCAGCCCACTATATTCCTCCTAATCTTGTGGTCTCTCACATTTTACTCCATAATTTCTCAGGGTTTGTAATCAATAGGCGTTTCTCTCCTGTACCTCTTTACCCCTGCTTTTCAAAGTTTTCTGGTTGCTTTTCTTTTTATTTATTTATTTATTTGGTTTTTGCGTCACACCTGGCAGCGCTCAGGGGTTACTCCTGGCTCCATGCTCAGAAATCACTCCTGGCAGGCTCAGGGGACCATATGGGATGCCAGGATTCGAACCAATGACTTCTGCGTGAAAAGCAAATGCCTTACTTCCATGCTATCTCTCTGGCCCCTTGTTTTTATATTTTGTGTTTTTTTTAGACTACACCCAGCAATGCTCAGAGCTCCCTGCTTTGCACTCAGGAGTCATTCCTGGCTGTACTCAAATAACCACATGGGATGAACCTGGGTAAGCTACATGCAAGGCAAGCATCCTACCCAATGTATTATCCTTTTGCCCCTTTTTCAAAGGTGTTATATGAAGTTTTGAAATTAAAAAAGCAGAGTGTTACAATTTTTAGGGACATCCAGTACATCCCTCAGATCTAACCTAACTTCCGGTTCCCTGCCTTTTCTGCCCAGTGGCATTTCACTTCACTCTGTTCTGTTCACTCTTAGGAGACTCTAAGGAATTCAGGAACAGCCACCTTGAAATCAGGGCCAAGGTATCATCACCTAAACTTCAAGTACTGCACACAGAACTACCAAATCTTAGCACCTAAATACAGTATGTCAGGAAAAGGCAAACAAGCATTGTGAGCCCCTAGTGGTCTGACAAGACATTTGCTGCCAAGAACAACCTGGGAAATTATTGCTGTGAATGTGGCATGACAGTTCACAGGACAGAGGAAATCCACTCTACTAACATGGAGTGCGCCAGCAGTTACTGGAGAAGGGGGCCTCACATACACAATACATGTTCTCTATGCCTCTGAGTTGTCTGCCCGCCCATCTCACACATACCCCCAATTTTTAAAGATGAGTTTCCCAAGGACAGGCACAGAGTGGAGGGATTTGCAGTGGACTATGCTGCCCACTTCTCTGGGCTAAGTAAGACAAGCCCTGGGGGACCCCACAGAGGGAAAGAAGCGGTAGTTTCCAGAAGTGCCATGGCGGCACAGGGTTACCTCGGAAAGGCATGCCAGCCCGGGTTTTCAGGTACATTTTGCTATTCCTTTTATTCCTCATTTTCTTGGCATTGTAGCCTATGCTGTTACAGCGGTTCTTGCGGCAGCTGAGACAAATGCCTTTTTTGAAGCGGTTCGAGTCCGTGCACTGGAATGCAAAGCTTGGCTTGTCCTCATTCACCAGGGAGTCCACAAAGAGGTGGACAGCCCGCTCGTGCTCGCATTTCATCACCTCGGCAATTGCTGGGGAGGAGAGAGATATGGAGGTAGGATGAACCATTTCTGGTTGATGCACTCACTTCCTCACTGAGCCCAGGAGAACCCTCAAGAATTCAAGACCAGCTAGACAAAGCACAGCAGGGAGATTGTTTGTCTTGCACACAACCAACCTAGGTTCAATTTCTGTCATTCCATATGATCCCACTAGCACTCTCAGGAGTGCAGAGCTAGTAGTAACCCCTGAGCATCAACCAGGTATGGCTCTAAAATAAAAACAAAACAAAACAAAAAAACAAAAATTTAAGACCATGGCACACCTCCCTTCTATGTCCATGTAAGAGAGCATGAAGACCAGAGCAGCAAAGAGGTAGCTCTCTTGAGCACTAATCAGGGTGATGAGGCTGCTGGGCAGCAGGGACTAAGTTGGGTGAGGTTGTCCAATCATAAATTGCAACAAGGAGACATCTAGAAGCTGAAGAAACAGCACAGCAGTATAGATGTTTGCATTGCACATGGCCAACCCAAGTTCTCTCCCCAGCATCTAAAGTGGTCCCCCAGCCTGCCAGGAGTGACTTCTGATCACAGAGCCAGAAGTAACCCCTGAGCACTGCAGGATGTGACCCAAAAATCAAACAAACAAACAAAAATAAAAGGGCATCTAGTAAACCATTACTTGCAGTAAGTAAGACTGATGTTTTTGTAGTTTTTTGTTTAGGGGTCACACCCAGCAGTGCTCAGGACTTACTCCTGGCTCTATACTCAGGGAACACTCCTGGCAGTGTTCAGAAGACCATTTGGGATGCTGGTGATCAAGTTGCTGGGTACCTGTTTTTATAAATAAAGGTGGACTAGAACAAAGCAAGGCCCATTGACTTGTGAAGGGTGGATGACCACTCTCAAACTAAAACAGTTGAGTGAGGTAGTGGAAAGGATACAAGGTGGCCTGCTTGAAGACTTCTAACATGTATGCCAACACCATGCTGGCCCAAGTCTTTCAACTACAGCTTTTTGCTCAAAAAGGTAGTCATTTGTTGAGACTCACACAGTCAATGGACCACAAGACCTTACAAGCATTGCTAAGTGTAGCCCTGGAGGTCCCTGGGTACTGTAGTGTCCAAATATTGAAACTTTGTCCAGTTGGCCAACATTTGCTTGACGGAAGCCCCAGGCCTCCTGAGTGCTGCTTGGGAGACACCCCCCAAAATTGTAGTTACCTCCATTTCATCCTCACCAGCCCAACATGGACCACCAAGCCCTGAAAGGTTACTTGGATATTATCATGTTGGGAAAAGGCAATAATCCTAAAACAGTATGAGAATGAGAGCATGGGAAAGAGTGCAGTGTCAAAGCACAGAAAAAGAATTGGGTTCAAGTTCTGAAACTGCTGCCTGACCTAAGACAATGAGTTAGAGAAAATCTTTGTAAAGAGATGCATTTCTGGGACCACTATTAATTTCAGCACAAATGCACTTCAACTCCAGTTAGCTGGAAATCAGCTCAGGCTTTCTGAAGACAAGCTATAAGCAAAAGGAGGAGGCTTCTTGCTTTTGCATCTTTAAAATGTTGTAAAACTAGAGATGTAGCCCAACAGTAGAGCACTTGCCTTACATGGGTGAGGTTTTGGGTTGGATCCCTGGGACCAAAAAACTGTTACAGAAGTTAAATTGTAGTGCATCCAAAATATACACTACTATACAGTACTTAGAAAGTAGAACATGAATAGATCTAGCTTGATAATAATACCCACATTTTTTATAATTACAAAGAGAAACTGATAAACAATGTGATTTTAAAAATATTATCATGCACATACATCTCCAAAATACAAAAGCAAAAGACAACCCACAGAACTGTTCCTGCAAAGAACTGAAATTTGGAGCAATAACAGGAAATGACTAAAAAATCACCACATTTGGCATTCTGTGGTTCTATATATTTTTGATGTTCCCCGAAAGAGTCAATAATAACAAAATTAATTATTAATGGTAATAAAATGTATACAGTTCATGTGACATATTAAGCAATTTAAGTGCTTAATACAACTGAGAGCACAGAGCCTGCACGGAGGCATCCAGGAGGATGGGAAGGGACAAGGGGGAAAGGAATGAATGTAGTGAATGGTACTGTACCCCTAACAATTCTGACCAAATGAGGAGATGCAATGACTGAGCCAGAGCTCCATATGAAGCAGAAGCATCAAGGAACTCACTTCCATAAGCAATGGACCCCAAGACATCGTTGAGTCCACAGCCCGGCTGGTAGTCCCCTCCATTGGGGTAGATGTCAATGTGGCCCACAGGCATCTGGATGCCGATGCTCAGGCCGAAGGATCGCGTGTAGGTGTGGAGGACATCCACAAAATCTGCGTCATCAGGGGACAGCCTCTTGTGGATATCCGCCCCTTCGAACAGGGGGCCAGCAGGATCCAGACCTACACAAAAGGGTGAACCAAGACCAGCCATTAGGAGGGCCACATCTCAATTTCCTCTTATGCAGCTACAGGAAGAAACTCTTCTGGCTTATAACTTGCTGTATTGGAGAGGAAGAGGCATTTGTAAAGAACTCTAATTCTCACACTTGAAACTGCAAACAACATTGGGCAGTGTGTTAAGAAATATGCGCTGAGAGGCCTAAGTGATAGTAGAGTGGGTATAGCATTTTTTTTGCAAGCAGCCAGCCCAAATTCAATCCCCAGTACCCTCTATGGTTCCCCCAAGTTTGCCAGGAGTGCAGAGTTAGGAGTAATCTCTGAGCATACCAGGTGTGGCCCCAAAACAAACACCTCTCAGAGCATATTTTTTTTTTTTTTTTTTTTTTTTTTTTTTTTTTGGTTTTTGGGCCACACCCGGTAACGCTCAGGGGTTACTCCTGGCTATGCGCTCAGAAGTTGCTCCTGGCTTGGGGGACCATATGGGACACCGGGGGATCGAACCGCGGTCCGTCCAAGGCAGCGCTGGCAAGGCAGGCACCTTACCTTTAGCGCCACCGCCCGGCCCCTCAGAGCATATTTCTAGCCACACCAATCTACCAATTAGAATCTCTGGTGGGCAGGAACCTTACTTCCATGCTATCTCTTTGGGCCTGGGCATTCTTTTTTAATGGTTTCCTATTTTTGTGGTTTCAATATTAAAGGATGGTAAAAAAAAAAAATATATATATATATATATATATATGTGTGTGTGTGTGTGTGTGTGTGTGTGTGTGTGTGTATCGGGGCCAGAGAGATAGCATGGAAGTAAGGTGTTTGCCTTTCATGCAGAAGGATGGTGGTTCAAATCCCAGCATCCCATATGGTCCCCCGTGCCTGCCAGGGGCAATTTCTGAGCATAGAAATGCCAGGAGTAACCCCTGAGCACTGCTGGGTGTAACCCAAAAAAACAAAACAAAAAAATAAATAAATCTCTCTTTTTAAAAATTTATTTATTTATTTATTGAAGTTCTTTTTAGGTCATACCCACCTGTGTTCAGGGCTTATTCACTGTTCTACACTAAGGGATTGCTCATTGAGGAGGGCCCCAAGAGATAGCACAGTAAGTAAAGCACTTGCCTTACAAGGAGCGGACCTCAGCATCTCAAATGGCTCCCCAAGCACTATCAGGAGTGATTACTGAGTGCAGGACCAGGAGTTATACCCTAAGCAATCAAAACTGCAGCCCAAATTATAAACAAACAAAAAAAGAAACAAACAAACAAAAACAAAAAATTATACATTGATGCCTCTGGTGTTTCTAAAAGGTAGTCTCTGGACCAGATTTTGAGAAATTCTCCACACTGCAGTATCATCTCTAAAATGGAATTTAAGTGTCGTTTTGGAGAGAGGAGCCACACCAGGCAATGCTTAGGTACTTAAAAACTAGGTACTAAACCCAAAACTCCCAGAAGCAAGACATGTGCCAGCTCCTCCAAACGTCCAAATGCATATAGTCACCACAACCTATCACCAGAGCATGTGCTGGTTAGTGAATACCAGCTTTTCTTGTTGTTGTTGTTGTTGTTGTTACTTGCTTGCTTGCTTGTTTTGGAGTCACACCCAGAAATGCTCAGGTGTGAGCATTTACCCCTGGTTCTGAGCTCAGGAATCACTCATGGCGGTACTCAGGGGACCATATAGGATGCCAGAGATCAGGTCACTAGTGCCCTACCTGCTGTACTATATCTCTCTGGCCCCTGAATACCTGGTACTGTCATCAAACCTAAGGAACAATAGGCAGTGGCATCATCTAGGCTCAGAAGGCTCTTGCATCTGCAGACAAAGAGACTACTCTTGGGCAAAGCTAAGGAAACGCCATGGGCAGCAAAGGAAGGTTCAGATTGTAGCATCTTGACTGAGAATTATTTTATTTCCAATGAGCAGATCCCTGCAGAGAAGCTTCCAGCATCTGGTGACTAGAGGCCAGAGAAACATTCCAGGAGCACAAATAAGCTACAACAGGCATCCTCAGGCTACAATATGTATGGAGGTCAAGGGACCTCATGGAGCAACCCCAGTGTGGGGAGAGACAGAACTCGATTTCCTACTACAACCAACAGACACAGAGCACAGAGTGACCTCACAAGGCTCAGCTGAGGGGAAACTGTCACACACTATAAACCCAAAGAATTAATTACTTAAGGGAAAGAGAAAGGCAGGTGTGACAATGTTTCCTGAAGTATATACGAAGGTGTTGAGGTGAGGCTGGGTGGTGGAGATCAGGGCAGAAGCCCAAGACACAAAAGAATCCTAAAACCCTTCCCATATTTCCCACAAGGACCCTGTTTATAAGTTGCAAGGACCGTGGCACTCACATAAGCAGCCGCTCCCTGTTCCTCTGGAGGAAAAATAATCAAAAGCAGCAGAGGGTCACTCTGTCCATTCAGTCATGCACCAATACAAGAGAAAAGGCTCTTTGCTGGATGTGGACAAAAGTCTCTTACCCGCCGGTCACTGCCATGGAAACAGAGCTATGTGGGAGGTACGAGGTCCACAGGGGCCCTGACAGGGTGGCCCCCATTGTGCAAGTCTTCACCTCCAGCAACTGACCAGGCCCAACACCCCTAGGGCCTAGGAAAGATGCACTTGGCTGGTTTGACTGGGGAGGGGCAATGGATGCTCCCCCGCTTCACTGAGTACGACTCCTCAAAGGTGTTATCCTAAGCACATAGGAGCATGCAAACACACACACACACACACACACACACACACACACATATACAGAAAAACCTTGGGACTGAGCACTCTGGCTGAGAGGCAGAGCCTTCTGCCCTGTATCTCTGACTACAGGAGCGGCAGCATATCGCTGGCTAGGGCAGACATGGACTGTGACGACCTGGGTGTGACTGCAGCTCTCCTGATGACAGAAGTGCAGAGTCTGTTCTCTCCTTTATTTATTATTATTTTGAATTTTGAGCCACACTCAATGATGTTCAAGGGTTACTCCTGGCTATGTGCTCAGAAATCGCTCCTGGCTTGGGGGACCATATGGGACGTTGGGGATAGAACCAAGGTTCCTCCTGGATCAGCCGCATGCCAGGCAAACGCCCTACCGTTGCGCACTATCATTCTGGCCCCATGTTCCCTCCTTTAATGTGAACCCAAAGCACCCCTCCAGGCTGTGTGTGACCTCAGATAAGTACAGAAAGTAGCTGTGGCACACATGCACATATACACCACGCACACACACAACATTGGGCAACCTTGAATATGTACAGAGAATACTCCCTTCTCTCGGGGTTCTTGGAGAAAATGAACAAGCCCAATTTTCTGCTCAGAGCCATATAGCCCGGTTCCTCTTGCAACATTCCCAGACATGTTGGGAAACACAAAACTCAAGGGGCCGGGTGGTGGCGCTAAAGGTAAGGTGCCTGCCTTGGACGGACCACGGTTTGATCCCCCGGTGTCCCATATGGTCCCCCAAGCCAAGAGCAACTTCTGAGCACATAGCCAGGAGTAACCCCTGAGCATTACCGGGTGTGGCCCAAAAAAAAAACAAAAAAACAAAAAAACAAAAAAAAAACCTCAAAAATAAACTGATGATTTCCAGAGCACAACTCTCTGATGGACCAGACCAAGTCTTCCCTCTCCACCTTCTAGCGCCGCCAAGCTCGGAATCTTGGCAAGATGCAGGCTCTAGTCCCAGGACCAAGGGAGCATTTACCAACAGGGACAAAGACATTGAGCCCCTGAAGGCAGTCACAACAGCACCTGTCAGGGGGGACCCAATACTCTTTGGGGAGCTGCTGGCAGCTAAAGTGAGGCCCCTTCTTCCTCTCAGGTTTTACATAGGCCCCTCATTCCTCAGAGGAAGACTGAGGTTGGGGTCTGGGCAGAAGTTGTGATCCACAGGCCAGGAAGGTCCTGTGCTCCTCTGTGCAGACTGCACAGCACTAATTAGCATTCTGACTGCGAATTCCTCGGGCTGCCAGCTGCCACCCAGCCAGGTCCAGCAAAAGCCCTGGAAAAGCTCCATTTTATCAGAGACTTAGATACAGGCAAAGGGGGTTTGTCCTGGCTGCAGAGGAACAAGGTCCCACCCCAACACTGGGGGGCAGGGTGGGTGTGCATGTGAGCACAGCAGACTCTGAGCCCCACAGAGCTTCATGAGGGGGCTAGAAGGAGGGGTAAAAACAATGGGGCTCAAAGTCAAACAGCCCAAGACCACCAAGGGGCTAATGAGCTGTCACCTGTGGCTCATCACAGTGGCCATCACAGCAACAGAGAAAGAGAGAGAGAGAGAGATATTGTGACCCCAATCCAGCATTTCACTCATGAAAGGCACCAACTCTCCCACTAAGCCACTTTCTCAAAACACATATCTTGAAATCAAAAGAAAATACTGAGGAGAGAGAAATTAACAACTCTTCATCTAGGTGACAAAATGGGACCAAGTGGAGACAAGGGGGAAGTGGAAACCAGAAACAAGAGATGCTAGAACATGGGACACTGGGGGACCGGAGAGATAGCACAGTGGTAAGGCGTTTGCCTTAGACACAGAAGGATGGTGGTTCGAATCCCGGCATCCCATATGGTCCCCCAAGCCCGCCAGGAGCGATTTCTGAGCATAGAGCCAGGAGTAACCCCTGAGGGCTGCCGGGTGTGACCCAAAAAAACAAAAAAACAAAACAACAACAAAAAACAAAACAAAACATGGGACACTGGGTCCCAGCTAGAGTAACCCTCACATGTTCTAATGGGTCACCTCCCCCTCTCCCTGACTAAAATAAAGGGAGAAAGTTCAACAAACTTACATTAATTTTAGCTGAGAAGAAAATCTGTGTATATATTTGAAGAGCTCAAAATGAGATAGGAAACCTTTTTCATTTTCTAGAATCATTAAATGATGTTCTTTTTTGTTTGTTTGCTTTGGTTTTGGTTTTGGACCACACCCAAAAGCCAGCAGTGCTCAGGGGTTACTCCTGGCTCTGCATTGGGGATCACTCCAAGCCAGGGACGATATGGAATGCCCAGCATAAAATATGATCCCCTGAGCATCAATGAAAGTGACTCTCAAGCTTTTCATATGTGAGAACTTGAAATAAAATGTATATATGAAGCTCTAAATAAAGAATTTCTCCTGAGTTCTCTGAGGCTAGCCTTCCCCGGCACTCAGGACAGCCTCTACAGAAATATTTGGTTCAAAAGAGCTAGGCTAGGATGGTAGTGGGAAGAAATAGCTCAAAGGTTTGAGCACATATATAATGGCCCTAGTTCACCTCCCACCCCCCATACAGCCCCACCCAACAGTCAAGCATCAGGCCCATACAGCAGGTTGAGTATTACCCTGAGTTCTCCCAGGGTCATTGAGCTCAAAAGGAAAGAAAAGAAAAGAAAAAGAAAAGAAGAGGAAAGAAAAGAAGGAAAGAAAGAAAGAAAGAAAGAAAGAAAGAAAGAAAGAAAGAAAGAAAGAAAGAAAGAAAGAAAGAAAGAAAGAAAGAAAGAAAGAAAGAAAGAAAGAAAGAAAGAAAGAAAGAAAGAAAGAAAGAAAGAAAGAAAGAAAGAAAGAAAGAAAGGAAGGAAGGAAGGAAGAAAGGAAGGAAGGAAGGAAGGAAGGAAGGAAGGAAGGAAGGAAGGAAGGAAGGAAGGAAGGAAGGAAGGAAGGAAGGAAGGAAGGAAGGAAGGAAGGAAGGAAGGAAGGAAGGAAGGAAGGGAGAGAGAGAGGGAGGGAGGGAGGGAGGGAAGGAGGGAGGGAGGGAGGGAGGGAAGAAGAGGGTGAGGATGAAAGAAAGAATAAAGAAGAGAAGATAGGAAGAAAGGGAGGGAGGGAAAGGCAGGGAAGGAAGGAAGGAAGGAAGGAAGGAAGGAAGGAAGGAAGGAAGGAAGGAAGGAAGGAAGGAAGGAAGGAAGGAAGGAAGGAAGGAAGGAAGGAAGGAAGGAAGGAAGGAAGGAAGGAAGGAAGGAGAGAGAAAGGGTAGAAAGGTAGAAGGAAGAAAGGGAGGGAGGGCAGGCTAGGTTGGCAGAGGAACTGGACCTCTCAGATTGACAGTTTGTGGAAGGAGCTGCTCACCTGTGATTCTGCCCACCGTGCCATTCACAAAGTTGCCAGCATACCCAGCTACATGTGCACCAAGACTGTAGCCGATCAGGTGAACATTCTCAAGAGAAAAGCCCTCCTTCCCCTATGGAAGACACACAAGAGGGTGCATCAGGGCCTTGAGTCTACAGTTTCTGAGTGGTAGTAGTGGAAGGAGTAAGAGGAAAGGCCTGAGCCAGGCCCAAGACTAGGCCCTGCTGGCTGTGCCACAGAGCAGGGAACAGGCAGGAAGGCAAGGACTAGGGGACACCTGAAATATAAAGGTGCTGTGGAATGGGGAGGAGAGGCAGGAATTTCAGACCTGAGGCTCTGTCTGCTTGTCTTTTCTTCTTTCTAGGAAAACTCCACTGGGCAGCGGAGGGTAAAAGCTGCCTCAGTGCCAGCCCAAGCCCCCAGCAAGAAGCTGTCTTTCAGACATAAGAGCAGGGCATAGTGCTTGCTTTCATACAGCTAGCCATATTCCGACACACCATATGGTCCTCTGAGCCTTGCCAGGAATGATCCTTGAGCACAGAGCCAATAGTAAACTCTGAGCACTGTTGGGTGTGATCCAAAAGCCAAAAAAAAAAAAAAAGATTCAGATTTCTGTAGATGCTGTGTTATGAAAGGAAAAGGGGCCCTCTCCTCCCTCACAACCCCCTATATCTGCGCACACGCATGTACCATGTATGTATACACACACACACACACACACACACACACTGTACCTTCAGCCAGTCAAGCATCCTGGCCAAGCTATGTCCCACTGCCTTGGTGTTGTTGACGGCGTTTGTGTACAGCTGGTGAGCCAGGGGGAGCCAGTCTACCACCACCACGTTGGCCTCCTTTTCTCTCGTCTGCAGGGCGGACACGAGCTTGTACAGCCAATTTTCAAACATGCCACTCATCTGCCGAGAAGGTAAGACATGTCACCAACTCTTCTGCTATATGGCCAAAATCCTGGTACAAGGGGACTCAATTCCAGGATCCTTTTGCTGGCCAGTTCTGAAACTCTGATAGCAGTGGCCCACAACCCCCAACATGTGAATCTGCATAGAGCTAAACAGGCAGAAGGACCCCAAACATGCATGGCTTCCCTGCTCTTTTTATCCCATCCTATTTTCATGGAAAAGTTTTTCCCATCAGGACTTTCTTTTTTTAGGGGGAGGGGTGCACACAACTGGTGGCACTTGAGTTACTCCTGGCTCTGCACTTAGAAATTGCACTTATGGGGGCCGGCACGGTGGTGCTAGAGGTAAGGTATCTGCCTTGCCAGGGCTAGCCTAGGACGGACCGCAGTTCGATCCCCCAGCATCCCATATGGTCCCCCAAGCCAGGAGTGACTTCTGAGCGCACAGCCAGGAGTAACCCCTGAGCGTCACCAGGTGTGGTCCAAAAACCAAAAAAAAAAAAAAAAAAAAAGAAAGAGAAAAGAAAGAAATTGCACCTATGGGGCTGGAGAGATAGCACAGCTGTAAGGCGTTTGCCTTACGGTGGTTCGAATCCTGGCATCCCATATGGTCCCCTGAGCCTGCCAGGAGCACTTTCTTTTTTTTTTGGGGGGGGGGGGGTTTGGGCCACACCCGTTTGACGCTCAGGGGTTACTCCTGGCTATGTGCTCAGAAATCGCCCCTGGCTTGGGGGGACCATATGGGACACCGGGGGATCGAACCTCGGTCCTTCCTTGGCTAGCGCTTGCAAGGCAGACACCTTACCTCCAGCGCCACCTACCCGGCCCCTCCAGGAGCACTTTCTGAGCGTAGAGCCAGGAGTAACCCCTGACCACCCCCGGCTGTGACCCAAAAACAAAACAAAACACACACACACACACACACACACACACACACACACAAATTGCTCCTGGCAGGCTCAGAGGACCATATGGGATGTCAGGGATCGAACCCAGATCAACCACGTATAAAGCAAATGCCCTATCAGCTGTGCTATGCTCTGGCCCCAGCCATCAGGTTGGAGTAATAGCACAGCAGATAAGGCATTTGCCTTGCATGTAACAGACCAGGGTTCAATATCCACCATCCCATAAGCTCTCCCAAGCACTGCCAGGCATAACTCCTGAGCACTACTGGGTGTGCCCCCCCCTCAAACAACAACCTAAAAAGAAACTTGCTTAGCGCATCCTAGGCTGCTGTTCCCAATGGTCATGACAAGAATGTTTTGATGGAGCTAGAGTGATAGTACAGAGGTAGGGCACTTGCCTTGCACATGGCTGATCCGGGACAAACCTAGGTTTGATCCCCAGCATCCCATATGGTCCCCCAAGCCTGGCAGGAGCAATTTCTGAGTAAAGAGCTAGGAGTAACCCCTGAGCACCATCAGGTGTGGCCCAAAAAACAAACAAACAAAAGTGTTGATGGCAATGCTGCCTGAGTTCCTATCATAGATGGGCAAGGGGCCTGAATATCACAGAAAGGCAGGGGGAAGAGTTGCCCTGGTGAACTACTTCTCTCACTGAGATTCAGGGACAAGCTGTCTCCTAGGCAAAGGCAGAGTTAACAAAGGCCTCCTTCCCACAGCCCATCTCTGCCACCCCTGTTGACCTCGGAGCAGGAAAGCTCTGTCCCCGGAATCACAAATTAGAACCCAGGACGCATTTTCCCACACCGCCAGTTACAAACAGAGACTTGGTCCTGTTGCACACTGAGCCACAAGTACATTATTAGATAAATAGATTTTCTGTGCCTGGCCTGGGAACCCAAACTCCATTTACAATCTCCCTTCTATGAAAAACTGCTGCTGGAAGTTCCCAAAGACTACAAAAGAACTTTCTGGAATGCAACCCATTGGATAGTTGTGTGTAGTTTGTATTTGCATTTTGACAGGATGCCTTAAAAAGATCCCAATGTTGGACCTCAGTTGTAGGCAGCGAAGGACAGCAAGACAGACCCGGAGTGTCTCTTCAATCACATTAGGTGGGTAGGCACCACCCAGCTCCCTCCAGGCTCGACCCCAACAATCCGTGATAGACCTAAAGACCCAGAAAGCATGTAAAGGATATGAATTTCGCATCCTCAAAAGGAGGAATGCCCCCTCCCAATTAGCCTCAGCAGAAACCTGCTCCCCTAATAGTGCTATTTTCCTCGTGACTGTCATTCTATGAATGAATAAATCCCTCCCTAGTCAAAAGCTTCTAAAGCAGAGCGTTAAAGGCCTTTTTTGTTGAAGTTTGTCATGGGCCTTTCAATGTGAATTGCTCAGCTGAGGCACATAAAGGGCCCCACTGCCTTTAAGCGGAGCCACCTCTCTGCTCACAGGAGGGCACCATGCCAAGGCAGCCAGCAATCTCAGCCAGCTGGTTCCTCATAGACTCCGAGCAGTCAAGTTGCTGGAGTGCGGCTCAGCTCTGGCAGAGGGATGGCCCCGTGAGGCAGTGGTTGACCAAGGTAATTAAGTGTAATTAGAGGGGCCTTAAGAGCCAGCGGAGCTGGGCCCTGGCACTCTGGAGAGCCCCTTTCTAAAAGCATGCTGTGTGCCAGCATTAAATACCACCCTGCTGGGGTCCAGCCTGCCCCCTCCACGAAGGGCCCATTTACAACCTTCACAGCTGTCTGAAATACAAGCAGCCCACAAGAGGGGAGAGAGTGTGAGATGTGGGAGCCCCGGGATTCTTTTCCCGGGACCCAGACAAAGGAAAGCAGATCAGGCGGAAAGCATATGTGTGCTCTGCCTCGACTCCTCACCGTCCAGCCATGAAGGACGAAGAAGGTCTTGGCGGTCGTGTTGAAGCCACAGGTGGCCAAGGGCTGGTCGTGGCCGAGGGAAAGGTAACAGCCTTTGTGTTCTGGGTCTGAGGAGGTGCGGAGGTTGAACCTCACATCGGACTTTGATGGAGCTTGATTAGCTGCAGGTCTGTGGAACTCGTCTGGAGAGAAAAAAACAAAGGGGAATTGGGCAGATTTTAACACCAAGTTCTAACACTGATTCAACCTGGAGCAAATGACTTTTAAGTTTCTGGGTTGGTTTGATTGTATGTGCACATGTGTGTGTGTGTGTGTGTGTGTGTGTGTGTGTGTGTGTGTTTTAGATTTTAGAGCCACCTAGACAATGCTCAGCGGTTACTCCTGGCTCTACACTCAGGAATTACTCATGATAGGTTTGGGGGACCATATGAGTTGCTGAAAATCAAACCTGGATCAGCTACCCTAAAAAAAAAAAAAAAGTGCCCTACTCACTGCACTATCACTTCAACCCCTCTGGGTTTGTTTTTTCTCAATTTTAACGTTTTGATTTGTGATCCACCCTCTGGCTGTCTGTGCTCAGGGCTTACTCCTGGCTCTGCACTCAAACATCAATCCTCATAATTGGGGAGGAGCCCATATGGAGTGCTGATAATTGAACCAAGGTGAATAAGGCAAATAAATGCTCTACCCTTTATACTATCTCTCCAGCCCCACCTTATTGGCAAACATCACACTATGAGGAAATCTGACTGCTCACACTTGGGGGTGGGATAAAGACTTAGCATATCCTCTCATTGGCTTATTTTGTTGCCAAATCAGATCTCATGGGGGAAAAACCCTGCTTTGGCTTCCAAACAAGTTACTCAAACAGAGCTTCCCATTTAGAGAAGTTTAGGATTTAGGAACTGGATATCATGATAGGCTTCTTGAGTACACCCATTGCCCTTGAAGTATTTGCTCCAAAGGCCTCAGGCACTTGCCAGACTCTACCCTAGGTCAACATAGAAAGCCAACATAGAAGCTATGGAGAAAGCTCAAAGAGGGGGAAATCCTTCCTTCCATGCCTACTGCCCACACAATCCAAGCCTGGCTCTGTCACTGACAGATACAGAAATTAGAGCCCTGGGCATGATCATTTTCCCATAATCAAAAGGAACCCCATAGAAGGATTTTTTTGAGTGTCCCAGAAGTCATCCTTGGCTGAGGGGGGGGCAAGAAATGCAAAATTTCAGCTCTGCTGTGTCATCTGGAAATCAAGGGCAAAGCTACCAAATGGCTCTGCCAAGAATTCATCCTGGAGCTCAGAAGCCCATGGAATCATGGCAGGAGACCAGCATGGTGGAAGGGAGATTGGAGAAGGGGACAGGAAGAGGTAGAAGTATTCACCAGATGTAAAGAGAATAAAGTTCCAGTAAATGCAACTAAATACATACACACACAGAGAACTTGGTCTTGAAAGTACGGAACAAAAGCCCTAACGGCAGAAATTTGAACCATGACTCTCACTAATTGGCCTCTGCCCACTCCACACTGCACAAAGACAGATGGAGGTTTGGGGGAGAAAGGAAGGGGAGAGCTCGGACTGGCCAGCCACACCTGTGAATAGACCCACATAATGGCCTCAAAGGCTCACCTTAGCATCTGAAACCACATTTCTTTAGCTTCACTGCCACTACAGTGGCCCTAAACAGATGAAGCCCTGGCTGGGCCATTAGCATTGCTCTTCTCCCAGATGTCCCTGGGCGTGTTCTTGGGTTCCTTGCCCAATCTTCAGCTTCTCAAGAAAAATCCTGACCTCAGATTACAAGGGCATAACCTTCCTGTGGAGGTTTTTTTTTTCTCCCTAACTCTAAGCAGCTCTTATGTGGTTTTATGATTTGGGTTGTGTTTTTTTGGTTTTGGGGGTTTTTTGGCAGGGGGAGGGAACATGCACCTGGCTGTGCTTATGGGCTATTCCTGTCTCTGTGCTCAGGAGTGATCCCTGACAGTTCTTGAGGAACCATATGGGATTGAACCCTGTTGGCCATATGCAAGGTAAGCTAATTTTCTATACTATCTGCTGTACTCTCTCTTCAGCCCTAAACTTAGGGTTTTGTTATAGAGGGACATTTCCATCATTGAAAAGTGAGCCCCAGCTGGTAAGTGTTTTCATCAGTTTTATCTGCTGCTCAATCAAACACCTGGCACTTATGTGGGCAGCACTTATGTGGGTAGGCTAGAAACGCTTTTCAGAATCATAAAATGATGGCCCACAAATATTCAGTATGGCCATATTAGGACGCCTGCATGCAGCACTCACATTTAACAGGAGGATCTGAGGTGCATCCTCCTAGGGCAGGTGAATTCCTGTTTGCAAGCAAGTGCAGTTAAACAAGATTAACTTCTGTGAGACGTGTTACACAAAACTTTCCCGTTACTTCATATTCCTCTCGCAGACGGACATAAGCTGATAGTCTGCTCCAACCTCATTGGAAGAGAGGTGAAATAAGGGAGAGCAGTCCACTCTCCACTGCCTCCTTCGCTATTGGGTTGTCCAACTGTTGGGCAACTTACTCCCTTACTGCTCAAGTTTCTGACAGTAGAAGAAACAGGGCCCGGGGAAGAGAGAAGTTAGAAGGGACTGAGGCACTGGTGGAGAGAAGTTGTGTTGAAACATTGTGCACCTGAAGATCAGTCCTGAAAAAACTTAGTATTTTCACAGTGACAAAAAGTTTTTTTAAATATACTTAAAAAAAATAGTCAGAAGTGGGGGTGCAGAAGGATAATACAGCAGGTAAGGGATTGCCTTGCAAGCAGCCAACCTGGGTTCAGTTTGCATCGCCATCATCCCATGTGGTCCCTAAACCCTCTAGGAGTAATCCCAGAGCACAAAGGCAGAACCCAAATCTCACTCCCACTCCCAAAAAAGTCAGAAGGGAAAAAAAAAAAGCCAGCGCCAGGAGCAGAAAGGTGAAGAGGGATGGGAAAGAGGAAGCCTCCGTCCAGGGACATTCAACTCGCAGCTTCTCAGCGGGACTTGGCGCTGCGCTGTCCGCAAGCCGGGCAAGACTTCCAAGGTTGGAGAGCGAAGCGGCTGGCCAGGAGCTCGTCCTAACAACCTTCCAGCTTGGCCAGACTCCAGGTTCCTAGCCAAGGTCGAAAGGCAACTGGCAGGCAGCTCTGGGGGACTGGACAGCCCTGATTCTGAGAGCCCTATCCTGGGCGGGCGTGGAGCGCGCGCGCTTGCGGGAGCGCACCGGCCAGCAGCCGGCCGACTCGGACGCTCGGGACGCCCCCTCGGAAGCGACTGAACTAGAACATCTCAGGGGCCACGGAGGGGGCATTCCAGGAGAGTTGGAATGCAAGACACCCCCCCCAGGGGCCTGGCATGGAAAAGCAGTGAGCATGGGGAGAGGGAGAGGGAGACCGGAATCAGTTAACATTACCTGGTGGCCTGTCCTCTGGATGGGGAGGACCCGGGGGCGCGGGGCCTCCCGCGGCAAAGCAACAATAGACGCTGCAGAAGCTGAGCAGAGGAACGAAGTTTCTCATTTTTCCCGAGTACACCCCTCCCGCCAAACTGAGCTTTCCAAAACAAACAAAAAAAAGTTTCAAAAGCAAGAAAAAGAACAAAAAGTTTTCACTTGCGCGCGCGCACACACACACAGGGAGACACGCACACACATATATACACACACATGCGAGCCCCACAACTTCTCAGCTCGCTCGCCCTGCGAGTTTACAAGCTGAAGGAGCAGAGGTGCAAAAAAAAATCCGCCGAGCGAGGTGGAGCGGTTGGGGTGCGGGAGCCCGAGGGACCCTCCCGGGTGCCAAGCGCCGGCAAAGCGGAGCGCACCACGGTCACACACCGCGAGCTCCCGGGGAGGTCGTTTTTTAAGGAGTCATCTGACCCATCGCCAGATGGTGATTTGCATAATTTATTCCCGGCCCTGGGCCCTGATTGGTCACACCTTCGCTGACGCCTCCCTAGACTCCCCAAAGTTTGAATGAAAGCGTCGCACACCCACAGCCACCGCGTGCAGGCACCGACGCGTAAAGTCGGGCTTCCCCCCTTCGCCCCAGACGCTCGCTCGCTCCGCTCCAGGGATCCCATCCAGGCCCAGAGCCTTCCCCTCTGGTGGGAGCCCGGGGGGTCCGATCGCACCTGCCAACCCCCACGAGGGTCGTTGCTCCCCAAAACGCTGCGGCAGCTGAAGTTTGGGCGACAATCGGAAAGTCCACCCGAGTCCCGGGCACATTTTTCGTCCGTCCGCTTCTCCCCAAGCCTCCCCAGGTGCCAGGGAGCTGCGGACCGATCGGAACCCCGCAGAGCTAGGACGGAGCACACAGTCCCCTCGACTCGTTGCAAAGCAAAGCTCTGGGCCAGGCTCCCAGACAAAGCCGCAGCATTCGGAGTCCAGCGCCTACCGCGTGGCTCCTTCTTACCTGGACCCTTAGAGAGGAGCGAGCTCGCCGAGTGTCAGACCTTGGCACGCCCTGCCTTGAGACTGGGCAGACTTGGGGAACCTGTTGAGTAGAAAAAAGCAGTTGCACTCTCTACCCCCCTCGCTCTCTCTCCCTCCCCACCAAGCTCCCCGTTTCCTGGCCTTTGTCGTGCGCATTCCTGCTCCTCCCTCCCTGAATCGGACTGGCTCTGGCCCAGCGGGTGAGTGAGTGCCCCCGGCACCTTGGCGAGGAAAGGAGGCTGCGAGAGGAGAGGAGCCCGAATCTTAGGATACGCTGCGCCTCCACTGCTCCAAGGGACTTTTTAGGGGTTGCGGCAGAGGCACACGCACCTCTCGCCACCTCTCTGCAGCCCGCCCAACCCGGCTGCGCGGTGGCGACCACGCGGCCCGCTCTTGTTGCGGGAGAAAACACCGCCAGCACAACCTCGGCCCCGCAATCCTTCGCCTCCGATGGGTGCCCAGCCTGGGAGAGTTGGAGCTGCCTTTCAACCTCTCCAAGTTGTAGCATGCGTTATCCCCAGCAGCCCGAGCGTCTCTCCTTTTGCTGTAACTTTGCAAGAAGCAGACACACTTTTTATTGGGGGGGGGGGTCACAACAGGCAATACTTAGAACTTACCCCTGCCTATGCACTTAGGAATCACTTTTGGGACGCCAGGGATTTAACCCCTGTTGCCTGAGTGCAAGGGAGCGCCTTATTCGCGTTCTGATCCTGTCTTTATTTCTGAATGCAAACACTCTAAGGGCTGGTAAGTGACACCCCATTCCCATGTTGCTGAAAACTGCCATGTGTAGCCCAAAAACCAATAAAATTTATTTAATAAAATAAATGTTAAGTGTTTCTGATGACTCCAACAAGTGAAGTCAGCAAGGACCCCCCTTTCTTATTCCACTACTAATTCCAGCTAAATCCCAGAGATAATCAAGATCCATTTGGCGTCTGACTGTGACTTACCACCTCTTTTGTTTCTGTCCCAGACCCCACCACCATTCTCACACTACATGGACAAAACACCTTCTAGGAATGTCTTCCAATGACTCCTGACTCCCAATCATAATGAGTCTTCACACTAATATATCTTGCTCTAAATATCATTCCTGTGCCCTCCTACCACCCTACAACTGCATCTTCTTTCTGACTACCCTCCTCTGCACACATCAGCCACAGTCCTCAAAGCCTTTATATGAGCTAGCTACTCCACATCCAAGTTCCCAGAGATTTCCAGGGCTTCCTCTCCCACCTTCTTAGATGCTTCCTCCAATCTCTGAGATGTGAGGACCCCTCCAGGCTCTCCTTATCTTCTTCCCCTGCTCTTTCTCCACGACACTTACCACCCTCTGACACATTCTGTCTCAGCTACTCTGTCCACCACAGTCATCCTAGCCCCACACGGATAAAATAAAAAGGACTCTTGTTGGGGCTGGAGAGATAGCTGGAGGTAGGGCATTTGCCTTGCATGCAGAAGGACGGTGGTTCGAATCCCGGCATCCCATATGGTCCCCTGAGCCTGCCAGGAGCGATTTCTGAGTATAGAGCCAGGAGTAACCACTGAGTGCTGACGGGTGTGACCCAAAAACAAAAACAAAAACAAAAAAAGAACTACAGGGATCAGAGTGATACAGCAGTGAAAAGGGGTGAAAAGAGACTTGGCTTGCACATAGATGACCCAGTTCAATCTCCGGCATCCCATATGGTCTCTCAAGACTACCAGGAGTGATTCCTGGATGCAAAGGCAGGCATAATCCCTAAGCACCTCTTGATGTGCCCCCCCCCCAAAATCTACAGTTTGGGAATATTGTACATTCCTCAAATCCTATAGAATTCTATTCTACTATTATAATTATATTATATAATATATATATTTTGGTTTTTGGATCACATCTGGCAGCACTCAGGGGTTACTCCTGGCTCTGAGCTCAGAAATCGCTCCTGGCAGGTTTGGGGAACCATATAGGATGCTGGGATTCAAACCATCATCCTTCTTTCTGCATGCAAGGCAAACACCTTACCTCCATGCTATCTCTCAGGTCCTATATTATATATTATTATTATATTATAATTATTATATTCAGAGAAGGAAATTCATAGAATTCCACTGCAGTCTTATTTCGAGGTGTTTTGGTTTGATTTAGGACCATCCCCAGTGATGGTCAGGGTTTACTCCTGACTCTACACTCTGGACTCTTGTCAGTGCTTAAGGGACCACATGGGGGATAATGGAGATCAAACGTGGGTCAGTCACATACAGTCACATACATCTTCCACTGTGTGCTCTCTCCATCCTTACTCTGGTCTTATTGAAGCAGCAACACCACCTTGAGGCAGAAAAGACAAGCTCAGTATTCAGTTTGAAAGTGTAATAATTAGCTGAACATTTCATACTGCCAAATATTATGCAGCTCTCGGCATGGCTTAATGAGAACTGCATTGGTTAGCACCAATAAGTCTCAAATTTTAAGGTAGAGGAAATCAAAAACTATACATTTAATTATATATATTATCATTTAATAAACTTGGGAGCAGTGTTTGCCCAAGATCAAATCCAAGGTCTCACACAGGCAAAATATGTGCTTTAATGCTGAATTACATCCTGGGCCTCCATTCAGTAAATCTTACACACACACACACACACACACACACACACACACACACACACACACACTAACATCTTGCTTATACATCACATTCCTGAATAAGTATAAAACTTAGACCCATCTATTTGAACTGTATCAAAAAACTTAACTTTTTTCTGTTTTTATTTTGGGGCTTATTCCTGTATCTGCACTCAGGTATCATTCCTAATGGACTCAGGAATGTTATATGGAGTCTTGGGGATCAAAACTTGGGTCAGCTGCATACAAGGCAAACACCTTACCCACTATGACTATTGCTCTGACCCCTAAAGTGTAATTTCTTAAGCATCTGGGTTTTGTGTTTTTTGCTTTGTTTTGTTTTTGTTTGGGGGTCATATCCAGCAGCACTCAGCATTTACTCCTGACTCTGCTTAGGAATCACCTCAGAAATCACTCCTGGCAGGCTCTGGGGGCCATATGGCATGCCAGAGATGGACCCCAGGTCAGCTGCATGCACGCCCTACCTACTGTGCTATTGCTCTGGCCCCATCAGCTGGGTTTTGTATGTAAATCTTTTAAGAACTCACTAGCTCAGAAAAAAAAAAATCCATTTTTACAGTAACAATAGGATACTGTCATCATTATATCTGGGTGGTATGCGTGCACAAAACAACTATTTGTGAAACCCCAGATAAAGAACCCAGAGTGAGTGGCAATAGTCTCAATGGAATGCCCTCTTTTTTGTTTGAAGGAAATACTCAATTAGGTATTGCCATTGCTTGAAAGTAACTGGTCCCACTAATGGCAATCTTTGCAAATCAGTCACTACCCCAGGCCAGTGAGGACAGAGAAGCCAGGCAGAACACTGTCTCCAGTCTCCAAGCCCCCTCCTCGCTGCTTAGAGCTTCCTGAAGAGGTTGAGCCAGGAAAGGAGGAATGGCCCAGTCAGTGATTCACAGAGGAAAATTTGCCTTTCTAGAAAACTACAGAAAACTTTTCATAAACTCTCACCTAATTGCAGAAATCTCTTCTACAAGCCCCCTGCCAAATCTCTACTTGGTTATTTTCATGGTGGGGTCCCTTTGATTTTGAGATCATTTTACTGAACAGTTCTAGTTATTGAAATATTATAGGGCTGGAGAGTTAGTACAGTAGATAGGACACTTGCCTATATCTCATATAGTCTCCTGAGTCCACCAGGAGTGATCCCTGAGCACCACCAGGGGTGATTCCTGAGTAAAGAGACAAGAATAACTCTTTTTTTTTTTTTTTTTTTTTGGTTTTTGGGCCACACCCGGTGACGCTCAGGGGTTACTCCTGGCTATGCGCTCAGAAGTCGCTCCTGGCTTGGGGGACCATATGGGAAGCCGGGGGATCGAACCGCGGTCCGTCCAAGGCTAGCGCAGGCAAGACAGGCACCTTACCTCTAGCGCCACTGCCCGGCCCCCAAGAATAACTCTTGAGCATTGCCAGGTACAGCCCCAAAACAAAAGGAGATTGTGATTTGCCCAGCATGCAAAGCATCTATTTTAGTGAGCCCTATATGCATACCTAGATCTCTAAAACTTGAAGCAGGGGGAAAGTTTGAGTTTAAATTTGTTTGTTTGGGAGTTGGGGCAACTCCCAGCTCCATGCTTGGAGTTAGTCCTGGTGATAGGGAATCCTGAGGGGCATCTTCTATACGCAAAGCAGGAACAGTAATTTAGCTATAGCTCTAGTCTTTTTGTTTGTTTGGTTGGTTGGTTTGGGGGTGCAGTGCTCATGGCTTACTCCTGGTTCTGCACTCATGAATCACTCCTGGAAGGCTCAGGGAACCATACGAAGTGCAACGGATCAAACCTGCATCAGCTGCATACAAAACAAGCACTTTAGCCACAGCACTAAAGTTTCAGCCCCCTCAAATATGCTTTATAATTTAGTACATCCTATGGATCTGATCATAGCCATGACGGTGATATTTTGCTGGGAAGACAGGTTCACACTTTCATCATATTTTCAGAGGTTTGCCAACCACAGATACCTTAGGAGCCATGAGAGGGATGATATTGGTGAGGGCAAGTGTCTGGTGAGAGCAGAATGGGTCACATGCTTCCTGCAATGCCTTTGCCCCTTTCTATGGTTCCCTTAGCAGGTTGACTGGCCTTTGAGTGCTAGGACATGTCACAGTCTCCCAGACAAGCTCCTAGAAGCAATGGGGACTTCTGTCTTCTTTATGACAGGTTTGGAAGCCAACAAAACCTTCTGGCGGGGTCAGAGGACTGGCCAGCCTGTCTGGCTACAGTGCATTCTCCTCCTTTGCTTTGACTGCAGCCAAGTGCTGCAAGAAATTTGAATCTGAATGCCTCTGCCTCAAAAATACACTGAGAAAAATATATAGGATCTTCAACAAAGCAAGGCCAGCTGACTCCAATGAACCAGGAGTGGGGGGTAGAGGGAGGAGGCTGGGAGGAGGCAGATAAAGACTCAAAGGCAAACTGCCCTGCTGGAACCAATCTCAGGAAATCTTTTTAGATGAACTTGGTGTTAGAAGGACTGGAGCCTGCGAGTGGGGTGGAAGGAAGGCAAGTGAGTGAAGGTTGAAATGGAAGATCTTAGTGGAGGTGCATACTAGATAGTCTGGGTCCCCCTGAACACAGGGTAAAGTGCTATGTATTTCCAAATACCCTGATCCTGGAGAGGTGAGCCCAGAGTTATGGTATTAGCCTAGATTGCAGCTGACCCTTGATCTAATCCTTGCACCATATTATTCCTCAAGCAGGATTCCTGAGCACCACCAGGCAGGATTCCTGAGCAAAGAGCCAGGAGTAAGTTCTGGGCACTAATGTGTGTGACCCCAAACACCCACTTTGCTACTTTTAGAGCCTCCTTTATCTAAACCTTGAGTGAGGCCTGAGTCTTACAGATAGGTACTCAGGCACACTTCACATTACCAGGTCCACACTGAACACCCTGGTCCACCTCCACAGCTGCACAGTGCAGACTCTGAGTTATCCTGGAATGAACAAGTAGTTCCAGGGATCAAACTTGGGGACCTCACATTTGGAAAACACACACTCTGTCTCTACACATCATCTCACCTGCCCCTGACTTTTTTTTTTTTTTTTTTTTGGTGGTGGTGGTGATGGTGTTACATCATACCAGTGATGTTCATCGCTTACTCTGGCTTCAGGAGTAAGTAAGTAAGCTCAGGAATCACTCCTGGTGGTGCATAAGCATCCATTTGGGATGTTGAAAATCAAACCTAGGTCAGCCCCATTCAAGGCAAGTGCCCACTCTGCTGTACTCTGGCCTGTTTTTTTCTTTTTCTTCTCCCCCTCCAAGTTTTTTTCTTCCCATGTCTTCTTTGTGAAGAAGATTCCTGCAAAAATAAAGTTATTTTCAGGGAGGAACAGAGCTATAGCACAGTGGGTAGAGCATTTGCCTCGTACATGGCTGAGCCAGGTTTCAAACCCTGGCATCCTATATGGTCCCCCAAGCACTGCAGAAATGATCTTGAGTGCAGAACCAGGAATAACCCCTGAGCACCACCAGGTGTGGCCCAAAAACAAACAAACAAAATAGATATTTTCAGGGTGCTCATCTTCCTCCATCTGATTCTATTTTCCTCAGTTCAGTCACAAGTGATGACCCTCCCCACACTCAGGGTCGGCAAATTCTACTAAGCAAAAATGAGTCAGTCAGTTACTTTTTCTCAAAGAACCAAATAAGTTTGGCTATTTCCCCAGCTTTCTTTGACTGAACAAAACCAAGCTATTCAAGTCAAGATGATTGGAAATGACATGTATAGCTAGAGAGCGTCTTTTTCTCTCCCCTTTCAATGCATGACATTGGAATTTTTCATGCAGATGGTGTTATCCGTCTTCTATTCCCCTGGGAAAGGAGATATAAAGTCATCTCAAGTCAAAAGGCCTTGCTCGGAGGAATCCCTTTAAAATAAAGGGCCAGATTAAAATAATAAAAAAAATAATTAATAAAAAAAAATAAATAAATAAAGGGCCAGGATTGGAGCGATAGCACAGTGAGTCGGGCATTTGCCTTACACGTAGCTGACCCGGATTTGGTCTCAGGCATACCATAAGATCCCTTGAGCCTTCTAGGAGTGATTTCTGAGTGTAGAGCTAAGAGTAACTCCTGAGCACTGCTGGTGTGGCCCAAAAACCAAATAAATAAATAAAATATAGGACAGAGCCATCATACAGAGGTTAAGGTGCCTGTTTTGCACATGCCTGAGCTAGATTCAATCCCTAGTACCACACCCAAACATCCCCTGATGTTGCTATGGAGTTCTCCAAGCAGCATTGGGGTGGTCTAGGTAGTCCCCTTCACCTCAGAATCTGAGCTGGGTCCTTGCATTGAACTGCAAGCAGATAATCTCCAGTATGACCCCCAGGCTTCCTGAGTACCATTTGGAAGAGCTCTCCCCAAACCTTTTCAAATCCATCTACCTGCATTTCTCACTCTGGACTGTGTACATGCCAGTCTCCCTAGAGATTCTCCTGCACACAGGCCACAAGAGAAGAGTTTCTTCCTAGTGGTGACGAGTTCCAGAACAAATAATTTATCGTTTACTATTGGTACTAAACCAGAGATACCACCATCTTCCAAGAATGATGAGCCAACTACTCTCTCTGCAGTCTGGAAACGGCTCAACCAGAGATACCCCTATGCTCCAAGGACTGAGTCAGGTAGATAAGCCGTGCTGGAACCCAAGTCCTGGGCACTATCAAATGGCTTGATCTCTGGAATAGTTATGGATTTATCAATAGAAATGACACCAAAGAAGATTGCTGTGTCAGGTTTACTTCTAGATTGGTTAATGATAGATCCTCAAAGAGCTCCCAGAATGAGAAATTGATTTCCATTCCTTTACCCCTAGGAAAGGGAAGTGATCTTGGTAATATTTATCCGCAGCAAATAATCCATACAGACAGGAGGGTAAAAAGGCAAGAAGGTAGGATGCAGAATCCTTTGTTAGCCTGCCAGCAGCTCCAAAACTCCAGAGCCTGCCAGTTAGCTGCCCCAAAAAACCCTGAACACCTCGCTCAAAAACTATTAGGCTCTCAATAGCACCCCCACCTGGAAGGTCGTAGGTGGGACAACAGGCAGAGATAAGGATATTATAGGGAAATATAAAAAAGCCTTCATATAGAGGCTGGAGAGATAGCATGAAGGTAAGGCGTTTGCTTTGCATGCAGAAGGACGGTGGTTCGAATCCCGGCATCCCATATGTCCCCCGAGCCTGCCAGGAGCGATTTCTGAGCGTAGTGCCAAGAGTAGCCTCTGAGCGAGCGCTGCCGGGTGTGACCCAAAAACCAAAACCAAAAACAAAAACAAAAAAAAGCCTTCATATATAAAAGAAGATGTCTTTGTTCACTGGACAGCTATTAAGAGAAACAATCCCAGGAAGTTTATGTATAGCTTTTCAAAAGATCCCTTGGCTTGGCCTAGATTCCCTCATGGTGTCCCCCTCAAAGTCAAAACCCAGTTGTGATTTAGTCCTCACATAAGGCATTAAGAGGCCTCAGAGGGGCAGAAAGAAGACAAAGCCCACTCAGAAATAGGTGATAAATTAGCGAAGCAGCATTAGACCAAGCAACAATGCAGAACAGTCACTGTGGATGGAAGCCCTTTCTTCAGAGATCCTGGGCATTGAGATTGAACAAGATTGAGAAATAATCCCACTTTATCTTCTGTTAATCCCTTCAGCGACCCAGCAGGTCAAAGATGGAATTCGGACTTGAGCCAGATTTTTCAGTACCTTGGTGGGTGTCCTGATAATTACATCAGAGAAATGACACAACTTTCCAGACCAGGGCAAAAAGCACAAAGACCCATAGCACAAGGGAGAGAGGAGCCAAACCAGGCCAGTTGTTACCAGTAGGCACTGGCTCCCAATTCAAGGACACACATACCTCATACACACACAATTTTGCACACATGCAATCTCACATAAACATGCACGAATACACATAATCTCACTCACATGCATATATATACACAATTATATGTTTGTATATACAATTATTCCACACAATCTAACACATATATAAGCATACATATACACAAAATTACATGCTTGCACAAATACAGACATTTCCCACACACATTCTCACATACACACCTCATTTATGTACTTACACATACATATACATAACAACACACACATTGTGTTTTTCTCAAATCACACTTTCTCCTGAAAATATTCACCAACAAAGTACTAACCATGCAGCAACTGAGCCAGGTTCCTAAAGGTGCCTGTTGACTCTAGGATTTTGCCCCATAGGGACCAGCCCCTAGCTCATTCCACAGAATTCTATGATGTTACAAAACCGACAACTGGCTCATGACATGAAGCTCACCACAAAGAGTGATGAGTGCAGTTAGAGAAATAACTACATTGAGAACTATTATAACAATGTGAATGAATGAGGGAAGTAGAAAGCCTGTCTAGAGTACAGGTGGGGATGGGATGGGGAGGAGGGAGGTGATGGGAATGTTGCACTGGTGAAGGGGGGTGTTCTTTACATGACTGAAACCCAACTATAATAATGTTTGTAATCAAGGTGTTTAAATAAAGAAAAAATGACAACTGGGCACAATTGGCTTTGTGTCAGAAACAGCCAAAATGTCAGAGCCAGGGCGATAACACAGTAGTAAGTTTGCCTTGCATGTGGCTGACCTGTGTTGTGTTCAATCCCCAGCATCCCATTTGGTCCCTAAGCCTGGAGTAATTTCTTTTTCTTTTTCCTTTTCTTTTTTTTTTTTTTTTTGATTTTTGGGTCACACCCGGCAGCACTCAGGAGTTACTCCTGGCTCTACGCTCAGAAATTGTTCCTGACAGGCTTAGGGGACCATATGGGATGCCCGGATTCGAACCGCTGTCCTTCTGCATACAAGGCAAACATCTTACCTCCATGCCATCTCTCCGGCTCTATTTTTCCTTAAAAAAAAAAAAAAACTTGGAGCCAGAGAGACAGCATGGAGGTAAGGCGTTTGCCTTTCATGCAGAAGGTCATCGGTTTGAATCCCGGCATCCCATATAGTCCCCAGTGCCTGCCAGGAGCAATTTCTGAGCATAGAGCCAAAAGTAACCCCTGAGCACTGCTGGGTGAGACCCAAAAACCACCAAAAAAAAAAAAAAACTTTATTTATTCGATTGATTGATTGGTTGGTTTTGGGGCCACACCCAAAGGCGCTCAGGGTTACTTCTGGCTCAGCACTCAGAAATTACTCCTGGCAGGCTCTGGGCGATCATATGGGATGGCAGGAATCGAACTGGGTCCCTCCCAGGTTAGACAGATGCAAGGCAAACACCCTACCACTTTGCTATCTCTCCTGCACCCTTTTTTTGGTTTTTGGGCCACACCTGGTGGCACTCAGGTTACTCTGGCTCTTAGCTCAGAAATCACTCTTGGCAGGCACGGGTTACCTTATGGGATGCTGGGAATTAAACCCAGGTCAGTCCTGAGTAGTAGGCCACGTACAAGGCAAACGGTCCACTGCTGTAACTATTGCTTCAGCCCAATCTTTTTTGTTTTGTTTTTGTTTTGTCAGGAGTAATTTCTGAGTGCACAGCCAGGAGTAACACCTTGAGCACCTCTGGGTATGCCCCCCTTCATTAAAAGAATGTCAATTCTTCATCCAAAGAAAAAGAGAAAAGAAGCTTTATTATCACCATAAAATTATACACATTGTCCCGAAGTTGATAAAATCTGGCACCCTTTTAGCCATACACCCGAGAATTAACAGTGATACAAGGAGAAATTTGTCCTAGGGCAGTGAACACTTCAGTTCATTGGTCTGAGGTTTCAGAGGCAGAAGATGGTGCAACCACAGAAAAAGCTCAAATACACTGTAACTGGGAACTTTGCAAGCCCAGCGATGTCAGCAAGGGAGAATGGAGTGAGGCCTGCCAAGAGATTCCACTCATGGCCTCTGTTTCTCTATCCTGGCCTTCAGGCCCCTTATCTGTACTGTTATGATAATAACTAAGAGACGTTTTTCTAGCCTTTGGAGGCCACTTCCACGTAGGAAGGGCTGAATCCATCTTCTGGACCTTTACTCCCAAGCAGAATGTGAGTGGGGAGGGGCCGGAGAGATAGCATGAAGGTAGAGCGTTTGCCTTTCATGGAGAAGGATAGTGGTTTGAATCCCGGCATCCCATATGGTCCCCCGAGCCTGCCAGGAGCGATATCTGAGCATGGAACTAGGAATAACCCCTGAGCACTGCCAGGTATGACCCAGAAACAAAAAAAAAAAAGAATGTGAGTGGGAAAAAGCAGGGATATTTCTAGAGGCCTCCCCATGGAGATCTCAGGCCAGGACGAATGGACAGACAAGTAGGATGAAGTCCCACCTCCCTGACCACCGGAATCTTCACTGTCCAACCTTATATCACCTGAGAAATAAACACTCTGATCATCCCCCTCTCTGGTAAACCCCCTTCTGGGTCCTGGACAAGCTTTCTTCCATAGCTGCTGGCCACCCCGGAGAAGGCCAACTCATTAGAGCCAGTCACTAGCCTTGGTACCTGTCTTTCCCAGGACAGGAAGTCTCTCTCTCCTGTCCTTCTTTTTTTTGTTTTGTTTTATTTTGGTTTGGTTTGGTTTGTTTTGGTTTGGTTTGGTTTGGTTTTGGTTTTTGGGTCACACCCAGTGGTGCTCAGGGCTTACTCTTGGCTGTCTGCTCAGAAATAGCTCCTGGCACGCACGGGGGACCATATGGGACACCGGGATTCAAACCAACCACCTTTGGTCCTGGATCAGCTGCTTGCAAGGCAAACGCCGCTGTGCTATCTCTCCGGGCCCTCCCCTGTCCTTCTTACTCTTGATGTTCAGTTCTGTTTGTGTCCTCACCCCTCCACTGAGCCCAAGTTCTAGAAGACTGTGGTGTGAATGGCACCTCTGGTTCTTCTCTGATCCAGGTCCAGTGTTATAGTAAAGTCTCTAGGTGTGACCCAGAAGCCGTGACTTTCCCATCTGAGGACCTGACGTTCCCCTTCTTCATAGCTCCCTGTCTGAGGCCTATGGGACATCACTTCCTATACTAAAATTTCTTTTCTTCCCCAAGGAAAAGGAACAGTAATAGCTATTTCAGATGCTGGGACAGACCCTCTAAGTGGTCCTTGGTCTTGGGTCCTTATGTGGTTTTCTCTCTGCCAATGGGCCAGAAACTCTGATGTGCTTTAACTCCAGAGTTTTGTTTTTTTGTTTTTTGTTTTGTTTGGGGGGTTTTGTTGTTGTTGTTTTTAGTTTTTGGGCCACACCTGGCAGCACTCAGGGATTACTCCTGGCTCTGTGCTCAGAAATCTCTCCTGGCAGGCACAGGGACTATATGCTGGGATTTGAACTGTCTGTCCTGGATCCACTGTATGCAAGGCAAATGTCCTACCGCTGTGCTATCTCTCTGACCCCAACTTCAGAGTTTTTGGTGAATGTAACTCAATAACAAGGAGTCCCCTGAGAGTCTAACACTATCCTGCTTGCAGAAACTATCCGGGCTGGCTTTGATAAAAGGAACTACCTTGATGGTCAGGCTTTCGTAGACAGAGACCATCTCTGACCAAAACTAACTAGGAATAAACAAGGGCCTCCAGCCAGTAGCCACTAGGAAATTGAGGCCTCACTTTAGCAGCCAGCCCTCATCTGACTCTTGCCAGCACCTATATGAACTTAGAAGTAGACATATGTCCTGTCCAGCCTTCAGGCAAGAACTCAACCTGCCTTTAAACTTGCAGAGTCCATCCTTCCCTGGTTCCTGACACACAGGCGCTGAAATGATACACTTGCTCTATGCCACACAACTTATACTGTTCTTGTAATGTTTGTACATATGGAGCTCTAGAAAGTGGTTTCTCTGATGCTCTGAAATTATGTAAGTGATATTTTCAGACAGTAAGGATTTGATATTTCTGTTGTTGTTTTAGTCTTTTTTAGAAAAAAATTTTTTTTGTTTCTTGGTGTTTCTTTTTTTTGGGGGGAAGGGTCACACCTGGCAGGGCTCAGTGGTTACTCCTTGCTCTGTGCTCAGAAATTGCTCCTGGCAATACCGGGATTTGAACCACCATTCCTCCTAGATCAGCCACGTGTAAGGCAAACACCCTACCTCTGTGCTATCTCTCCAGCCTTCATTTTTAGAAGTTGTATTGCAGAGCCAGAGCAATAATAGAGTGTGTTAGGACACTTGCCTTGTATGTGATCAAGCTAAGGTTCAATCTCCAGCATCCCTTCTGGTCCCCTGAGCCCACACAAGAGCGATCCCTGAACACAGAACCAAGAGTGATCTCTGAGTACAGAGCCAAGAGTAAGACCTGAGCATTGCTGAGTACGACCCAAAAACAAACAAGCAAACAAAGTATATCTACTCATAGAACATTTAATCAGCACCAACATTTCTAAACCTTCCCAGTCTGCCTCAGAGTCATTACTACTTCTCATTAATCTTTCAAATATGTTTATAACTTAGAATCTTTTCTGGTGAAAAAATATTACTTTTCCATGTGTCTAGAAAGATAGTACAAAGTTTACTCCTTGCATGTTTCCAACCTCTATTCAATCTCTGGTACCATATATGGGTTCCTGGTACTATAGGAATCATTGATTATCACAGGAATAACTACTGAGCATTTCCAGGTGTGACCCAATCTTTCTTCTTTCCCTCCGACCCTGACAAAATCACCTTTCCAGGTGGCCACTAAAAGGCTCTTGAAGCGCGCGCGTGCGCGCACGTGTGTGTGTGTGTGTGTGTGTGTGTGTGTGTGTGTGTGTGTGTGCGCGCACGCGCACGAAGTGGAATCCTACTCAGCTATAAGAAGAAATCTTGCGGGGCCAGAGAGATAGCATGGAGATAAGGCATTTGCCTTGCATGCAGAAGGATAGCTGTTCAAATCCCAGCATCCCATATGGTCCTCCGAGCCTGCCAGGAGCAGTTTCTGAGCATAGTGCCAAGAGTAACCCCTGAGCGCTGCCAGGTATGGACCCCCCTCCCCGCAAAAAAAAAAAAAAAAAAGAAGAAGAAGAAATCTTGACTTTAGGACAGCATAGAACCTGGAGGAGGAAATGCTCGTTGAAATTTCAGGAGAAAGACAAATATCACATGGTAAGTCACATGTAAAGAAATAAAACGAAGTCTAATAAAAGCAAACCCTTAGGAACCAGAGAAAGTATATCAGAGAGAGAACACTTGTCTTTTTTTTTTTTTTTTTTTTTTTTTGGTCACACCCAGCGGTGCTCAGGGGTTACTCCTGGCTGTCTGCTCAGAAATAGCTCCTGGCAGGCACGGGGGACCATATGGGACACCGGGATTCGAACCAACCACTTTTGGCCCTGGATCGGCTGCTTGCAAGGCAAACGCCTCTGTGCTATCTCTCGGGCCCAGAACACTTGTCTTAAATAAAACTGACCTAGGTTTGATCCTCTGATCCCATATGGTCCCCCTAACACCACCTACAGTAATCCCTAACTGTAGAGCCAAGAGTGAGCCCCAAGCACCGAGGCTTGGCCTAGAGGATTTCAAGCAAACAAAAGGAGAAGAAGCTCCTTGGGGATGAAAATATGAGGCGCAGAAGCAGGTCCTGTTTGCCTGATGGTGGCACTCTTAAGAGTCTTCCACACCTGGCAAGGCCATGAGGTGAGCACAGTCGAACCACTGTTAATTTATCTGAGCAGTGGGGGAGAGTGGGGGGTCACTTGCCCCAGAAACAACAAAGAGTTTCTCCATCTAACCATTGAGGGGGGTGAGCTGGAGGCCAAGTCAGACCCATCCAGCTCCACCACTTTCCTGGTCTCCAAATGACAGCTTGGTTTACCTATCACTATAGGACAGGTCCCCTTTCACCCCACTGACCCTGCCAGGTGCCTCAGAGCTGGGCCAGCATTATTCACAGTTTTCCCCATACCCTGCTGACCACTTGCATCTCTGAAAGCCTTAAAAGGCAGCCCAGTTTGAAGGAAATAAAGTCGCAGTAGCCTATCAAAGTTCTTGTATCAGGGGGAGGGGCTGAAAAGACAGCTTGGGAGGTAAGGTACTTGTCATGTTGGCAGCTGTAGTGAACACCACCCCAGTTCAAACCCCTGGGACCACACATGGTTCCTGAGCCCAGCTGTATGAAGCCCACCCTGCCCTGCGTCCAAAATACACGTGCCTGGGTAAGACCTTGCTTTGGGGTGGTTAGCCCAAATAAATGATGGGGAAGTTTCTCTCCACGAAGAACTGCTGCCATCTAGCGGCAAAGGTTCTGCCAGTAACAAGAACTTTTGCCCATCCAGTCTCTTTCAGGAAAGCCCTGGGGACCCTGAAATGCAAAAGGAAGGCCCCTGCGCTTCCGATTTCCGGAAGGCAGGTAGGTGTACTGGAAAGAGAGTGAACACTAAAGTCGATGACCTCCCTTTATACCAGAATCATCCATACTGCCTTTTAGCAATAGGTTTCAGGGCAAGTAAGCCAACTTCTCTGAGTGTGGGGTCCACCCTTTGTGAAATCTAGGGAATCCGATCCTTATAGAGTCACTGTGGGAAATCATTGTGACCTAGGGTACATAACAGATGACATTAAATATCAGTTCCAGTGTTGGGGCCAGTATAGCGAGTAGGGTCAATTAGCTTTACATGTGGTTGACCTGAGTTTGATCCCCAGCATCCCATATAGTTCCCCAAGTCCACAAGGAGTTGGGGGACTTCCCGCCACTAAAGAATGAAGATTGCCCAAATGCAAGATCCTCTTCAGAAATCACCATTTGAGGGCTCGAGAGATAAGTTAACAGACTGAGCACATGTGGTCACTGCCACTTCATGGTGTCCTAAGCACTGACAGGATCAACCATAGAGCGCAGAACAAGGAATTTGCCCCTGAGCACTTCCTGATGTGAACCCCAAAACAATAAGTAATGGCACAAAATAATGTGCAAGACTTTTTTTAGGGACAGAGCAATAGGACAGATTGTAGGACGTTTACCTTGAATGTGGCTGACCCAAATTCAATCTCCGGCTTCCCATATGGCTCCCTGAGTCCTCCAAGAGTGATTCCTGAGCACAGAACCTGGTGTAACCCCTGAGCTACACTGGGTGTAGCCCAAAAATAAAAGCCAAGAATAACTTTGGGGGGACTCCAAGAGCCTGTAAGTTACATTTCAGCTTCTAGGTCTCTCTCTTCAACACACACACACACACACACACACACACACACACACACACACACACAAATAAACAGATGAAGGGGCCAGAGAGGTGGTAAGGCATTTGCCTTAGATGCAGAAGGACAGTGGTTCGAATCCCAGCATCCCATATGGTCCCCCAAGCCTGCCAGGAGCGATTTCTGAGCATACAACCAGGAGCGCTGCTGGGTGTGACCCAAAAACCAAATAAATAAATAAATAAACAGATGAGGAGCCCAGGAGGCCTGCACAGCTCATCTCTGCTTCTGTAGCCCCCTGCCCCCCCCATTTCAGAATTCCACTCCATTTCCTACATGAACTGAGCGGGACACAGTGATGATTTGAGTTGGCAGAGAAGTCAGTCCCCTTGAGCCTGCCTTTCCTGACCTCCTGGTAGACAGCTCTTCATCCAGCAAGGGGATTTTCCACTTCTGTACAAACAAAAGACCACACAAAATAAAAAAATTACCATTTTCTTGGGGAAATGTCTGTGCAGTAAACTTCTCAATCATCTGCTTTTGTCATATGTGTCTCCCTGTCCTCATTGTGAGTCCCCACTCCTCCCTCCTGAGTACCCCAAGCGCCCCGTCCACCCCTTGGCCCAGGACAGCAGCCCTCCCTCCATCTCATTTCTTCTAGAACATTCATGAAATGTCTGTTTCTCCTACAGGAATCCATCTGATGGTAATGTACACGCAGAAACCAACCCAAAGTCCTTGGAGGAGGGAGGGACGCATTTTCCCTGTGCTCCAACATCTTTTCATTTTCTCTCCTCCCTTTCACAGCTCAGCACATTGGGGTTATTGTCTTTTTTACAGATGAAGAAGCAAAGCTCAGCCAAACCAAATAACTGGCCCTCAGACATCCCCACCCGCTGGGCGAGGAGGATTCAAGGCTGGTTCAGAGACATGCTCCCCTGAGTTGCCCGGTGCTGGCTCTAGGGGGTGCAGAAAAGACAAGCCAGCCAGCAGGGAGAGCTGACAGCAGCACAGTCCTGAAAGGCCAACAATAGGCCCAGGGACCCCTGAGTGAGGGATTACATTCTCCTTATTCTTATGGGAAGAAAGCCCTGTTCCTGCCATGGAAAGCCAGTTTCAAAGAGAAGCACAAATAGCATTGAGCTATTTGCATCTGGGAGATGCAAACTGTGAGTTGCCCAAAATCCCAGGCCTAGGGATTCCCTTGCCTTAGAGACTCCACTTTTTCCCTTGGATCTTCTGGAAATCCTGATGGGTGTTATAGACTAGTATGTGGGCCAATGAGGAAAGACACAAGGACATGGGCCAGCAACTCTTCTGCATATCCACACCATACACTGATTCTTATTGGCCCTGGCACCAGCCTTTCTCCTTCCCCCACTAAGACCCCACATACAACAGCTGTAGGGACAAAGTGTCAGACCCCTGAGGGGCCTGCTTGACATCTATCTCCAAGCTACTGGAGAAAGGCTACACGGCTGCCCCCAAAGACCAGGGTAGTAAATGAGCCTCCCAAAACGAACCCCCCACTAACCTTGCCCCCATCCCACCCCCCAGCCCCATCCCAGTCCTGGGTCACTGTGATAGAAAAGAATGGGGCCCAGAGAGATAGCACAGCGGCGTTTGCCTTGCAAGCAGCCGATCCAGGACCAAAGATGGTTGGTTTGAATCCCGGTGTTCCATATGGTCCCCCGTGCCTGCCAGGAGCTATTTCTGAGCAAACAGCCAGGAGTAACCCCTGAGCAAAGCCAGGTGTGGCCCAAAAATCAAAAAAAGAAAAAAAGAAAAAAGAAAAAAAAAAGAAAAGAAAAGAATGGAAGATCTCAGGGGCATGGTGGTGAAGTCCAGTTTGAAGCCCTTGCTCTTCCTTCACCCTCATCAAACTTTGATTTCCTTGAACCAGGATATCTGCCACAATTCTGAGGCTCTGCCAGAATAGGTCTCATCTCACCAATAAGAAAAAGAAAAGCAAGTAGGGCAGCCTGGTATACACCTGGCTGGCCTAGACAGGGAAGGAGCCAGAAAATGTGGCATTTCGTAGAAAAAAAAATTCCCTTGTGCAGATGCACAAAGCCAACTTGGGAGCATTCTGTTCCCAAAACACAAGTTTCTACAGGAAAAATAAACAAACAAAAAAACCTGGGATAATAGTACAGTGGTAGGGTGTTTGCCTTGTATGCGACAGACCCCAATGGACCCAGATTCGATTCCCAGCATCCCATATGGTCCTCCAAGCCTGCCAAGAACGATTTTTTTTGGGGGGCCACACCCGGCGGTGCTCAGGGGTTACTCCTGGCTGTCTGCTCAGAAATAGCTCCTGGCAGGCACGGGGGACCATATGGAACACTGGGATTCCAACCAACCACCTTTGGTCCTGGATCGGCTGCTTGCAAGGCAAACGCCGCTGTACTATCTCTCTGGGCCCAGAACGATTTCTGAGTGCAGTCAGGAGTAATCACTGAGTGTTGCCTGGTGTGGCCTAAAACAAAAACAAAACAAAACAAAATTTTCTGTGGCTAGCAACCCTAGTGTCTTGCCCTGTAACATGGAATTAACACTCTCCCTTCCTTCTTCTATCAGTTCTTGTCTTGAACGTGACTTGCTTGAAACCTCTAAAGGTGAAAAACAGGGTGCGGGGGGAATAGCACAAGGGGCTGGGTGCATATGTTGTCTCCCAAACCTTGCTGGGGGCAACTCCTGAGCACTGCACTGGGAAGAGCCCCTGAAAACAGCTTATGTGGCCCCAAAATGAGACGTTTTAGAGCAGGGGTCTTCAAACTTTTTAAAGTGGGGGCCGAATTACAGTCCCTTAGAGAGCTGGAGGGCCGGACTATATGAGCTACTAATTCCTACTCACACTGCACATATCTTTTTTTTTTTTTTTTTTTTTTTTTTTGGTTTTTGGGCCACACCCTGTGACGCTCAGGGGTTACTCCTGGCTATGTGCTCAGAAGTTGCTCCTGGCTTCTTGGGGGACCATATGGGACGCCGGGGGATCGAACCGAGGTCCGTCCTAGGCTAGCGCAGGCAAGGCAGGCACCTTACCTCCAGCGCCACCGCCCGGCCCCTCACACTGCACATATCTTATATAAATAAAATGAAAACCATTTATAAATAAACAGATCACGCACCAGTATTTCAATGAGAACTGTGGGCCTGCTTTTGGCTAATGAGAAGGTCAATGTCCGGTTCCATATTTGTCACTGCCAGCCGTAACAAGTGATGCAAGTGGGCATCAGTTAATCTTGATCTGGTTGGAGATTTCAGATGTTTCATTCTTGAAAAGTCTGTTCACAGGCATAAGTGCTACCAAAGATGGTTACCATTTTGAGTGCATGATTCCTGATATTTGGATATACACTGAGTGAATATGCTGGCAGGTATCTTGGCAACCAAACAGCGCTCACTGCTGGCGGGCCGGATCAGACTCCTCTGTGGGCCACATGTGGCCCACGGGCCGTAGTTTGAAGACCCCTGTTTTAGAGTGTAATGTTCGTGGCAGCCAAGAAAATTAAAGACAGTGGAACCAGTGGGTAATGTGACTCCCAGTTTTTTTATGGACTCATTATATATTTGCACTGTAAAAATTATACCCACCAGGGGGCCAAATTTACAGTTGTCATGGCAACCCCAGGAAATGACCACATATGGTTAGGTTCTCTGGTGAGTACTTGGCTCTGGGAAATCAATGTCCTAAAGACATCCCTGTCCTTTGAAAAATCTTTAATATTCCTCAGTTTGTTAATTTACCTTGTTTCTTTTGTAGGGTTTGGGCCACAGCTGGTGGAACTCAAGCTAGCTCCAGGTTCTGTGTTCAGGGATCAGCCCTGGGCAGGGTTTGAGGACCATCTGTGCTGCCAGGGAACAAACCATGGTCAGCCAAGTGTCTTAACTTATGCATTATCTCTCTGGCCCTTTGGCTTGTGATAAACCCTGGGATTACCTCCCAGCGCCCTCTAGAGGCATGTGGACAAATAAAATGTCACCGCTCCAAGAAAGGACGGAAAAAACTCACTTCAGTTTCCATGGAAGGTGGTCAGGAAGAAGAACTTTGTTCCTGGCACCACACACTTGCCCCCAGAACCACTTGAGTGTTCTCAAAGCACAGATCTGTGAGTTACCCTGAGAACCCTGGCTGCAAGGGAAGGAATTGCCTATATTGAATGCAGGGAGAGTGATAACCCAGAGGCAGAAACATTCCAGGTATTCAGACTTGCAAATTTTGAGTGGACCATTCACCTAGTTAAGTAGCTATTTTTCCCCCTAAGGATTGGAAAGTAGGGGCCAGAGCAGTGGCGCTAGCCATAAGGCATCTGCATTGCCCGTACTGGCCTAGGACAGACCACAGTTCCATCCCTCGGTGTCCCATATGGCCTCCCAAGCCAGGAGTAATCCCTGAGCAACATCGGGTGTGGCCCAAAAAACAAAACAAAACAAAAAAGGATTGGAAAGTCCATTAGCTGAACTGGGGTTACAGGACTTCTCACAGTGGAAAGGGGAGGCTTATTTCCCCACATAAAAACTTTTGCAAACTCTGTACCATGGAGGTAAGGCATTTGCCTTGCATGTAGAAGGACGGTGGTTTGAGTCCCGGCATCCCATATGTGCCCCAAGCCTGTCAGGAGCAATTTCTGAGCGTGGAGCCAGGAATGACCACTGAGCACTGCCGAGTGTGGCCCAAAAACCAAAAAAACAAACAAACAAAAAAAAAACTTTTGCAAACTGTGGGGATGGAATGGTAGTACCGTGGGCAGGGCATTTGCCTTGCACGTGGCCAACCTGGGTTCAATTCTCAGCATCCCATATGCTCCCCTGAACACCAAGTGCAGAGACAGGAGTAAGTCCTGAGTACCACCAGATGTGGCCCCAAAATCAAACAAGCAAATAAATAAAACCCAACTTCAGCAAACTCACCATTGTGCTCAATTTTATGCCCTGAGGAAAGAAAGCTTTAGTCTCCATCTTTGAGGAGAGTGTCAATTCCTGGCTCTCTGTCAACCATCTTGGAACTCAAGAAAACTCAGATCCTGACCAAGGTTGCACTGACTATCCTGGACAGGTTCACAATAAATTAGTCTTCTGAGGGGAACACAGAGGCCCTGCTGTCTCACTACACATTGAGCATCCTTCATGAACACCCCCTAAGGCAGTGGTGGGGTGTTGGCCTGGCCTTTCAAAGAGGAAGGACAACATGGTTACAGTGGCCCCAATGACACCTGAGTCTCACCTTTGCAGCTCTGAACCTAGGGGCCCTTGTTTATCTATGCCTGAAGTTCAGCTTGCGAGGGCCTCAAGTTCCCCCAGCTATATGATGCCAACAACCAGCAAATGGGAAACCTTCAGCCATACCACCTGCGAGAATAAACATCTCTCTCCTGCCTACCTTCTCTGGGTTTCACCAACTTGTCCACCCAATATGTGATTGATCAGAATCTTAAAGGTGGTACAGGGTTTCTTCTGTTAGTCTCAGCATATCATGTTGGTTGCATCGCTCCTAGAACACAATAGCACCCAACTTTTCTTAAGGTTTGCACAGCTTTTCAGGACATGAGCTCTGTGTTGTTTCAAGTGTTGTTTTATAGTTTGTAAATTATATATGTCTTGAGGGCTAGGAAATTAGAAATAATGAGGGGTCTTGGCACTTGGGTGATAGTTGAAAGTGGAGGAAATTTGTACATCAAAATCAGTAGGGGCTAGAGAGGTTGTACGGTGCCTTGTATAAGGCCAAGACCAACTTGGGTTTGATCTCTATATAGTCCCCTGAGCTCTGCTAGTAGAAATTCCTGAGCACAAGAGTCAGGAGTAAGCCCTGAGCAGAACTGGGTGTTGCCCACAAACAAAAGCTTTTATTTACTTTTCTTTTTGTTTTGTTTTGTTTAGGGGGGCCGCACCCTGTGAAGCTCAAGGGTTACTCCTGCTATAAACTCAGAAATAGCTCTTGGGGGCAGGAGAGATAGCATGGAGGTAGGGCATTTACCTACCTTGCATGCAGAAGGATAGCAGTTCGAATCTCAGTATCCCATATGGTCCCCCGAGCCTGTCTGGAGCGACTTCTGAACCTAGAGCCAGGAGTAACCCCTGAGAGCAGCCAGGTATGACCCAAAAACCAAAAAAAAAAAAAAAGAAAGAAAGAAAGAAATAGATCCTGGCTTGGGACCATATGGGATGCCAGGGGATCAAACAGCAGTCCATCCTAGGCTAGCGCTAGTGTCGGTAAGGCAGATGCTCCGTACCACTGCTCCAAGCCACCACTCCATGCCACCACTCCGGCCCCTTATTTACTCATCTTTAGAAAAATAAAGATGGGGCCGAAGAACATTTGCCTTGCACACAGTTGATCCAGGACAAAAGGTGGTTTGAATCCCGGCATTCCATATGATCCCCCATGCCTGCCAGGAGCAATTTCTGAGCACAAAACCACAAGTAACCCCTGAGCACCTCTGGGTGTGACCCAAAAATCAAAAACAAAAAAAAAAAAAAAAAAAGAAAATAAAGATATCCAACCCTGAATAATAAAAGAGAGAGAGAGAGAAAGAGAGAGGGGGGGGGAGTAAAGGTTTATAGACCTACATTAAAACAAATTAACTTCATTAGCCATTATTTTAAAAATTTTAAAAAGGGGCCAGTCTGGGGTCAGTTCCTGGCATCTCATATGGTCTCATATGGCATCCCCTGATCCCACGAAAAATAATTTCTGAGCACAAAGTCAGGAGTAACCCTTAAAATTTTTTTTCAGGGGCCGGAGAGATAGCATGGAGGTAAGGCGTTTGCCTTTCATGCAGAAGGTCATCGGTTCGAATCCTGACGTCCCATATGGTCCCTCGTGACTGCCAGGAGCAATTTCTGAGCATGGAGCCAGAAATAACCCCTGAGCACTGCCTGGTGTGACCCAAAAATACACACACACACACACACACACACACACACACACACACACACACAAATCTTTTTCAGGGGCTGGAGCGATAGCACGGACGGGCAGCTGGCAGGCCCCCCATGGGCCAGCGGCCTTTTTGTCCGGCCTAGGGTCAGGGGGGCCCGGACTTGGGTCACCCGACCCCCCTCTCCCCCATTCCTCCGGATCTCCAGGTGGGTTTCTGGGAGGAGCTGACGGGGCACCCTGGGTTTTCCCCACTCCCAGGCCGGGCCGGGACACTGGCCTAGGGTGGAGCTTAGGGGGTAGAGTTCGATCTGGTGGGTGGCAGATAGCTGCTCAGCTATGCTCAGTCTGTCACTGGTAATTTCATACCAGTCTACATTTTGAAAACCGCGCGGGGGCTAGCACCCCCGCGCGAATATTTGCTCCTTCCAACCATTACTACCCCAGATTTACCCTTCTTAACTTCAGGAACACATAGTTCTATTCTCTGACCTAAGACATACAGTATATCTAACAAATCACAGAACTATTTAGAAGGACACAAATTGAACACATATATCTTTTGAATTTTTTATTTTCTTTAACTGATGTAACTCTCTATATATTCTTCTACCATGATGTTTCTATTCACTTTTCATCTTGTCTATTCTTTGTAAGCTGTACAGTAAGGATTGTTGGTGGAACTGTCCCTCAGTTTGATGCCTATGATTGAACTATGTCATGGAAATTGCTGGTCTTGTTCCTACTGCCTCCAGATGCACCAATAACGCCCCATGGCATTGATCCTTGTTTGCATAGACACATTAAAATGGGAAAACACCATACATACAGATAAGTTCTTATCTAATAAATCTCAGTACAATGTACCTTACACCCTGAACATTGATATAATGACCTGGCACAGGCATCGGAAGAATGGGCATCCTCCATTCACGCCGGAACCAGGCAAGCTATCTACGAAACATCCAAGGTCTTTTACAGCAACAGCTGGAAGCAGTCTTCTACCAGGAAAGACACTATCAAGGGTCTGACATCGACCCCCTAAAAAGAGACTTCTGTTTACACTGAGAAGACTTGACAACATCAATGACCTGCTCTATAGGACATGGTTCTCTCTAGTGCCCCTTAAGTGTGAGGTGAAACGAGAGGAAGCTATGCACCATCCTGACTGCAATATGGGATATGCAGACTCCAGGATCTTTAATACAGAAGTATGATACCAACAACAGAGACTATGTGAGGAATGGAGGTGTATTGCCACTACAGACGATGACTCGAATTGGACAAACTAATTCGCCTGGAGCCTAGAGTCAGTCCTGTGCCAGGAAACTTCAGGGTTAGGGTCTCCTTGTATTTAGACCATAATTTGTCTTTCCATGTCCCTTATGTTTTGATGGGCCTATGCAAACAAATGCCACTTTAATACCATTTTTTATTATGTTCCCTTGACTCTAATTCTTAAGAAAAACAAGCCACTAAAACTTTTGAGGTTAACTTAAACTAGTTTGTATGTACATGGAACTAGAGAAATGTACTTTGCCCTCAATGTGTAAGGAGCTACATAAGTATAATGTCTTTAGATTATATTGTGTGCTACTAAGAAATAGTATGTACTACAACTGGGGATTTGAGGGACAAGGAATTGTATTGTACATGGGTTCAGTTTTGTTTTTATTAATGCTCTTTGGCTGAAAGTTCAAGGCTGGGATATCGATGGGACTACCGAGAATTCTGTTTATGGGTGATTGGGCTTTCACTGTAACTTTACCCTGTCCTCTTCTTTACATCTTTGTTGTCATAATTAAAATAAAAAAAGAAATTAAAAAAAAAATTTTTTTTTTCAGGGGCCGGAGAGATAGCATGGAGGTAAGGCGTTTGCCTTTCATGCAGAAGGTCATCGGTTCGAATCCTGACGTCCCATATGGTCCCTCGTGACTGCCAGGAGCAATTTCTGAGCATGGAGCCAGAAATAACCCCTGAGCACTGCCTGGTGTGACCCAAAAATACACACACACACACACACACACACACACACACACACACACACACACACACACAAATCTTTTTCAGGGGCTGGAGCAATAGCACAGCAGTAAGGCTCTTGCCTTACATGCGGCCTACACAGGACAGACTCCAGTTCAAATCCTGGCATCCCATATGGTCCCCTGAGCCTGCCAGGAGTGATTTCTGAGTCCAGAGCTAGTTTTTGTTTGTTGTAGGTCTTTTTGTTGTTTGTTTGTTTGTTTGTTTGTTTTGGGAATCACACCTGGTAATGCTAAAGGCTACTTTCAGCTTAGTGTTCTGGGGATCACACAGTGCTAGAGATCAAATTGGGATTCCAGGAAGCAAACTATGTGCAGCTGATCAGAGTTTGATCCCTGATATCCCAAATGGTCCCCTGAGACTCTCTAGGGGTGATCCATGAGTGCAGAATTAGGAATTAAGTCAAGATCACTGACCACTCAGGTGTGGGCACACCTTCACACTAAAGAAATAAAAATTAGGGGCCGGGAAGGTGGTGCTTAGAGGTAAGGTGTCTGCCTTGCAAGCCGACCAACCGCGGTTCGATCCCCCGGCATCCCATATGGTCCCCCCCTAGCCAGGGGCGATTTCTGAGCGCATAGCCAGTAACCCCTGAGCATCAAAAGGATGTGACCCAAAAACCTAAAAAAAAAAAAAAAAAAAAGATGGGGCTGGAGAGATAGCATGGAGGTAAGGCGTTTGCCTTTCATGCAAGAGGTCATCGGTTCGAATCCCAGCGTCCCATATGGTCCCCCGTGCCTGCCAGGAGCAATTTCTGAGCATGGAGCCAGGAGTAACCCCTGAGCACTGCCGGGTGTGACCCAAAAACCACAAAAAAAAAAAAAAAAAAAAAAAAAAGAAATAAAAATTAAAAAGAGACATACTTCAGCCCTTTGAGAAACTATCATTGCTCTACAAATCTATCATTTGTTTATTTGTCACTGGGTGGTGCTGGGGATACTACTCCCGGCTCTGTGCTCGAGTTAATCCTGGTAGTTCTCTGGGGGCTCTATGTAGTGCCAAGGATTCTAACAAGGGTTAATGGAATACAAGGTATGAACCTTAACTCTTGTACAATGTTTTCATTATCGTCAAACCTCATTTAAACTTATTAATTATTAAAGCTCAAAAGCTTTGCCTTCTGTGGACACAGATAATTATTTATTTTTTAATTTTTATTTTGACCAAAGTGGATCACAAATCTTTCACAGTAATTTTTTAGGTACATAGCGACATTGAATCAGGGCATTCCCACCACCAATGTTGTCCTCCCTCCACCCCTGTTCCTAGCATGCATCCCATATCCCCCTCCTTAACCCCCTGGGTTGCTAGTATAGGAGGTCCCCTCTGTGTCTAGCATGTTGTAGATTGGGTGTCGATTCTGTGGTGGCTTTAGATTTGGTGTTTGTTTAAGTCTGATCTTTTTTTTTTTTTAATAATTTTAAAAACTTGATTACACACACACACACACACATTAAGTCTGATCTTTTATTTTAGAATTTTTTAAAAGAAACTTGATTACACACACATTGAGTCTGATCTTTTATTTAGAATTTTTTTAAAAAATTTGATTCACACACAACACACACACACACACACATACACACACACACACACAGAGACACAAACAACACAAGCCATCCCTTATCCCGATTTCTCCGCCCCCTTTCCAAATCTCGTTCCGTCTCCCGCAAATCTCGCGAGAGTCCCAGTTCTCAAGCCTTCTCCCGGGAGCCCTCGCTCTTCCTCTTCCGCCAGCGGCTGTAGGTGAGTGCTTTGCGGGGAATGTCTCGGGGCGCCGAATCCTTCGGGTATCGCCGCCATCCTGGCCTCCCCGGCGCCCGTGACTGGTTCTCCGTGAGAAGGACCCTTATGGCTTACGGATTCCTTGCTGCAGGCCTTGCTCCTCCGCGAAGGGCCGTGTCCGGTCGGCCCAAGAGTTGGCCGGCCCTTCTCCCCTCTGCCGCGGCGGCGGAAGGCAGCCATGGGCCGCAGTGGGGACGGGGGGTGGGGGGAGCGGCGGAGGTTTTTGAACGACGAGTGGTGGATGATGACTTTGGGCCACGAGAAAACCCGGATGCATGAGCAGCCGTGCCCCGCATGCTAGGCCGCGCCTATGAGGGTTGGTTCTACTTGAGCTTTTCGGTGGACGGTGGTTTAGCCGCTGCACTTGGGACCCAGAAGAGAGCCGAGTTGGTGTGAGCCGGGTCTTGGGGACCCTTTGGGGTCCGCACCGAGCAGCCGGGGTGCATGCATGCATAGACACGCGCCCTTGGCCCCTGACGTTGCACGCTGCTGTCTTTCTTGCAGGTGATCCCGCCGAGATGGTGCGCTATTCGCTGGACCCCGAAAACCCGACCAAATGTAAGGCAGCTTCTCCCTGGGTGGTGTTGGGGATTCTCCTCCTCCCGGGAGGAGGAAGAGTGTAGGGTAAGAAAGCCGGAGAGCCCGAGCATTAACCCCCTCTCTTTTTGTCTTCTCCCAAAGCATGCAAGTCCAGAGGCTCGAACCTTCGCGTTCATTTCAAGGTAAGCTTTACGACTCGATTCCGTGCCTCTATGGTTCCATGCCATCCTCATTTGAGGAAAAAAGGGGAGCTGCGATGATGCCTATCTTAGGACACCTTTGGATTTGCCGTGAAAACAAAACCAATTCTGAGCAGCCTCCCTTTTAAATTCGACTAGCCCCCGGATTCTATTTCTTGATAGAACTACCCGGAGCCGGGCCGGTGAGATAGCATGGAGGTAAAGCCTTTGCCTTGCATGCAGAAGGACAGTGGTTCGAATCCCGGCATCTCACATGATCCCCCGTGCCTGCCAGGGGCAATTTCTGAGCATAGAGCCAGGAGGGACCCCTGAGCGCTGCCGGGTGTGACCCAAAAACCAAAAAAAAAAAAGAACTACCCGGAGCCCACCCCCAATCCTGAATGCAGAGCCAGCAGTTAGCCCTAAGCATCGTTGAATGGCCTGAAAGAAGATTTGCTTGAACTTAAATAGCTTAAATTTAGGGATCTAGGATTGTGTATTCAGCAAGGTGTTTTCAGTAAAATCGTTACAGCGGGTAAAATGAGTGGAGGTTCGTTTTAATGTTTTCAGCCTGGGTCTGACTACTCCCTAAGTTGCCCCACTCCTCGAAGCCTTTTTTTTTTTTACTCATGGCATGTGTTTGTTTGAAGATTTGAGGATTTAGGTAAATATTTTAGTTTTTAATTTGAGGTTCTTCTATTTCAGAACACTCGGGAAACGGCTCAGGCCATCAAAGGCATGCATATCCGAAAAGCCACTAAGTATTTGAAAGACGTCACCCTGCAAAAGCAGTGTGTGCCCTTCCGGCGTTACAATGGTGGTGTTGGCAGGTGTGCCCAGGTGAGGATTCAGGGTTGCCTTTTGGGAGGACTTAAAAACTCTTTCTGGTTGCTGTGATGACAGTCTTAGGACACCTTTGGATTAACCATGAAAAGAAAAATCCTCTGAGCAACCTTGGATATTTGGGTACTGGGTGAAATTACCGATTGGGTTATGGTAAGGTTCCTTTAGGAAAATGATGGTCTCTGTTTTCTTTCAGGCCAAACAGTGGGGTTGGACACAGGGTCGTTGGCCCAAAAAAAGTGCTGAATTTTTACTGCACATGCTTAAAAATGCAGAGAGCAATGCTGAACTTAAGGTATGAGCCTTCAATGTTATATGCTTACAGCTAGGATGGTGATTGGTGTGCTGGGGGTGTTTTGTTGCCTCCCTGTAAAGAATACAGTACCTTTAAATTTAGTTATGAAGCTGGAATTGTTTTCAAATATCCCATATGATCCCATGAAACACTGCCCAGGGTAACCTGAGTGTGGGGTTTTGGGGGGAGGGGCAAACTGCTCAAATAATTGTGCTTAGGGCTTAAGGCTTACTACTGACTAAAGACAGGGATCACTCCTGGTGGACTTGGAGGAAAATATGAGGTGCAGGGGATTAATTAAACGCTAGTTGGCCAAGTGCAGGGCAAGCAGCCTTGCCTTCTTGCCCCATCTCTTTGACTCCCCAAGTGTATTTGTTAGGTATCAAAGCTAGTAGGATTTAGGGGTTACTCTAAAGCCCCTGCTGACAGCTTCACATATGGAATACATTACCATAATGATATAGCAAAAGTGGCTTGTTTACTCAAAATAACAAGACAGCTAAAACTCACTTCTAATAATGAAGATACTGGGAAAGGGAGTTTATGAGGTTATTTTTTACCTGTTACCTTAGTTTTTTTCTATTTGGAAATCTGGACCCAGTATTGGAATAGGAATAAAACTTAGACCTGTTTTAACTTTCCTGACCACTAAAGCTGTGCTTCCGAAATGGAAGTGTTCACTTTGAGGTATAAGACTTGACTCTATCAGACTTAGGAACTTTTAGCACTCACTCACTTGTTTTTAGAATGTTTGGGTGTTAAGGATGAATGTTATCTGAAAATTAGTGGGCTGGCTTTCAAAAGTGATTATTATCTGATGCTGTGATTTGTGGTAGTAAGCATGTTTACTGCATGTTCTCCACCCATCTTTTAGGGTTTAGATGTTGATTCCCTGGTCATCGAGCATATTCAGGTGAACAAAGCACCCAAGATGCGCCGCAGGACTTACAGGGCTCATGGGCGTATTAACCCATACATGAGTTCTCCCTGCCACATTGAGATGATTCTGACTGAGAAAGAGCAGATAGTTCCTAAACCTGAAGAGGAAGTTGCACAGAAGAAAAAGGTAAATAATTACTTGTTACTTGGGTTTCATTTTTGTGATCTTCAAAATATTGGTGGTTGCTATGATGACTAACTTAGGACACCTTTGGAATAATCATGAAAGAAAACTGTTCTGAGCAACCTTTCTTTTTTTTTTTTTTTTTTTTTTTTTTTTTTTGTGGTTTTTGGGTCACACCCGGCAGTGCTCAGGGGCCACTCCTGGCTCCATGCTCAGAAATTGCTCCTGGCAGGCACGGGGGACCATATGGGACTCCGGGATTCGAACCGATGAAAGGCAACGCCTTATCTCCATGCTATCTCTCCGGCCCCATCTGAGCAACCTTTCTAACCATTTTATGGATCTCATTCGTTTCTAAACTTAGCAATTGTGTAAATGAAACCTAATTTCTGCTGATTCTTACCTTAATGTCTGGCAACTTGAACTTCTTCCCCTATTCCCCTATCTGCCCAAATTGAGCTTATTTTTCAGTAAGAGTAATTTATGTTCCCTAGTCATTTGTAATAATTTTTAGTTTTCCTGTCACTTGAATGTTATTCTCTGGTTTTTGCTGTTATAAGCACACATGGCAAATTTCATGCAGATAAATCCCGACACCACAAAATACTTGGTTTGTTTTAAGCTTCCGGTTCTTCAGAGTGGCTTTTACTGAGAGGCTTAAATTGTTTTCTTTTCCCAGATCTCACAGAAGAAACTGAAGAAGCAAAAACTGATGGCACGGGAATAAACTAAGCATAAAATAAATGGATCTAACTAAACTGTTTGCTGTATTTATTAGTAAAACTATTTCAAGTGCTTTTAGAAAAGGGATCTCCTCATATTTTGAATTAAATCATTTTAATAATGTACAGAATTTGTTTATGCTTTCAGCACCACAGTTTTTAGAGCTTTATTATACACAAATCTTGTCAGGGTTAACTCAACACTTCAATAGATAGTGGCAGCACCCAGCAATGCACAGGGCTTGCTCTGATGTGGGAAGTGGAGCCCTAGTAGGGAGTATGGTAGGGGCCACCCTACCTGCTATTATGTCTCCTGCCCATGATATTCCTAATTTGTATGATGGGTATCTGTTACTTTTTGGTTTTTGGGCATACCCAATGGTGCTCATGGCTTACTCCTGGTTCTTTGTTCAGAAATTGCTCCTGGCAGGCTCTGGGGATCATAGGGGATGCCGGGATTTGAAGGCTGACCTGCACAAATGCCCTACCACCTCTATCTGGGCCCTGGATTTTAATGTTCAACTAATTACTGGTTTTTTTTCTACCTTGTTGGGCTTCATAGAAGTATTTCTTGGGACCAAAGTGAGTGATGTATAATGGAGTGCTTTTGCAGCTGGCCCTTGTTAAACAGCCAGTGCTGAGTATAGCTCATTGAGGAAATAACCCCTGAGCATTGGTGTGGCCAAACCCATCTTAGTAGTTCCGCCAAATCTGATGATCCAGGGTGTTTCCAAGTAATGCTTGTTGGTGCAGAGCGGTGGGTAGCACAGTGGTAGGACATTTATTTGTCTTGCATGCAGGATGGACCCCAGTTACATTCCCAGCATTCCATATGGTCCCTCTAGTCTGCCAGGAGCTATTTTTGAGTACAGCTGGGTGTGGCCCTAGAACTAGAAAAATGCATGTCTTTGGAACTCTTGTGGGTCAATGTGCCTCCCTAGGTACATGCCCAAGAGGGCACTGATATCGATGGGGGAAAAGGGGGTGTTGGCCCCAAACCAGAGGTGGCTAGGTGACTGATGACCTGTAGGAACCAGGTTATGTTTTGGATCCAGACCTGCACTGCAAGCTCCCTTAACTACCCAATTGGGTCCTCTAAGAGCCCCTCTAAATGGAAGTGCAGTGAGAAGAGTTGAGACTAGAGACTAGCCTTTCCAGGACCACGTTCTGGAACTCACAGCCACTATTCTGAGTGTGACGGTCCCTGACCCGCTTGTGATGCCCTCTAGCCAGAGGAGGGGCCACAACTGTCAGCAATGGGGGCGGCGGTAGAGGTGGCCACACAATCCAAGAGGCTGGTTACTTCCGCGATCGTCCATTCTAGCGGTGAGCTGCCCCGTCTTCCGCTCTCCTACGCACTTGCGGGCGGCGACGCCGGAAGTCACCGCCCTTCCTACAGGAAGTCGCCGCCTCTTCCGGCTGACGCAGCGCTCCATTGTCGACTCCATTGGCTCGCCCGCGGCTCGTCCCTCCCACCGGAAGTGGGCTGGGGGTCGCGGAGCTCAGGGCCGGAGGAGGCTTGTCCGCTGCGGCTGCCGAGCTGTCTTCTAGCTCATCTCGGCCCTCTCCGCGGCTCGTCTCCGGCCCCGCTGCGCCTCACGGTATTCTGGGTCTCCCGCATCATCCCCCGCACTCCGGGCCGGGATTCGGGGCGTCCCTGCTCCTGCGGCCCCGCCATCCCCTCTCCGGGCCCTGGGCTGTCTTCGTGGTTCCCGGCCCATCCTCTCTGTCCGGGCCGGCCAGGGAGGTCACCTACGGGTCCTGGTCTCCGTCCATCCTTTAGGTTTTGGGGTCACACCCGGCGGCGCTCAGGGGTTCCTCCTGGCTCTGCGTTCAGAAATGCTCCTGGCAGGCTAGGGGGGAACCCTATGGGATGCCAAATGGGATTCGAACCACCAGCCTTCTGCATGCAAGGCCAACGCCCTATCTCCATGCCATCTCTCCGGCCCCCCACTGTGTATTTTAAAGCCCATTGGTCATAGCCATTTGCTACTTTGCTGAGTTAAGCTCAGAACTATTGTTAAGAATTCAGGGGGAGGGGCCGGAGAGATAGCATGGAGGTAAGGCGTTTGCCTTTCATGCAGAAGGACAGTGGTTCGAATCCCGGCATCCCATATGGTCCCCTGTGCCTGCAGGGGGCGATTTCTGAGCTTAGAGCCAGGAGTAACCCCTGAGGGCTGCCAGGTGTGACCCAAAAACCAAAGCAAAAAACAAAACAAAACAAAGAATTCAGGGGGAAAATAAGTCTTCCTTTTGAGGTTAGCGGGGAAGGAGAGCATGATGAGAATATGATTAGTAGTCTGTAAGTCCTAAGCTAAGTAAGTAGTAGCTTGAAGTAGTTTACTTAAAACTGAACGAACTTAAAACTCAATTATAGAAGTGTTCAGAAATCTTTCATGATAAGGCCATTCACCTGCTTACTTTAGTGCCTCTAGCATTGCCAGCTATTTTGAAGGGTTTAGTCATTTTAGGGATTTGGTAGAAGAGGCTTAGAAGTTTCCTTCGAGTTTTGTAAAGGGAAAAGGCCAGCTCATTGAGCTAGTAAACCAGGAATGGAAATTCTAATCTTAGCCACCTCTGGTTATTAATTTTCTCTCTTGTAAACTTGGAATGGTTCTATAAGCTTTGGGTCTGTGGGTGTTTGATTTTCATTTCTTCTTCTTCATATTGACAGCTCTTAATCGGTGCTTTGTACTCTTGTTTATCTTCTCCCTGCTACATCCCTGTTTGGTAGTGTGGAAGTAATGAAATACTGTAATGTTTTCTTATGACATAAGGAAATTAGGGCACAGGAGGATATACATAGATTGCCCAAGAACATCGTCTAGAAACGGCAGGTTTTAAATGCATCCAACTGCCAGCTCTTCTGCTTGATGAGCTGAGATAGCTACAAGACCTAAACCAAACACATCTTAAATTCTAGCCTGAGGAGATGGTGCAGAGGTCTGGACCTCTGTATATTTTTGCATGCAAGAAGCTTGATATGATCCCCAGCACTCCTGATTGTAAACCCCAACCATGGAGTCAGTACCCCTAAACAGACAACAGATTTTACCTCTCTTTGGCCAAATACAGTGATTTTTTTTTTTTTTTTGAAAGCTGAAAGGTACAGGGTTCTTTAATTTTTTAATTTTGTTTTAGTTTTTGGGCCACATCTGGTGTTGCTCAGGGGTTACTCCTGGCTCTGCGCTTAGAAGTCGCTCTTGATTGGGGGACCATATAAGTCGCCGGGACCATACCCAGATCCATCCTGGGTCAGCTGTGTGCAAGGCAAAAACCCTACCACTGTGCTATCACTTGGCCCCAAATTTTGTTTGTTTTTGTTCTAGGGTCACACCCGGCAGCGCTCAGGGATTATTCCTGGCTCTATGCTCAGAAATCGCTCCTGGCAGGCTCAGGGGACCAAATGGGATGCTGGGATTCGAACTACTGTTCTTCTGCATGCAAAACAAATGCCCTACCTCCATGCTCTCCAGCCCAAATTTTATATAGTTTCATAAATTTATGTCAGCATGAATTTATACATTCATACTTTTTTTTTTTTTTTTTTTTTGGCCATACCTGGTGACGCTCAGGAGTTACTCCTGGCTATGTGCTCAGAAATTGCTCCTGGCTTGGGGGACCATATGGGACTCTGGAGGATGGAATCATGGTCCATCCTAGGCTAGCGCCTGCAAGGCAAATGCCTTACTGCTTACACCACCGCTTCGGCCCCTTACATACTATTGTTTTCTTTTATTTATTTGGGGGGGGGGTCATACCCAGCAGCGCTCAGGGGTAACTCCTGGCTCTACACTCAGAAATCACTCCTGGCAGGCTCACGGGACCATATGGGATGCCTGGACTTGAACCACTGTCCTTCTGCATGCAAAAACAAACCCCTTACCTCCATACTATCTCTCCGGCCCATTACGTACTATTCTTGAGTAAACTTAATTCTCTTTCACACACACACTGTTTTTTTGGGCCACACACAGCGGCAAGGCAAACACCTTACCACTGTGCTAACGTTCTGGCCCCCAATTTTTGTGGGGGTTGATATTCAGGACATCCTAATGGCCTTTGGAGTTTATCTCACACCACAAAACAAGTAGAAGTCCTTGTTATCTAGTTGTTTTCTGTTTTGTGACTCCTTTTCTTTATCTGAAAAGGGAAAATACAGATGTTCCCAGTTTGATCGACATTTTCGTTTGCCAGATCAAACTCAAGATTCTCCTTTATGGGGCCGGCGAGGTGGTGCTAGAGGTAAGGTGTCTGTCTTGCAAGCGCAAGCCAAGGAAGGACCTCGGTTCGATCCCCCAGCATCCCATATGGTCCCCCCAAGTCATGGGCAATTTCTGAGCGTTTAGCCAGGAGTAACCCCTGAGCATCAAACGGGTGTGGCCCCAAAAACCAAAATCAAAACAACCAAAAAAATATTCTCCTTTATGCAAGGCAAGCCCTTACCTGCTGAGATCTGCTGTTGGCCTGCTTCTGAGTTTTCTGATGATTCAGTGGGTTGATGTACACAAAAGACCTTTAGCATCCTAACCTCCAGCCGTTGTCATCTGGATTATGATTGAGGAACATTTGGAAAGTCTGACATGCTTCAGTCTTCTCCCACCTATTCTATACCTTGCATTGTATTTGTTTTGTTTGGGGGGCTTTACCCCATGGTGCTCTGGGATGACTCTTGGCTATGTTCAGGGATTATTACTGGCAATGCTACAGGGACCCTAAAGGGGTGCATGTGATTGAATCTAAATTGACCTTATACAAAGCAAGTGCCTTGCTTGCCGTAGCCTACTTGGTTCTGCCCAGGCAGCATTTAAATGAACTAAATGTGCTGTACTCAGGTCTTAGACTTGGATCTGCTTAGACATCACTCCTAATGGGGTTCAGGAGATTATATATGATGTTGGGGATTGAGATGGAGTCAGTTTGATGCCAAGCTCCTGCCCTTTCCACTGTTCTACCAAGCACAGTATGTTTTGATTTCAGTTTCCTGTCAGTGCCCTTTCTAGGTCAGTAGGTTCCTCTCTTCTGAACTAACGCTTCTTACCCCCACTCATAGGCAGCAGTGCAGGAGCGTGGCACAATGGTGTGCATTCCCTGTATCGTCATTCCAGTGCTGCTCTGGGTCTACAAAAAGTTCCTGGAACCATATATCTACCCGCTGGTGTCCCCTCTAGTTAGTCGGCTGTGGCCTCGAAAAGAAATACAGCAAGTCAATGACCATGGCAAAGGGGACTATAAGGTAAGAGCATTACAAAGAAAAGCAGGTTTCTGGTACCAGATACTTCTATACCTTAAAGCTCTTCTTGTTTGAAATAGGATGTGTGTGTGTGCCTTTGTGTCTGTGTCTGTTTGTCTGCATGTCTTCTATATCTTAAAGCTCTTTCTTGAAGTAGGGTTTAAGGTGTATGTGTGTGTTTAAGTAATTAGTGCTTATAAACTAAGGCCTTATTTATTGTTTTTTGGGGCCACATCCAACTATGCCTAGAGCTTACTTCTGGTAGGGTTTAGGGGACCATATGTGGTGGTAAGGACTGAACCCAAGTTGATCATGTGCAAGGCAAGTGCCCTACCCCATAAACTAAGGAGCTTGTGTAGGCTGTTTTTGTTTGTTTGTTTGTTTAGTTTTTGGTTTGGGGACATACCCAGTAATGCTCAAGGGTCACTCCTGGCTCTGCACTCAGGAATCATTCTGGAGTGCCCTGGCGATTGTATGAGATGCCTGTGATTGAACCCAGGTCAACTATGTCTGAGACAAGTGCCTACTGTGTACTACTATCTGACCCCTAATCTAAAGTTTTACTTTTTTTTTTTTTTTTTTTTTTTTGGTTTTTGGAATTGGGTTTGGGTTACTCTTGGCTCTATGCTCAGAAATCGCTCCTGGCAGGTTCGGGGAACCATGTTGGATGCCAGGAATTGAACCTGGGTTTTTCCTATGTCAGCAAGGCAAATGCCCTACCACTGTGCTATTGCTCTGGCCCCTTAATTCAGGATACTAATGAATTATTTTTTTTTTTAATTTCCTGGCTGGTGAGAGTAATGGTGAGTAGCTAATGTTGTGAAAAGAGTGATAATGAGCCAGTTTTATGCAATGATAACTTTGGTAGGAAAGTTTCTCAGTGGGGCTGGGAAATAGTTTAGCAGCAGAACCTTTGCATTGCGTGTGTTAGCCCTAGTATGATCCTTGGCACCACCAAAAACAGGTGTTTCATTGGAAGGGCTGTAGAAGTTTTTTTGCTTGTTTTAATTTTCGCCAAATTGCTATCATTTTATTTGTTGTTTTTGGGGAGGCCACCCTGGATATGCTCAGTGGCTGCTTTTGGCTCAGTGCTTGAGTGTCACTTGCAGGATTGTTCTGGGAATAGGCAGTGCCAGGGATGAACTGGGGTCAGCTTCATGCAAGGCAAGTAAGTGCTTTACCTCCTGTGCCATCTCTAGAAATGTAAAGTGTTTGGGGGAAAGTGGTCCATAACCAGGTGTGCTCAGGGGCTATTTTCAGGGCTCCATATTTGGTACTGGGGATAGAACGAGGGGAGCTATTTGCAAGGCAAATGCCTTTCCTCTTATACTAACTCTCTGTCCTTAGCAGTAAACTATTTTCATTCTGAAGCATGTTGTCTATTTTTTAAAAAGACCTATTTTGTAATCAGTGTCTTTTGTTAACAATAATTTTCTAAAATGTTTTTTCATTTTAGGGTGCAGCTGTAAATGAATTACCAACAAAGGGACCAACAGATATTTGTGATAAAAAGAAACAATGAAGGAGGGCCCCCCCCCTCGGATTTTAATGTTGTGAGAATGGACCTGATCATCAGAAGCACCTTTTTTTGTGACTATCTCTGACATTTCTCTCTGAGATCTCAATATGGGGTAGGGTAGTGATTCACCTGCTAAATGTGGTATTTATATTTAAGATGGATTACATTGTATTTAATGACCTCATTTCCAAGTTTTCATTCCCACTAAATTAGCTTTTGTTTCTATTATTCCAGTTTTAAAGAATATGAATAAGTAGGTTGTGCTTGAGGACACTTACACTACTAAATCAGGACTTAAAAACCCTTGACTTCTGGCTTTCATTTATGTGGGTTATGTCGTTTGCTGGGACTTCTTTGTGCTCATATAGAGTTTGGGTGAAAAATAATTTTACCATGAAACTGCAGCAAACTGCAGTGATGAAAAGGGTGTGGATGAGTTTCTGGAAGGAAAAATGACTGGAATCATAAAGATATAATTATTATATATTTAAGCTTTATATACAGAGCAGCTTCATTTAGCTCATGCAGCTTTTTCTTTTTTTTGGGGGGGGGGTCACACCCAGCACCCCTCAGGGGTTACTCCTGGCTCTACACTCAGACATCACTCCTGGCAGGCTCTGGGGACCATAGGGATGCTGGGATTCAAACCACTGTCCTACATATGCAAGGCAAATACACTACCTCCATGCTAGCTCTCCGGCCCAGCTTTTCTTTTAAAACTTATTTAAAAGGAAACCATTTTTTATTTGATTTTGTTTTTGTTTTGTTTTTTGTTTTTTTTTTTTTTTGTTTGTTTTTTGGTCACACCCGGCAGTGCTCAGGGGTTACTCCTGGCTGTCTGCTCAGAAATAGCTCCTGGCAGGCACGGGGGACCATATGGGACACCAGGATTCGAACCAACCACCTTTGGTCCTGGATCGGCTGCTTGCAAGGCAAACGCCGCTGTGCTATCTCTCCGGGCCCCTTGATTTTGTTTTTATCAGCCACATTCAGTGATGCCTGGCTCTGCACTCACGAATCATTCCTGGTTGCAGTGCTTGGGGAACCATATGGGATGCTGGGAATCGAACCTGTATGCAGGACAAATGAGCTCCCTGCTATACAGTCTATTCTAGCCCCTAAAACAATACCAAAGATGGGCCGGAGAGATAGCACAGCGGTAAGGCGCAGAAGGGCAGAAGGGCAGAAGGGCGGTGGTTCGAATCCCGGCATCCCATATGGTCCCCGAGCCTGCCAGGAGCGATTTCTGAGCATGGAGCCTGGAGCCTGGAGTAACCTTGAGCGCTGCCAGGTGTGACCCTCCCCCCCCCCCAAAAAAAAAAAAGAATACCAAAGAGTACCATGTTATATCAGAAAAGCAGGATTAGGGGCAGAGTGATAACACAGCGGGTAGGGTGTTTGCCTTACACATGGCCAACCCAGGCTCGATCCCTGGCATCCCAAATGGTCCCTCAAGCCTGCCAGGAGTGATTACTGAGTGCGGAGCCAGAAGTAACCCCTGATCGCCACTGGGTATGGCCCAAAGACAAAACAACAACAACAAAGACAGGATTATAATAGCATGATGTCATCTAGGTTATGGTACACAGTGATTTTTTTTTTCCCTTATGTTTTCAAGGGAAGATTTCTGGGAGCCCCAGGTCAGTCGATCCTGGGATAGCATGTTTTTTTTAAGCACTTCAGATGATTATCCCAAAACAAAACAAGGACCTCCTCCCCCCCAAAAATTGTATTCTATCAGTTACTGATGTTGCATCACAAGAGGTCTGAAATGTGGGCTGCACAGCAGAGATGTGATGAGACAGTTCTCTTCCCAGAGCCTTTTATTCCTGGAGTTCAGAGTAGGGCTCTGGAACATGTGGATCTTCATTGTGCATTTGTTGATTCCCATCCTAGGAAGAGAAGTAGAAAGGGCCACCAGTGAAATCCTGGATCTTTTCTGAGGTCCTGTTAAAAGATATGTCTAGTCCAGTCATTGGGCTCAGACTTTATTTGAATTAAATGATAAAGTTTCAGGGACGGAGAGAGCACGGAGGTAAGGCGTTTGCCTTTCATGCAGGAGGTCATCGGTTCAAATCTCGGCGTCCTATATGGTCCCCCGTGCCTGCCAGGAGCAATTTCTGAGCCTGGAGCCAGGAATAACCCCTGAGCACTGCCGGGTGTGACCCAAAACACACACACACACACACACACACACACACACAAAAAGATAAGGTTTCAGCTTTCCTGCTTTATACTTGAAGCTTATTGATTAGTATGCTTTAGCAACTGCATTTTGCTGATTAATTTACATGGTTATGGGGCCGGGCGGTGGCGCTAAAGGTAAGGTGCCTGCCTTGCCTGTGCTAGCCTTGGACGGACCGCGGTTCGATCCCCCGGTGTCCCATATGGTCCCCCAAGCCAGGAGCAACTTCTGAGCACATAGCCAGGAGTAACCCCTGAGCGTTACAGGGTGTGGCCCAAAAACCAAAAAAAAAAAAAAATTTACATGGTTATTTACAAAAATTATGTTTTCTAAGTAACATATTGGAGAGGTAAATTGCCTGCCTGGCATGGAGCTGATTCCAGTGTTATTCCTGGCACCTTATATGGTCCCCTGAGCATTGCTAGGAGCAATCCTGGAGCACTGCATATATAGTCAGTCCCCTGAACACACACGGCCTTACTCTTTAGGTACTGATCCCTTCTTCCCATAAGTAAATAAAGTGAAAATAACATTCATGTAAAACTATGTAAGAGCAAATTAAATGTAAAGTGAGTGTTCTAGGGCCAGAGTGATGGTAGAGCAGCTAGGGCACTGACTTGCATTTGGCTGTTCCAGTTCTATCCCGAGCACCTTATAAGATCCCTTGAGCTCCACCAGGAGTGATTCCCTGAATGCAAAGCCAGGAATAATCTCTGAGCACTTCTGAATGTGTCCGAAAAATTAAAAAGAAAAAAACTAAAAAGTGAATGTTCTTTGGGATAGTTGTGGCTCACAGGTTGGAACACACACTTTTTGTTCCACTCACTGCCTGGTATAGCCCAAAATAAAAGACAAAAAAAAAGTGTTCTTCTCAATTGTCATTCCTACGTTCTTCTCTGTGGGTACACCACTACTTTTTATGTAGCTTTCTAGCAACTTTCTGTGATTCCTTATTAAATACTTTTTAATGATCAAGTAGTGCAAATTATATTGCGTCTGTTTCCTTAGTTTCTAAAGGCTTTCCTCGCTTAGCTGTTGCTTCCATCTTAGTCTTTCTCTCCCCGTCTCTAAGTAACATATCTGTTTAGTGTTTTGAGTTCTCATTTTCTGATAGCACTGGTGTCCTGCCAAATGCTGTCTTGCTGCATTTCCTCTCTGACTCCCACACTTCACGTTTTCGAAAATTTGGGCTGACATTCATTGGGGTATACATTATTATGTGAGTACCAGATGTTTTGTTTTCCCTGTTCGTATATCTTCCTTTCACCTTGCCTTTCTGCAGCAGGAAGTTGTTGTTGGACTACATTAGCCAACTCGGCTTGGGTTCTGCTGGCTCTTGCCCCTGGGAGCATTGTGCTGCAGTGGAAGAAGGAGTAAAACAGAACAGAGCTTTGGCTTTTGAGTCTCACAGGCCAAAGACATTTATGTGCCCCTCACAGTGCCTCTATCACATGAGCTCCCCTGACCTCATCCCTGCCCTGATCTTTTGAGCCTGATATTGCATTGCTACTTGTCCCTGGTGTGCCATTTGCTGCCTTTGGGGACACTGCTCTGATGAATGTCACCATTCGGGCTGCAGGTGGAGTGTCACTGATGTCCTTGGATTTGAGTTCTCTTTTGCTTTTCCATGTCCTCTAACTGGCCACCTAGACTTACTGCTGTTGCAGACTGTGTTGACCCTGGCTTTTTCCATTCCCCCCACCCCCCAAGGATAGCCAGAGAGTGACCCTTGAGCACTGTACTGTGAGTGCCGCCGGGTGTGACCCAAAAACAAAAACAAACCAAAAAACACCTGAGCAGAGGCAAGTGTTGGGCGCCCTCCACACACACACACACACACACACACACACACACACACACACACACACACACACAAAACACAAATTGAAAGTATTTATGCTTGAGATGAAGCTGAAATCTATCAAGGTAAGAGATATGTTTCTGTATACACAGAAATAAAATAGGGCCAGAGAGATAGCATGGAGGTAAGGTGTTTGCCTTGCATGCAGAAGGTTGGTGGTTCGAATCCCGGCATCCCACATGGTCCCCCAAGCTTGCCAGGAGCGATTTCTGAGCATAGAGCCAGGAGTAACCCCTGAGTGCTGCTGGGTGTGACCCAAACCCCCGCCCCCCAAAAAAAGAAAGAAATTAAATGGCTGAGTCCTGGCAGCCAGATCACATTAAGCCAAGTTATCTGGGGAAGGGGACTTAGGGTTGTGGTTCAAGTCAAGTTCCAACAAAAGCCTTTGGACCAAACTGGGATGCTCTATCCCTCTGTTATTTAACCTCACTGAAAAGTAAATGAAGTGCACACATAAAACATCAACTGCCATTTGTTGGTCTATCAAAGACAGGGCTATTCCTGGCTTTGCTCGGAATGTCCCCAGAACTTGAGTACAGGGGATCAAACCTGGCCTAGCTGCATGCAGTGTAAGCACCTTTGCTCCTTTGCTACCTCTCCCACTCTTGAGATCTGTCTTTTTTAGGACTACTGTTTTGTTAAACATGTGTCTGGCACAGTATCGTTTACTCAATCTTATACAATTCTAGTTATATAGGAAAGAACAAAAGGACCATAAAGCTTAAATGTGTTAATATTGAGAGTCTAGAACTTCTCAGGCCAGACTCCACCCTTGTCACCATTGCTACTGGTAGGTACCTCAGAAGCTCTTTGGTTTGGTTTTGACCATACCCCGAGGTTCTTAGGGATCACTCATAACTGTACTCAGGGATCACTTGGAGAAGCTGGAGTCATGTGATGCTATGCTGTACTATCTTACCCATTGTACTCTGTAGCCATACTTTGTAAGACCTTAAAGGGAATATAATTCAGGAAGGTAGTGTGAAGGGGAACTATTGATAGATCAATTTTATTTTGGGGGTATCCACTCCAGGTGGTTCAGGGCTCAGGGAAGCACTTAGGAGACCATATTGGAGCTGGGGCTTGAACATGGGCCCACTGTGTGCAAGGCGGGCACTCTAATCCCCGTATCCTGCCCAGCAGCTTGTCATGTTCTAATTTTGCTCACCTGCCTAGCACATAGTAGCTAATTTTTTTTTTTTTTGGTTTTTCGGGCCACACCCGTTTGATGCTCAGGGGTTACTCCTGGCTAAGCGCTCAGAAATTGCCCGTGGCTTGGAGGGACCATTTGGGACGCCAGGGGATCGAACCGTTGTTTCGATCTTTCCTTGGCTAGCGCTTGCAAGGCAGACACCTTACCTCTAGCACCACCTAGCCAGCCCCAGTAGCTAATTTTTTTATCTGGTTTTTAAACTACCTTTCTTTTCTCTCTGGTAGTCTCATTCCTCCTTGAAAAAGTCTCTTGAAAGACTCCAGTTTTGTCTCCACCTCCTTTCTGAGCCAACTGTCTCCTAGGAGCATCAGTGACTCAGCACTTCCTCAGCCATGTGGCTACCCTGGAGCTTGGTTTGACTTGGTTGTCAGGCTGACTTGCTTGAGGCTGCCTCACTATGGTGCTCAGGCCCCTGAAGTCTCCACAGATGACTGTCCTGGGAGGACCCCTAATGAAAGGAGCAGGGGAGCAGAGACCCATCCTGTCCTGTTTCCTCTGGGGTTTGCTCCCTAAGGAGCTCCTTAGCATCTGACACCCTGAAACACATTCATTTCCATGGTGGCAGCTCCTCAGGAGAGAAGCTAAAGCCTGGACAAACCTGTTTAAAGGAAGCTTAACCCGATGCTGAAGGAACTTAATTGAGGAGGCAGGTGCAGTGTAAAGGACCAATGATGGAAGTGTCAGAAAACAGGCCAGGGTCAGGGCACTGGCTCACATGGTCAAGCACAGGCTTTGCATACAGCAGGCTCAGGTTCGAACCCTGGCACCACAGGGAGCCCAGAGCTCTCCCAGGAGTGACCACTGAGTAGTGTCAGGTGTGGCCCTAAAGTAAAACAAAACAAAAAATGCAAAACTAAAATCTCAACTCTCTAAAAGTTGAGCTGACAATTAGGGATTTTCCATGACATCAAGCTTAATTCTCTTAATTTTTTTGTCCTGGGGCCACACTCATTAGTGCTCAGACATTATTCCTGAATGTGTTCAGGGATCACTTCTGGAGTTACTGGGGTAGGATTAAATAGGATTAAATGGGTTAACTAGGTACAAGGCAAGTGCCTTAGGATCTTTCCTCTACTTTTTTCTAATTTTTTTTATTGTAATAGTGATTCACAATTGGGTCATAATACATTTGTTTCAAACATTAAATTTTCCAATGCCAATCTCACACACCGGTGTGATCTTACCTTCACCAGTGTCCCCAATTTCCCCCACACAAAGGCAAGTGGAACAATCACTTAGATTAACAAGGGTCAATTTGAAATGATTACATCTCTCCATGGTGCTACTAAAGTCAGTGTCTAAGGATTTACTGGGTTGTGGTTGGTGCTAGTTGAGCTTTCTGTGGTACTGTTTAGGCTCTCTGAGATGAGTAGATTACTTTTGTTGGTTTTTGGTTTTGAGCCACATCCAACAGCACTCTTGGGATATTTCCTGCTCTATGCTAAGGAATCCTGGCAGGCTTCGTATGGGGATGGAGGAACCCTCTGGGATGCCAGGGATTGAACCTAGGGCAGCTGCATGCAAGGCAAACGCCCTATCCATTGTGTTATCAGTCTAACCCATGGGTAGATTTCTATGTAACTTTCCTATCAGGTTTCCTACTGGGCTCAGTCCTATAAGATATTGAGGGTATCCTGGTCCAGGATTCCTAGATCTGAAACAAATTGGATGGTGTGGCAGTTTGGTAAGGTAAAGGCGCAGAGCTGGGTCAGGTCCATTCCTCTTTATGTACAGTTTTACAGAGTTTAGATTACAGAGGAAAGGATAGATGAATTAGGTCAGATGTGGGAACTGGGCAGAGTAGTGGCCCTGCAGGGCATCTGTGGACTGTGGGCTTTGTATTTCCCAGGGTTCTGGTTCTACAGCTCCCAGACCTACCACTGCACCCTGTGCCTGACTGGAGTATGGGCTGGTGCTCCTCATCTGTGACTGGCAGACTTGGTGCCTCCCTTCCTTGGTGTGTGCCTGTCCTGTGATTGTATAGGTCTTCACAGCCCTCTGACAAAGCATCAGACTGTGCGAGTCAGCAGCTGGTTATCAGGTCTGGAGGCTGGTCCTACATCTCTCCATGGACTTCTCGTGCAGGCTCCCAAATTCAACAGTTGTCAACATGATTCATTTTCCCGGGGTCCTCGACTGACAGCTCCATTTTGGGGGAATAATTTACTGATTAATGTTTTAAACCTAATTTGCTTTTATTAAATGATTCATGAACGAAAAGTTTCCCATCCATCCAGTAGAGTTTATTTGCATGAGGAAAGGAAGATGACTAGGCAAAATCACCTTGCATTTCAAGGATTGGCAGGAAAATCTTCCTGGTGCTGACTGAGAAATCCAGCTTTGGGGAGAGGTGGAAGCAGCAGTTAGATTACTACATCTGGGTGCAACTGGGCACTAATTTGTTTGTTTTGAATAGGCCTGTTTTTTGATTTTTTGATTTTTTTTTTTTTTTTTTGGTTTTTAGTTTTTGGGTCACACCTGGCAGTGCTCAGGGTTTACTCCTGGCTCTACGCTCAGATATCACTCCTGGCAGGCACGGGGGACCATATGAGATGCCAGGATTCAAACCACCATCTTTCTGCATGCAAGGCAAATACTTTACCTCCACACTATCTCTCCGGCTCCTGCTTTGTTTTTTGTTTTTTTTTTTTTTCTGATTGGGTTTTTGCGTCTATACCCAGCAGTGTTGTATCTTAGTATATCTATTTAAATAAAAGTTCGTTAGGATTCAAAAGACAGAACAATGAATAGGGCACTTGCCTTGCATGCTGTCAACCTGGGTTCAATCCCCAGCATCCCATATAATCCCCGGAGCAACACTAAAACCACAGAGAAAATTCAAAGGAGAGTTTTTAAGAGATCTAAAAAGGGCTGGGGGTAGGCACAGTGGATAGAACATTTGACTTACCAGCACTGGTTTTTGAATGCAGAGCCAGGAGCAACTCCTGAATACTGCCGGGTGTGGCCCAAAAAACAAACACAAGAAAAGATAAAAGGGGTAATGGGAGGGGAGAAACTGGAAGAACTGAGGTTCCATCTGGGCACTGCACATGGTTTCCTGAACACGGTTAGGAGTGGTCTCTGAGCACAGAGTCAGGAGTAAGCCCTGAGCACAGCCAGATATGAGAGAGTCCAGTGGAGTATTTCACAGAAAATGAAAAACCTATAAACATGAAGACACATGTTGCAGCAGGGAAAGGGAAACGAAAACCATAGCAAGAAGCCCAGAATATGGGTATAGATGAAGAGATTCAAGGACGAAGAACATCACAAGTGTATAGACATGTCAATTGGGATGACTTTGGAAAGCACTTTCATGTTATGCAATGACGGTGAACACACACACACACTATCCAGCTGTTCTATTCCTGGAGTCTTGATCCCAGGAAACACTATGTTCCCTTGTACCAGGAGACATGCAAAGACTATTCTTAGAGGAATAATTTCTGTCAGCCCAATTCAAATAAAATCCCACAGGCAGCAACTTAGAGTAGGGAGGATAAATAAGTTATAATCAAGGTATAAAGAAACATTATTATAATGCTTTTCATCAGGTTCCAAAAATTTCTTTGTGTAGTCTGGGATTTTATTGATTTTGTGGACAAACTTGGCTAGCTCACTTAACAAGTGATCATGTTTAAATCCACAGACTGCATATATCAATCACACTGCACGGAAAAACCTGGCAGCTCATCTCTAAATGTATGCTGTCACTCCAGGATGTTCATGTTCCGTGCTCCAGGCAGGATCAGGGCTTGCTTCTGTGCAAATAGATTGGAAAAAAGCACCAGTGATCTTTCTAGGGTTACCAGATACATACTAGAATGTGGTTATTAGATACATATGTAAAGATTTGGGGCATACCTTTAAAACTGTCAGTTTACTTAAGTCAATAAAATAAAGATTAAAGAGGCTGAAGAGATGGCATGGAGGTAGGGCGCTTGCCTTGCATGCAGAAAGACAATGGTTTGAATCCTGGCATCCCATATGGTCCCCCAAGCCTTCCAGGAGCGATTTCTGAGCATAGAGCCAGAAGTAACCCCTGAGGGCTGCTGGGTATGACCCAAAGAAAACCATAAAAACATAAAAAAAGTAAATAAAGATTAAAAAGTAGGGGGCTGGAGAGATAGCATGGAGGTAAGGCATTTGCCTTGCATGCAGAAGGATGGTGGTTCGAATCCCAGCATCCCATATGGTCCCCCAACTGTCAGGAGCGATTTCTGAGCATAGAGCCAGGAGTAACCCCTGAGCGCTGATAGGTGTGACCCAAAAACCAAAAAAAAAAAAAAAAAAAAAAAGATTAAAAAGTAAATTGTGGGAACTTAAAATATTCAAAAGAGAGTAGGGGGGGCCGACAAGGTGGCACTAGAGGTAAGGTATCTGCCTTGCAAGCACTAGCCAAAGAAGGACCGCAGTTTGATCTCCCGGCATCCCATATGGTCCCCCCAAGCCAGGAGTAACCCCTGAGCATCTAATGGGTGTGGCCCAAAAAACCGAGAAAAAAAAAAAAAAGAGAGTAGGGGCTGAAGCGATAGCGCAGCGGTAGGGCATTTGCCTTGCATGTGAGTGACCCAGGAAACCTGGGTTCGATCCCAGTGTCCCATATGTTCCCCCTAGCCAGGAGCGATTTATGAGAAGAGCCAGGAGTAACCTCTGAGCATCACTGGGTGTGGCCCCAAAACAAAACAAAGCAAAAAGGTCAGAGAGTAGGGCTGGAGAGGTCAGTGGTTAATACACTTGCCTTGTATGCAGCTGGCCCAGGTTCAATCCCTGGTACCACAGATGGTTTCCAGAGTTCAGACAGGTGTGATCCCTGAGCACAGTGACAGGAAGAAGCCCTTGAGCACAGCTGGATGTGCACCTACACACACACACACACACACACACACACACACATAGTACCTGCTAGACTCGGAGAATGGCTCACAGGTTAGAGCACAGGCTTTTCATATGGGAGGTCTGGGTTTGATCTCCAGCATGGCATGGTTCCCTGAGCATTGCCACAGCATTAAGCAACAGCTGAGCACTGTATAGGGACTAACCCACCAGCACTGTGGGGTGTTGCCCCAGAACAGAGACCATGATTTAGACCTGAAGGGACAGCAGTAAAGGACATAGTCAGAAAAGAGTGTATAACTGTCTGCCTAAAACAGTAATAATAATACTGTTAACCATGATACCTCATTAAAAATTATACTTTTGGGTCACATCTGGTGATGCCTACTGTTGCTCCAGGGACTATATGGGATGTTGGGGATTGAACCCAGGTTGGCAGCATGCAAGGCCAGTGCCCTATCCATTGTACTGTCTTTTGGATCCTAACAAACTTTTTTAAACAGGTATACTGAGATACAAATAAGTATATACATCAATGTCTGTGGGCTGCTGTGCCTGGGCCAAGAGACAGCTGTCCAAGCATAGTGGTCTACTGGGTGCATTTGGTCTCACGGAGCAGATCCTGCCAGCTCTTCTCCATCTCCTCCTTGCACAGGCATCCTCCAGATGGTGATGGCCTTAGCCAGTGTGGTTTGATGCACCTGTTGTAGGTCATCCAGGTAACTTGCTCTGAGATTTTCTCCATTTTTCTAGTAGTTTTTGCAAGTCTTTATTCAGATTCGTTAAAATTTTCAGCCTGTTGTCATAGTTTCTCTCCCCAGAGTTAGAATCAGCCATCTTAGCTCACCTCAGCTCTGCTTAGCCCATGACCCTAAAAACATTTTAAATTACATATATATTTTTTTTGGTTGGTTTGTTTGTTTTTGGGCCACACCCAGTGGTGCTCAGGGGTTACTCCTGGCTCTCTGCTCAGAAATAGCTCCTGGCAGGCACGCACGGGGGACCATATGGGACACCGAGATTCAAACCAACCACCTTTGGTCCAGGATTGGCTGCTTGCAAGGCAAACGCCGCTGTGCTATGTCTCCGGGCCCTTAAATGATAAAAATTTTTAAAAGATCTAGTGTTTAAAGCCCAACTATGAATAACTTTGTAAAGCATAATTTTTTTTTGTTTTTTTTGTTTTTGGATTGGTCACACCCAGTAGTGCTCAGGGGTTATTCCTGGCTCTATGCTCAGAAATTGCCCCCTGGCAGGCACAGGGGACCATATGGGATGCCGAGATTTGAACCACCATCCTTCTGCATGAAAGGCAAATGCGTTACCTCCATTCTATCTCTCCGGCCCCAGCATAATGTTTTAAATTAAAAAAAAAAAGAGGGGGTGGTGGAGAGATAGCACAGCGGTAGGGCATTTGCCTTGCATGCAGCCGATCCAGGACAGAGTGTGGCTCAAATCCCAGTAACCATATGGTTCCTTGTGCCTGCCAAAAGTGATTTCTGAGTGCAGAGCCTAGAGTAATTCCTGAGCGCTGTCAGGTGTGACCCAAAACCAAAAAAACAAAACAAAACAAACAAACAAAAAAAAAAACAAAAAAAACCCAAACAAACAAACAAAAAAGATCTAGTGTGGGGCTGCAGTGATAGTACAGCAGGTAAAGCATTTGCCTTGCACAAGTCTGACCCAGGTTGGATCCCCGTTAACCCATATTGTCCCCTGAGCTCATGAGGAGGGATTCTTGAGTATAGAGCCTGTAGTAACTCCTGAACACTGGGCATTGGGGGTGTAGCCCCAGAACAAAAACAAACAAAAATATTGAGTGTGTGTGAAACCATTTTGGGCCAAAAAATACTTTAGGAAATCAGGCTCTTAGTCTGCATGCATCTGACCCTGGTCTGACTCTCATGGTTCCCTGGACACTGTCAGGTGGGGCTCCAAATAAAGACTAAAACAATAAAAGGAGTGGCTCTGTAATACGTCCTTATTCTGGAGTGTCCCGATGCCTATATAGTGAATTCATGTATCCAAAGCTTTTAGAACAGTCCCTGGTCTGGATATGTGTTTGCAAATCTCACTAACTTAGTTTGTGACTCACCCTAAGATATCTCTAGCAGGAAGGTGAGAATTACAGAGACAGCAACCCTCCTCTAATACCCTTGGAGGATTCCCTTAGAACAGGGGTAGTTTAGTTGTGCCAAAACTCGACATCATCTGCCCAAGACTTAGCTTTGGGATTCTGGAGGGCTGAAGGGGGCATTGCTGCAAGGGAAATGGTAAAGGAGTCTTGTGTGAGGTACTTGTCCTGCCTCAGGAAGTTGTTGGAGGACATTGATGCCCTCTTGTCCTGGTCACCTGCAAGTCTGCTGGCTGTGTGTCCTCTCCAAGTCCCTTCATGTTCCTGGAGCCCTATTTTCCCATGCAAAATAATAACATTTGGCTGAGAATATGACTCAGTTGAGAGGTTTGCCTTGCATGTGTGAAATTTGGGACTTAATCCTGGGCACCACCTGTATACCTTTCATACTGTCAAACCCAGGATTGAATTTCAACAGCACATATAGTTCCCTGAATCTTGCCAAGAGTAACTGATCCCTGAGCACAGAGCTAGGAGTAAGTAAATCCTAGCACTATTGGGTGTGGAACTCATTTGGGTGGGCTCAAGTTTAAGCTCTGTGCTTAGGGATTACTCCTGTATGGGCTGGATGACCTTATGCCAGTGCCAGGGATCTAAGGTCTACCTTGTAGACCTTAACCTCTGTACTATCTTTCCTGCCCCCACATTTTTTTTAAAGCGAGGTTCCCAAATGCCAGTGTTTTAATATAGCTTCTTTTTTTTTAATTTTCATTTTATTTTAATTTTAAAACTTTATTTATTGATTGATTGATTGATTGGTCTTTGGGCCACACCTGGTGGTGCTCAGGGGCCATTCCTAATTCAGAAATTACCCCTGGCAGGCTGGGGAACTATATAGAATGCCGGGAATCGAACCAGGTCCTACCTGGGTCGACTGCATGGAAGACAAATGCCTAGCACTGTACTATCTCTCCAGGAAGAAATCACTCTCTTAAACATATATGCACTGAATGAGGGCCAGCAAAATATTTAATACAATTGTTGACAAATCTGAAAAATAATATCAATAACAACACAATAATTGTGGGGACCTCAACACGGCTTTGTCAACACTTGATAGGTCAGCCAGACTGAAACCCAACAAGAATATACTAGACCTGAAAAGAGAAATGGAAGAAAGAGGCTTAGTAGATATATATAGGACACTCCACCCCCAGAAACCTGGATACACATTCTTCTCTAATGCACATGGGACATTCTCCAGAATAGACTACATGCTAGCACATAAAACATACCTCCATAATATCAAGAGGATAGAAATTTTGCAGGCTACCTTCGCTGACCACAAGGCCCTGAAATTATATGTGAACTACAAAGGGACACAGAAGAAAAAAATGTTAATACCTGGAAGTTAAACAGCCTAATACTGAATAACCAGTGGGTCCGAGATGAAATCAAAGAGGAAATCAAAACCTTCCTGGAAACAAATGACAATAGAGACATAAACTATCAGAACCTATGGGACACAGCAAAAACGGTACTGAGAAGAAAATTTATAGCTTTGTAAGCACACATCAGGAAAGAAGAAGGGGCATACTTGAATAGCTTAATGACGCAGCTCATAGAATTAGAAAGTGCTCAACAAAAGGAACCAAAAACAGAGAGACAGGAAATAACAAAGCTGAGAGCAGAAATCAATGAAGTGGAAACACAGAAAACAATCTGAAAGATCAACGAAAGCAAAAGTTGGTTCTTTGAAAAAATAAACAAGATTGATAGACCACTTGACAAAACTAACAAAGAAAGAGAGAGAGAAACTTGATAACTCGTATTAGGAATGAAAAAGGAGAGATTACTACTGATATGGCAGAGATTCAAAGGGTAATCAGAAACTACTTTGAGAAACTATGCCACTAAAAATGAGAACCTGGAAGAAATGAATAAATTCTTGGACTCTTATAATCTTCCACGGTTGAAGGAAGAGGATGTAGCATATCTAAACACCCCCATCACTATTGAGGACATTAGGACAGTAATCAAATGTCTGCCCAAAAACAAAAGCCCAGGCCCAGATGGATTCACTAATGAATTCTTTCAAACCTTTCAAGAGGAACTACTACCAATCCTGGCAAGACTCTTTCATGAAATTGAAAAAAACAGAAACATTTCCAAATAGCTTTTATGAAGCTAACATCACCTTGATACCAAAACCAGACAGAGATGCTACGAAAAAAGAAAATTACAGACCAATATCGCTGATGAATGCAGATGCAAAGATCCTCAACAAAATCCTGGCAAATAGGATTCAATGCCTCATTAAGAAGATCATCCACTATGATCAAGTAGGTTTCATCCCAGGAATGCAAGGATGGTTTAACATCAGTAAATCTATCAACATAATACACAACATCAACAACAAGAAAAATAAAAACCACATGATTGTTGCGCCCCACTCAGGAAGGGCACACACATCAGAAAATTGTTGCACTCCTGAAAAAGAATTATTTGCCCAAAAGGCCCGCTTAGAGCAGTCAAAATCAGTTGACCCTTTGCGTGGAGTGTTTGGCCATAATTCTAAAGTGGCTGTAACTATCTCTCTCTTTATTTTTAACCATTATTAAAAATCAGGCCTTAGTAATTCTTTCTAACAAAGGAGGACAGTACAAATCCCGCCAAAAGTCTCCCACTGACCAGCTCTTGTGATCTTTGCTACCTTGGCGCCAAGATCATGTTTTTTTCCCAACACTTAGCTCATAGTAAAGCAATTTTCAGTTTTCCCCAAAAACTCTAAAACATTTCTCTCTCTTCCCACTTCCTTGAAAATTACCTGATTTTCTCCTGCTTACCCAAAACAAAGCTAACCCAAAACAAAACTTCTTTTCAACTTCAGTATCGGTTCTTTAATGTGCAAATTTTAGCCACCTCTTTCATTCTGTTTCCCTAACCATCTCCCACTCTCTTTGATGTCAAAAATTACACCCTGCATTCCAAACCTCAACCTTTAAAAGTTACCCAGCTCAAAAAATAAATTTGTCTTCGTCTTTCTAGAGGCAAGTCCCCATGCATTCTGTGTGGTCTCATTCATTTCATATTTCATAATTCATTATTCCATATTCGCCTCTTCGAGCTTCCGCTTGACTTCCAGTGGGAAAATGAACTCACTAAGGTTATGCTTAGGAATTTTTATCCCATCAGGATAAAACAGTCCGCAGCACATGATCATATCAATAGATGCAGAGAAAGCATTTGATAAGGTCCAACACCCATTCTTGATCAAAACTCTCAGCAAGATGGGAATGGAAGGAACCTTTCTCAATATAGTTAAGGCCATCTACCACAAGCCAGTGGCAAATATTATCCTCAATGGAGAAAAACTTAAAAGCCTTCCCCCTAAATTCTGGCATAAGACAAGGCTGTTCTTTTTCACCACTCCTATTCAGCATAGCACTGGAAGTACTTGCTATAGCAATTAGGCAAGAAAAAGATATCAAGGGAATCCAGATAGGAAAGGAAGAAGTCAAGCTCTCACTGTTTGCAGATGACATGATACTTTACTTAGAAAACCCTAAAGACTCTACCAAAAAGCTTCTAGAAACAATAGACTCATATAGCAAGGTGGCAGGCTACAAAATTAACACACAAAAATCAATGGCCTTTCTATACACCAATAGTAATAAGGAAGAAATGGACATTAAGAAAACAACCCCATTCACAATAGTGCCACACAAACTCAAATATCTTGGAATCAACTTGACTAAACATGTGAAGGACCTATACAAAGAAAACTATAAAACTCTGCTCCAGAGACAGGGACCCCCAAACCCAGCGGAGAACGGCCGGGTGAGGGTCTCGCTCCCACGTGGCCGCCCATCCCAGAGACAGGGACCCCAAGCCCGAGTGGAGAGCCGACTGGATTTCTGGGTGGCACCCGGCAGTGCTCAGGGATTATGCCTGGCTCCGGGCTCAGAGATTGCTCCTGGTGGGCATGAGGGACCATGTGGGGCACCGAGATTCGAGCCGATGACCTCCTGCATGAAAGGCAGACACCTTGCCTCCATGTGATCTCTCTGTCCCCTTCTTTTCCCTCTTCATGGGCTCTGCTATGGTGCCTATCTCAAGACCACGGCGTTTTTTTTTTTGTTTTGTTTTGTTTGTTTGTTTGTTTTGTTCTGTTTTTGTGGTGCTTAGCCTTATTGTTGGAACTCTTAATAGATATTTGACACTTCATTTTGTAGGGGTGGAGTGTTTCACCTTCTTTTTCTTTCTTTTTTTTTTTTTTTTTGGTTTTTGGGCCACACCCGGCATTGCTCAGAGGTTACTCCTGGTTGTCTGCTCAGAAATAGCTCCTGGCAGGCACGGGGGACCATATGGGACACCGGGATTCGAACCAACCACCTTTGGTCCTGGATTGGCTGCTTGCAAGGCAAACGCCGCTGTGCTATCTCTCCGGGCCCTCACCTTCTTTTTCTCCTTCGTCTCTCAAACCGATGAGGAGAGCCTCTAGAAGAATTCTGCTTATTTCCGGCGTATTAGACTTTTACCCCAGTTTATTATTTTTCTCCTCTTCAAACAAAACCACATAACTTGAACTAGCTAGTCCTGCCCCCCAATTAGAGGGGGAAATAAAGGAGGCATCAGGACCAAACAGGTGTAAGACTACGAAGTAATAGGAGAGGTACAGAAAGGACCACATATTCTAGCAGCCCTGGGGGTGAGGGAGGAGGATATGGGAGGTAGGACAAAAATGGAGGAGTAGGGAAGACAAACCAGTGATGGGAATCCCCCCTGATTTTATGTAAATATGTACCTAAAATATTTTTGTCAACAATATGTAAGCCACTATGATCAAAATAAAAATTATGTTAAAAAAAAACTCTGCTCCAAGAAATAAGAGAGGACACACAGAAATGGAAACGCATACCCTGCTCATGGATTGGCAGGATTAACATAATCAAAATGGCAATACTCCCCAAGGCATTATGCAGATTTAATGCTATCCCTCTAAAGATACCTATGACATTCTTCAAAGAAGTGGATCAGGCACTTTTGAAATTTGTTTGGAACAATAAACACCCTAGAATAGCTAAAGCAATCATTGGGAAAAAGAATATGGGAGGAATTACTTTCCCCAACTTTAAACTTTACTACAAAGCAATAGTTATCAAAACAGCATGGTATTGGAATAAGGACAGACCCTCTGATCAGTGGAATAGGGTTGAATACTCAGAAAATGTTCCCCAGATATACAATCACCTAATTTTTGATAAAGGAGTAGGAAATCCTAAACGGAGCAGGGAAAGCCTCTTCAACAAGTGGTGTTGGCACAACTGGATAGCCACTTGCAAAAAATTGAACTTAGACCCCCAGCTAACATCATGTACGAAGCTAAAATCCAAATGGATTGAAGACCTCGATATCAGACCCAAAACCATAAGATATATAGAACAACACATAGGCAAAACACTCCAGGACATTGAGACTACAGGCATCTTCAAGGAGGAAACTGCACTCTCCAAGCAAGTGAAAGCAGAGACTAACAGATGGGAATATATTAAGCTGAGAAGCTTCTGCACCTCAAAGGAAATAGTGCCCAGGATACAAGAGCCACCCACTGAGTGGGAGAAACTATTCACCCAATACCCATCAGATAAGGGGCTAATCTCCAAAATATACAAGGCACTGACAGAACTTTACAAGAAAAAAACATCTAATCCCATCAAAAAATGGGGAGAAGAAATGAACAGACACTTCGACAAAGAAGAAATACAAATGGCCAAAAGACACATGAAAAAATGCTCCACATCACTAATCATCAGAGAGATGCAAATCAAAACACCACAGAAAATGGCACACCACCTCACACCACAGAGAATGGCACACATCACAAAGAATGAGAATAAACAGTGTTGGCGGGGATGTAGAGAGAAAGGAACTCTTATCCTTTCCTTCCTTCCTTCCTTCCTTCCTTCCTTCCTTCCTTCCTTCCTTCCTTCCTTCCTTCCTTCCTTCCTTCCTTCCTTCCTTCCTTTTTTTGGGGGGGGGGTGTTTGGGTTTTGGGGCCACACCTGGTGGTGCTCAGGGGTTACTCCTGGCTGTCTGCTCAGAAATAGCTCCTGGCAGGCACGGGGGATCATATGGGACCCCGGGATTCGAACCAACCACCTTTGGTCCTGGATCGGCTGCTTGCAAGGCAAACGCCGCTGTGCTATCTCTTCGGGCCCTAAGGAGTTTTTCTAATCCGGCTAGCTGACTCTTCCAAAAATTGCCTGCCACGTGCTGATTTCTTTAGAGCGACGGATTGACTTCGGGATGGCTATGGACTTCAAGTGACATTCCGGGGCCAAGTGCCTGGATGACGGTCCCGGGAGACCGCGGAGGACCGGCCTCTGCAGCTGCTCCAGCCGCTCCTTCCTGCCACGTGGCCCTGCCCTCGCCGGGGTGGGTGGGGGTGGGGTAAGAGCGAGACTCGCGCCACGCCCTGGGACTACAATTCCCAGAAGCTCCCGCGACGGCGCATCACGTGACGTAGCTGGAGCGCGCCCAGCCGTTCGGGCTCCTGCCGCGTTCTCGGACGCTCGCCTTCACGCATCTCTCTCTCCCCGCCTCCCGGGCTCCCTGCGACGCGGCCGGGGTGGGAGCCGAGCCGGGGTGCGAGCCGCGGAGACGTCCGTCCAGCATGGAGGCCTGAGCCGGCGTCTTGCGCCACCACCCCGGGTGCCGCCCCGATCTGGACGCGGGTCCCTGCCGCGGAGACAGGTGAGGGGGCTGCGGCCTGGCTCGGGCGGCCCCGCCCCTTGTCAGCGGGTTTGGGTTCGGGGGGACCCTCCCCGTGACCGTCCCCGGGGCTGGGCGTGGCAGGGCCGGGGCGAAGGGTCTCTGGCCTGAGCCTGTCCCTGTCCCTGGAGGCGAGAGAGAGGCCGGGCTCTCGGGACCCGCTGGCCCTGGACGCTGTCACCTGGAGAGGGGAGGGGAGGGGCGAGGAGAGGGTGTGTGTGTGTGTGTGTGTGTGTGTGTGTGTGTGTGTGTGTGTGTGTGTGTGTGTGTGTGTGTGTGTACCGGGGGTGTGGTGTGTGTGTACAGAGATCCCGGAGACCGGGGTCCGATCGGGTCTGAGTTGACGGAACCCCTGGAGCACAAGTCGGTACTTGGGGTTGACAAACATTGGGAGACGTCAGTTAAGCTGCACTAGGCTTGGGATGGATGGAATGGGATGGGGGAGCGCTGGCTTGGCCCGCTTTCCTTCCTTCCTTCCTTCCTTCCTTCCTTCCTTCCTTCCTTCCTTCCTTCCTTCCTTCCTTCCTTCCTTCCTTCCTCCCTTCCTTCTTTCTCTCCTTCCTACCTCCTCCCTTTCTCACCTTTCTTTCTTTCCTTCTTTCTTTCGTCCTTCCTTCCTTTCTCCTCCCTTCTTTCTCTCCTTCCTTCTTTTTCTCCTTCCTTCCTCCTCCCTTTCTCACCTTTCTTCTTCCTTCCTTCCCTCTCTCCTCCCTTCTTTCTCTCCTTCCTTCTCACCTTTCTTCCTTTCTCCCTTCCTTCCTTCCTCCCTCCCTCCTCCCTTCTTTCTCTCCTTTCTTCCTTTTTTCTCTCCTTCCTACATTCTCACCTTTCTCCCTTCCTTTCTCTCCTTCCTTCCTTCCCCCTCCTTTCTCTTTCCTTCCTTCTCACCTTCCTTCCCTCATTTCTTCGTCCTTTCTCTACTTCTTCCTTCTCACCGTTCTTCCTTCCCTTCCTTCCTTTCTTCCTTCCTCCTCCCTTCTTTCTCTCTTTCCTTCTCACCTTCCTTCTCCTTCCTCCCTCCTCCCTTCTTTCTCTCCTTTCTTCCTTCTTTCTCTCCTTCCTTCTCACCTTTCTTCCTTCCTCCTTTTTCTCCTTCCTTCCTTCCTTCCTTCCTTCCTTCCTTCCTTCCTTCCTTCCTTCCTTCCTTCCTTCCTTCCTTCCTTCCTCTTTCCCTTCCTCCCTCCCTCCCTTTTTTGACTTTTACCTTTTGTGCAGAGATGTAATTCACATCCCTTGAAATTCAAATTCATTCTTAAAAGTACAATGCAAGTGAAAGTTCAATTCAGTTTTTTTAAAGCCTGTATAGCAGTTGGGTTGTGCCATTGTCTCAATTCCAGGACATTTTGCTCAGAATACCCCTGTCATTCTTCCCTGTGCCCCTCCACCCCCACAAGAATCTATACCCAGGAGCTAGGACATCTCTTATCGGTCACCGTAGTGCTTTAAAGAAGGGTGAAAGGGGGAAGAAGTTGGCTTTGGAGGGAGGGCAGTAGCGGGTTTGAGAATAGGAGATAGTGTACATCAGGGGTCTCAAACTCGCGGCCCACAAACGGCCCTCTGTACAACATTTTGTGGCCCTGCCCTAGAGGAATCTTTTTTTGTTTTGTTTTAGTTGTTTGGGTCACACCCCCATTGTTCAAGGCTTACTACTGACTTTGCACTCAAGGATCACCCCGAATTTGCCTCCTGCGGCACCCAGGTAAATTGAGTGTGAGACCTCTGGTGTACAGGTTCTAAAAAGGGTCAGAGAAGGGGTGAGAGGCTCTGCAGCAGAGCTGAAAAGGGGAGTACAGAGTTCGTTGTGTGGGGTCCTTAGAAAAGGGAGGAAAGGGCGAGAGAGACTGGATAGTGGGGAAGGTGCTTGCTTTGTACAAGACCTACCCACTTCCTTCCCAAACACTGTGAATTGGGCCCTGAGCTCAGAGAAGGGAGTTAAGCTTTGGCTGTGGCCCAGGAACAGAAGTAAAGGAAGGAAGTTGGAGGAAGAAGTATGGGGTGCTAAGGAGCTGTGTCTGTGTCTAGGAAATTGGGGGTGTGAGTAATGATGGATGCAATCAGGGCTTGAGAAGAGTTGTGGGGTGGAAGGGAGAGAAACTAAAGGGATGGGGATGGATGGCCAGTGACTTCCGCCGAGAAATTGATGAGCTTTTTTTTTTTTTTCTTTTGGATTTTGGTCACATCCGGCAGTGCTCAGGGGTTACTCCTGGCTCAATGCTCAGAAATCGTTTCTGGCAGGCTTGGAGGATCATATGGGATGCTGGGATTCGAACCACCGTCCTTCAGCATGCAAGGCAAACGCCTTACCTCCATGCTATCTCTCCTGCCCCCCCCCAATTACTTTTATTTTTGGTCTGTTTTTGGGCCATACCTGGCTGCACTTAGATTACTCCTGTCTCAGCACTCAGATATTACTCCTGGCAGGCTCAGGGGACCATAAGAAATGGCAAGGATCGAGCCTGGGTTGGCTGCCTGCAAGGCAAATCCCCTACCTGCTGTGCTATCACTCTGGCCCCTACTACTTTTTGTTTTGTTTTGTTTTTGGGCCACACCAAGTGATGCTCAGGGCTTACTCCTGGCTCAGGGGACCCTAGGGGATCTAACCTAGGTCTGTCCTGGATCAGCTGTGTGAAAGGCAAATGCCCTACCGCTGTGCTATTGCTTGCCCCTTCCCCCCCTTTTTTAGGGCAGGAGTTGATAATACAGGGGGTAGGGTGCTTATCTTTTTTCTTGAACTAGCTGACCTGGGGTTGATCAGTGGCATCACATAACTACAAGGAGTGATCCCTGAATACAGAGCCAGGAGTAAGCTCTGAGCACTGGCTGAAGTGGAGGGAGAAGAAAAAAGGATTAAAAATAAATTTTGGGGAGGAGGTGCTAGCAATCAATCTCAAGGTCTCACACATGCAAATGTGGAATTTTATCTTGAGCCTCAGTTACTTTAAAGCAGATCAGGGGCAGGCGCGATCGCATAGCGGGTATGGGGGCTTGCACATGGCTGACCCGGGTTTGATCCCAGCATCCCATATGGTCCCCTGAGCCTGCCAGGAGTGATTTCTGAGTGTAGTGTCAAAAGTAACCCCAGAATGCTGTAGGGTGTGGGCTAACCCACCCCCACCCCAAAAGAAGGCAGATCGTAGGATTGCAGATCAGTAGATTTTATTGTTTCACTTATCATTATTTCAGTATATATAGAGGATTGAGTAATTTTTTAATCATACCTATCATACCACTATCACATCTGAAAATTTAATAGAAAGCTCTTAATATCAATATCATTAGTATCTAGAAAGCTTTTTTATTCTTTTTTTTTGGGGGGGGGTCACACCTGGCAGTGCTCAGGGAATACTCCTGAGCTCTGCGCCCAGAAATTGCTCCTGGCAGGCTTGGGGGACCATATGGGATGCCAGGATTTGAACCACCGGTCCTTCTGCATGCAAACAAATGCTCTACCTCCATGCTATCTCTCCGGCCTCTAGAAAGCTTATTTTTTAAAAAAAAAATGTACGTAATGAAGTCAGTGCAGA